>NC_074693.1:13451610-13558391 GCF_029448725.1 Salvelinus fontinalis
CTCAAATGTCTACTGTTTGCTGATGATCTGGTGCTTCTGTCCCCAACCAAGGAGAGCATAGATATTCTGCACAGATTCTGCCAGACCTGGGCCCTGACAGTAAATCTCAGTAAAACAAAAATAATGGTGTTCCAAATAAGGTCCAGTTGCCAGGACAACAAAAACAAATTCCACCTACACACCGTTGCCCTAGAGCACACAAAAAACTATACATACCTCGGCCTAAACATCAGCGCCACAGGTAACTTCCACAAAGCTATAAACGATCTGAGAGAAGAAGAGCCCTCTATGCCATCAAAAGGGACATAAAATTCGACATACCAATTAGGATCTGACTAAAAATACCTGAATCAGTTACAGAACCTAGTTTTAGAACCCATTCCCCTTCATGGCCTGGGGTCCGCTCACCAACCAAGAATTCACAAAATGGGACATGTCAGGATTTGGCCAGGATTGTTCAGGTTTTTGTCACTAGATGTCCCCATTGCACCTTTTTTGAACCTTTTGTTTTTTCCTTGCTCTAATTATTGTTTGCACCTGTATGTCGTTCCCTTGTTAGTATTTAAACCCTGTGTGTTCCTCAGTTCTTTGCTCAGTGTTTGTATGTTAGCACCCAGCCCCAGCCTTATTGTGAACATATATTTCTCTTGTTGGATTTTCCAGAGGTTCTCTGGTTTTGTTCTTGTTTATTTTCTTATATATATATCTTGTCTTTTGAGGTTTGTTTTTTCCCTGCTATTCTTACCACTTTGTGGATTTTCTTTGTATTTTGGAGGATATCCATTTTTTCCTCTTGGCTTTATTTTTGTCGTTGTGGATTTAGATTCTTTGCCTGAAGATCTTTTCCTTTTATTAAACCACCATCTCTAGTACTGCTGTGTCTGCCTCATCTTCTGGGTTCTGCCGACTATTAGTGACTGTTTCTCACACCGGGTCCTTACAGGGACAAACACCAAATTGAGACTCTGCATGCAGAATTCTGCAAAAATATCCAATGTGTACAACGTAAAACACCAAATAATGCATGCAGAGCAGAATTAGGCCGATACCCGCTAATGATCAAAATCCAGAAAAGAGATGTTAAATTCTACAACCACCTAAGAGGAAGTAATTCACAAACCTTCCATAACAAAGCCAACACCTACAGAAAGATTAACCTGGAGAAGAGCCCCCTAAGCAAGCTGGTCCTGGTGCTCTGTTCACAAACACAAACAGACCCCACAGAGCCCCAAGACAGCAACACAATTAGACCCAACCAAATCATGAGAAAACAAAAAGATAATTACTTGAAGCATTGGAAAGAATTTACAAAAAAACTGAACAAACTAGAATGATATTTGTCCCTAAACTAAGAGTACACAGCGGCAGAATACCTGACCACTGTGACTAACCCAAAATTAAGGAAGTCTTTGACTATGTATAGACTCAGTGAGCATAGCCTTGTAATTGAAGAAAGATTGCCGTAGGCAGACCTGGTTCTCAAGAGAAGACAGACTATGTGCAAACTTCCCACAAAACCTCATGCCAAATGTATGACCATATTAGAGACACATATTTCCCTCAGATTACACAGACCTACAAATACTTCGAAAAACAAATCCAATTTTGATAAAGTCCCATATCTATTGAGTGAAATAACCAGTGGTGGGAAAGTTCCCAATTGTCATACTTGAGTAAAAGTAAAGATACCTTAATAGAAAGTTACTCAAGTAAAAGTCACACAGTAAAATCCTACTTGAGTAAAAGTCTAAAAGTATTTGGTTTTAAATATACGTAATTATTCAAAGTAAAGTATAAATAATTAAACATTCCTTATATTAATCAAAGCAGACGGCACCATTTCTTTGCTTTTAAAATTTACAGATAGCCAGGGGCACTCCAACACTCAGACATTATGTACAGATAGCCAGGGGAACACTCCAACACTCCGACATTATGTACAGATAGCCAGGAGCACTCCAACACTCAGACATTATGTACAGATAGCCAGGGGAACACTCCAACACTCAGACATTATGGACAGATAGCCAGGGGAACACTCCAACACTCAGACATTATTTACAGATAGCCAGGGGAACACTCCAACACTCAGACATTATTACAGATAGCCAGGGGAACACTCCAACACTCAGACATTATGTACAGATAGCCAGGGGAACACTCCAACACTCAGACATTATTTACAGATAGCCAGGGGAACACTCCAACACTCAGACATTATTTACAGATAGCCAGGGGAACACTCCAACACTCAGACATTATGTACAGATAGCCAGGGGAACACTCCAACACTCAGACATTATTTACAGATAGCCAGGGGAACACTCCAACACTCAGACATTATTTACAGATAGCCAGGGGAACACTCCAACACTCAGACATTATGTACAGATAGCCAGGGGAACACTCCAACACTCAGACATCATTTACAGATAGCCAGGGGAACACTCCAACACTCAGACATTATTACAGATAGCCAGGGGAACACTCCAACACTCAGACATTATTTACAGATAGCCAGGGGAACACTCCAACACTCAGACATTATGTACAGATAGCCAGGGGAACACTCCAACACTCAGACATTATTTACAGATAGCCAGGGGAACACTCCAACACTCAGACATTATTTACAGATAGCCAGGGGAACACTCCAACACTCAGACATTAAAACAGATAGCCAGGGGAACACTCCAACACTCAGACATTATGTACAGATAGCCAGGGGAACACTCCAACACTCAGACATTATTTACAGATAGCCAGGGGAACACTCCAACACTCAGACATTACTACAGATAGCCAGGGGAACACTCCAACACTCAGACATTATTTACAGATAGCCAGGGGCACACTCCAACACTCAGACATTATTTACAGATAGCCAGGGGCACTCCAACACTCAGACATTATGTACAGATAGCCAGGGGAACACTCCAACACTCAGACATTATGTACAGATAGCCAGGGGAACACTCCAACACTCAGACATTATTTACAGATAGCCAGGGGCACACTCCAACACTCAGACATTATTTACAGATAGCCAGGGACACACTCCAACACTCAGACATTATTTACAGATAGCCAGGGGAACACTCCAACACTCAGATATTATTACAGATAGCCAGGGGAACACTCCAACACTCAGACATTATGTACAGATAGCCAGGGGAACACTCCAACACTCAGACATTATTACAGATAGCCAGGGGCTCCAACACTCAGACATTATTTACAGATAGCCAGGGGAACACTCCAACACTCAGATATTATTACAGATAGCCAGATGCACTCCAACACTCAGACATTATTTACAGATAGCCAGGGGAACACTCCAACACTCAGACATCATTACAGATAGCCAGGGGAACACTCCAACACTCAGATATTATTACAGATAGCCAGATGCACTCCAACACTCAGACATTATTTACAGATAGCCAGGGGAACACTCCAACACTCAGACATCATTACAGATAGCCAGGGGAACACTCCAACACTCAGACATTATTAAAAGATAGCCAGGGGAACACTCCAACACTCAGACATTATTACAGATAGCCAGGGGAACACTCCAACACTCAGACATTATTTACAGATAGCCAGGGGAACACTCCAACACTCAGACATTATGTACAGATAGCCAGGGGAACACTCCAACACTCAGACATTATTTACAGATAGCCAGGGGAACACTCCAACACTCAGACATTATTTACAGATAGCCAGGGGAACACTCCAACACTCAGACATTAAAACAGATAGCCAGGGGAACACTCCAACACTCAGACATTATGTACAGATAGCCAGGGGAACACTCCAACACTCAGACATTATTTACAGATAGCCAGGGGAACACTCCAACACTCAGACATTACTACAGATAGCCAGGGGAACACTCCAACACTCAGACATTATTTACAGATAGCCAGGGGCACTCCAACACTCAGACATTATGTACAGATAGCCAGGGGAACACTCCAACACTCAGACATTATGTACAGATAGCCAGGGGAACACTCCAACACTCAGACTGTCACGTTCCTGACCTATTTATGTTAGTTTTTGTGTGTTAGTTGGTCAGGACGTGAGGTTGGGTGGGCATTCTATGTTATCTGTTTCTATGTTGGTTTTGGTTTGCCTGGTATGGCTCTTGATTAGAGGCAGGTGGTTTGCGTTTGCCTCTAATTAAGAGTCATATTTAGGTAGGGCATTCTCACTGTTTGTTTGTGGGTGATTGTCTCCTGTGTCCGTATGTTATGTTCGTACCACATAGGACTGTAGCGTTTGTTTGTTTCGTTTTCGTTTCGATGTCGTCTGTTACCTGTACGTAAGTTTATGTTTAGTTATGTAAGTTTATGTTCAGGTCTCGTCAACGTCGTTTTGTTATTTTGTAGTTTGCAAGTGTTTGTTTCGTTTCGTGTTGCCATCTTTATCGTTGTGTTAATAAAGATGGCTTATTTCCCAAAGCCTGCGTTTTGGTCTGAGGATCCTTCTCTCCTCACCTCATCTGAGGATGAGGAGAGCGTCACCCGTTACAGAATCACCCACCCACACGCTAAGACCAAGCGGCAAGGGAAAACGAAACGGAGTAAGGGACAGGAGAGAAAGGATTTCTGGACATGGGAACAGATAATGAATGGAGAAGGTCCCTGGGCTAAGGCAGGAGAAAATCGCCGTTCTCAGGAAGAGAGGGAGGCAGCTGAAGCCCAGGAACGGTGGTTTGAGGAGGCAGCAAGGAGACGTGGCTGGAAGCCCGAAAAGCCATGGGAACAGGTGGAGGCACTGAGGAGAGCAGAGGCTACCGGAGAGAGGAACCGGAGCTATGAGGGAACGCGTCTAGCATGGAAGCCGAAAAAGCCCGTAAGTAATTCCCAAAAATTTCTTGGGGGGGGGCTAGGAGATAGTGGGCCAAGGGCAGGTAGGAGACCTGCGCCCACTTCCCAGGCTTACCGTGGAGAGCGGGAGTACGGGCAGGCGCCGTGTTACGCAGTAGAGCGCACGGTGTCTCCTGTACGAGTGCATAGCCCGGTGCGGGTTATTCCACCTCCCCGCACTGGGAGGGCTAGATTGGGTATTGAGCCAGGTGTCATGAGGCCGGCTCAACGCGTCTGGTCTCCAGTGCGTCTCCTCGGGCCGGCATACATGGCACCGGCCTTACGCATGGTTTCTCCGGTTCGCCTACATAGCCCGGTGCGGGTTATTCCACCTCCCCGCACTGGTCGGGCAACCGGGGGTATTCAACCAGGTAAGGTTGGGCAAGCTCAATGCTCAAGAGTGCCAGTACGCCTCCACGGTCCGGTATTTCCGGCACCACCTCCCCGCCCCAGCCTAGTACCTACAGTGTATACACTACGCACTAGGCTACCAGTGCGTATCCTGAGCCCTGTTCCTCCTCCACGCACTCTCCCTGTAGTGCGTGTATCTAGCCCGGTGCCTCCAGTTCCGGCCCCACGCACTAAGCTACCAGTGCGTCTCCAGAGCCCTGAACCCACTGTATCTTCTCCCCCTACTAATCCTGATGTGCTTGTCCTCAGCCCGGCGTCACCAGTGCCGGTACCACGCATCAGGGGTAGAGTAGGCTTTGAGAATACAGTGTGCCCTGTCCCTGCTCCCCGCACTAGTAGGAAGGTGCTTGTCATTAGCACGGTGCCTCCAGTTCTGGCACCACGCACCAGGTCTACAGTGCGCCATATCCGGCCAGAGCCATCCGTCTCCCCAGCGCCATCTGAGCCATCCGTCTCCCCAGCGCCATCTGAGCCATCCGTCTCCCCAGCGCCATCTGAGCCATCCGTCTCCCCAGCGCCGTCTGAGCCATCCGTCTGCCAGGAGCCTGCAAAGCCGCCCGTCTGCCATGAGCCTGCAAAGCCGCCCGTCTGCCATGAGCCTACAGAGCCGTCAGCCAGACAGGAGCCGCTAGAGCCATCAGCCAGACAGGAGCCGCTAGAGCCGTCAGCCAGACAGGATCTGCCAGAGCCGCCAACCAGACAGGATCTGCCAGAGCCGCCAACCAGACAGGATCTGCCAGAGCCGCCAACCAGACAGGATCTGCCAGAGCCGCCAACCAGACAGGATCTGCCAGAGCCGCCAACCAGACAGGATCTGCCAGAGCCGCCAACCAGACAGGATCTGCCAGAGCCGCCAGCGAGCCATGAGCAGCCAGAGCCGCCAGCGAGCCATGAGCAGCCAGAGCCGCCAGCGAGCCATGAGCAGCCAGAGCCGTCAGAGCGCCATGAGCAGCCAGAGCCGTCAGAGCGCCATGAGCGTCGAGAGCCGTCAGCCTGCCATGAGCGTCGAGAGCCGTCAGCCTGCCATGAGCGTCGAGAGCCGTCAGCCTGCCATGAGCGTCGAGAGCCGTCAGCCTGCCATGAGCGTCGAGAGCCGTCAGCCTGCCATGAGCGTCGAGAGCCGTCAGCCAGCCATGAGCATCGAGATTCGTCAGTCAGCCATGAGCTGTCCTTCAGCCTGAAAAGGCTGGATACCCAGAACTGCCCATCAGTCCAGAGCTGTCTCTCTGTCCGGAGCTGCCTTTCAGTCCGGAGTTGCCCCTCTATCCTAATCTCCCTCTCTATCTTCATCTATCTCTATATTCTTATCTATCCCTCTTTCTTGATTTATCTCTCTGTCCCGGTGTTGTCCCTATTGGATATGTTGTTAAGGGAATTTTGTGGGGGTCAAAAGAGGGTGGACATTCTTGGAGGGAGGAAGTTAGGATGGATTATGGTGGGGTGGGAACCGCGCCCGGAGCCTGAGCCACCACCGTGGTTAGATGCCCACCCAGACCCTCCCCTAGACTTTGTGCTGGTGCGTCCGGAGTTCGCACCTTGTGGGGGGGGGGTACTGTCACGTTCCTGACCTATTTATGTTAGTTTTTGTGTGTTAGTTGGTCAGGACGTGAGGTTGGGTGGGCATTCTATGTTATCTGTTTCTATGTTGGTTTTGGTTTGCCTGGTATGGCTCTTGATTAGAGGCAGGTGGTTTGCGTTTGCCTCTAATTAAGAGTCATATTTAGGTAGGGCATTCTCACTGTTTGTTTGTGGGTGATTGTCTCCTGTGTCCGTATGTTATGTTCGTACCACATAGGACTGTAGCGTTTGTTTGTTTCGTTTTCGTTTCGATGTCGTCTGTTACCTGTACGTAAGTTTATGTTTAGTTATGTAAGTTTATGTTCAGGTCTCGTCAACGTCGTTTTGTTATTTTGTAGTTTGCAAGTGTTTGTTTCGTTTCGTGTTGCCATCTTTATCGTTGTGTTAATAAAGATGGCTTATTTCCCAAAGCCTGCGTTTTGGTCTGAGGATCCTTCTCTCCTCACCTCATCTGAGGATGAGGAGAGCGTCACCCGTTACACAGACATTATTTACAGATAGCCAGGGGCACACTCCAACACTCAGACATTATTTACAGATAGCCAGGGGAACACTCCAACACTCAGATATTATTACAGATAGCCAGGGGAACACTCCAACACTCAGACATTATTACAGATAGCCAGGGGCTCCAACACTCAGACATTATTTACAGATAGCCAGGGGAACACTCCAACACTCAGATATTATTACAGATAGCCAGATGCACTCCAACACTCAGACATTATTTACAGATAGCCAGGGGAACACTCCAACACTCAGACATCATTACAGATAGCCAGGGGAACACTCCAACACTCAGACATTATTAAAAGATAGCCAGGGGAACACTCCAACACTCAGACATTATTTACAGATAGCCAGGGGAACACTCCAACACTCAGACATTATTTACAGATAGCCAGGGGAACACTCCAACACTCAGACATCATTTACAGATAGCCAGGGGAACACTCCAACACTCAGACATTATTTACAGATAGCCAGGGGAACACTCCAACACTCAGACATTATTTACAGATAGCCAGGTGAACACTCCAACACTCAGACATTATGTACAGATAGCCAGGGGAACACTCCAACACTCAGATATTATTTACAGATAGCCAGGGGAACACTCCAACACTCAGACATTATTTACAGATAGCCAGGGGAACACTCCAACACTCAGACATTATTTACAGATAGCCAGGGGAACACTCCAACACTCAGACATTATGTACAGATAGCCAGGGGAACACTCCAACACTCAGACATTATTTACAGATAGCCAGGGGAACACTCCAACACTCAGACATTATTTACAGATAGCCAGGGGAACACTCCAACACTCAGACATTATGTACAGATAGCCAGGGGAACACTCCAACACTCAGACATTATTTACAGATAGCCAGGGGAACACTCCAACACTCAGACATTATTACAGATAGCCAGGGGAACACTCCAACACTCAGACATTATTTACAGATAGCCAGGGGAACACTCCAACACTCAGACATTATGTACAGATAGCCAGGGGAACACTCCAACACTCAGACATTATTTACAGATAGCCAGGGGAACACTCCAACACTCAGACATTATTTACAGATAGCCAGGGGAACACTCCAACACTCAGACATTAAAACAGATAGCCAGGGGAACACTCCAACACTCCGACATTATGTACAGATAGCCAGGGGAACACTCCAACACTCAGACATTATTTACAGATAGCCAGGGGAACACTCCAACACTCAGACATTACTACAGATAGCCAGGGGAACACTCCAACACTCAGACATTATTTACAGATAGCCAGGGGCACACTCCAACACTCAGACATTATTTACAGATAGCCAGGGGCACTCCAACACTCAGACATTATGTACAGATAGCCAGGGGAACACTCCAACACTCAGACATTATGTACAGATAGCCAGGGGAACACTCCAACACTCAGACATTATTTACAGATAGCCAGGGGCACACTCCAACACTCAGACATTATTTACAGATAGCCAGGGACACACTCCAACACTCAGACATTATTTACAGATAGCCAGGGGAACACTCCAACACTCAGATATTATTACAGATAGCCAGGGGAACACTCCAACACTCAGACATTATGTACAGATAGCCAGGGGAACACTCCAACACTCAGACATTATTACAGATAGCCAGGGGCTCCAACACTCAGACATTATTTACAGATAGCCAGGGGAACACTCCAACACTCAGATATTATTACAGATAGCCAGATGCACTCCAACACTCAGACATTATTTACAGATAGCCAGGGGAACACTCCAACACTCAGACATCATTACAGATAGCCAGGGGAACACTCCAACACTCAGACATTATTAACAGATAGCCAGGGGAACACTCCAACACTCAGACATTATTTACAGATAGCCAGGGGAACACTCCAACACTCAGACATTATTTACAGATAGCCAGGGGAACACTCCAACACTCAGACATCATTTACAGATAGCCAGGGGAACACTCCAACACTCAGACATTATTACAGATAGCCAGGGGAACACTCCAACACTCAGACATTATGTACAGATAGCCAGGTGAACACTCCAACACTCAGACATTATGTACAAATAGCCAGGGGAACACTCCAACACTCAGATATTATTTACAGATAGCCAGGGGAACACTCCAACACTCAGACATTATTTACAGATAGCCAGGGGAACACTCCAACACTCAGATATTATTTACAGATAGCCAGGGGAACACTCCAACACTCAGACATTATGTACAGATAACCAGGGGAACACTCCAACACTCAGACATTATTACAGATAGCCAGGGGAACACTCCAACACTCAGACATTATGTACAGATAGCCAGGGGAACACTCCAACACTCAGACATTATTTACAGATAGCCAGGGGAACACTCCAACACTCAGACATTATTTACAGATAGCCAGGGGAACACTCCAACACTCAGACATTATGTACAGATAGCCAGGGGAACACTCCAACACTCAGACATTATTTACAGATAGCCAGGGGAACACTCCAACACTCAGACATTATTTACAGATAGCCAGGGGAACACTCCAACACTCAGACATTATGTACAGATAGCCAGGGGAACACTCCAACACTCAGACATTATTTACAGATAGCCAGGGGAACACTCCAACACTCAGACATTATTACAGATAGCCAGGGGAACACTCCAACACTCAGACATTATTTACAGATAGCCAGGGGAACACTCCAACACTCAGACATTATGTACAGATAGCCAGGGGAACACTCCAACACTCAGACATTATTTACAGATAGCCAGGGGAACACTCCAACACTCAGACATTATTTACAGATAGCCAGGGGAACACTCCAACACTCAGACATTAAAACAGATAGCCAGGGGAACACTCCAACACTCAGACATTATGTACAGATAGCCAGGGGAACACTCCAACACTCAGACATTATTTACAGATAGCCAGGGGAACACTCCAACACTCAGACATTACTACAGATAGCCAGGGGAACACTCCAACACCCAGACATTATTTACAGATAGCCAGGGGCACACTCCAACACTCAGACATTATTTACAGATAGCCAGGGGCACTCCAACACTCAGACATTATGTACAGATAGCCAGGGGAACACTCCAACACTCAGACATTATGTACAGATAGCCAGGGGAACACTCCAACACTCAGACATTATTTACAGATAGCCAGGGGCACACTCCAACACTCAGACATTATTTACAGATAGCCAGGGACACACTCCAACACTCAGACATTATTTACAGATAGCCAGGGGAACACTCCAACACTCAGATATTATTACAGATAGCCAGGGGAACACTCCAACACTCAGACATTATGTACAGATAGCCAGGGGAACACTCCAACACTCAGACATTATTACAGATAGCCAGGGGCTCCAACACTCAGACATTATTTACAGATAGCCAGGGGAACACTCCAACACTCAGATATTATTACAGATAGCCAGATGCACTCCAACACTCAGACATTATTTACAGATAGCCAGGGGAACACTCCAACACTCAGACATCATTACAGATAGCCAGGGGAACACTCCAACACTCAGACATTATTAACAGATAGCCAGGGGAACACTCCAACACTCAGACATTATTTACAGATAGCCAGGGGAACACTCCAACACTCAGACATTATTTACAGATAGCCAGGGGAACACTCCAACACTCAGACATCATTTACAGATAGCCAGGGGAACACTCCAACACTCAGACATTATTTACAGATAGCCAGGGGAACACTCCAACACTCAGACATTATTTACAGATAGCCAGGTGAATACTCCAACACTCAGACATTATGTACAGATAGCCAGGGGAACACTCCAACACTCAGATATTATTTACAGATAGCCAGGGGAACACTCCAACACTCAGACATTATTTACAGATAGCCAGGGGAACACTCCAACACTCAGACATTATTTACAGATTGTCACGCCCTGGCCTTAGTATTCTTTGTTTTCTTTATTATTTTAGTTAGGTCAGGGTGTGACATGGGGAATGTTTGTGTTTTGTTGGTTTTGGGTGTTTTTTATGGTAAAGGGGTTGTTGTATAGTATATGGGTTTGTGTTGAGTTCAGATGTCTAGCGTTGTCTATGTATGTTTAGTTATCTAGGAGAGTCTATGGTTACCTGAATGAGTTCCCAATTAGAGACAGCTGATTTCGGTTGTCTCTGATTGGGAGCCTTATTTAGGGTAGCCATAGGCTCTCATTGGTGGTGAGTAATTGTCTATGTCAGAACGTTTGTAGCCTGTGTGTGTAAGTGCACAACGTTATTTAGCTTCACGATCATTTGTTGTTTTGTTAGTTTGTATTAAGTGTTTCGTGTTTATTTTTCGTCATCTTTATAATAAAAGAAGATGGCTTATTTTCCAAGTGCTGCGTTTTGGTCCGTCAATCCGCCACATGATCGTGACAGAATTACTCACCACAACAGGACCAAGCGGCATGGAAAGCGGCAACAGGACCCACCTACACAGGATTCGTGGACATGGGAGGAGATACTGGATGGTAAGGGGCCGTGGGCTCAACCGGGAGAATATCGCCTTCCTCGTGAAGAGCTGGAGGCAGCTAAAGCCGAGAGGAGGCGATATGAGGAGGCAGCACGGAGACAAGGCTGGAAACCCGTGAGTACAACCCAAAAATTTCTTGGGGGGGGCCTTAAAGGGAGTGTGGCGAAGTCAGGTAGGAAACCTGCGCCTACTCCCTGTACTTACCGTGGAGAGCGAGAGTACGGGCAGACACCGTGTTACGCAGTAGAGCGCACGGTGTCTCCTGTACGCGTGCATAGCCCGGTTCGGTACATTTCAGCTCCACGTATCGGCCGGGCTAGACTGAGCGTTGAGCCGTATGTCATGAAGCCGGCCCAACGCATCTGGTCACCAGTGCGTCTCCTCGGGCCGGCGTACATGGCACCAGCCTTACGCATGGTGTCCCCGGTTCGCCTACATAGGCCGGTGCGGGTTATTCCACCTCCCCGCACTGGTCAGGCGACGGGGAGCATACAACCAGGTAAGGTTGGGCAGGCTCGGCGTTCAAGGGAGCCAGTACGCCTGCACGGTCCGGTATTTCCGGCACCACCTCCCCGCCCCAACCCAGTACCACCAGTGCCTCCTCCACGCACTAGCTATATGGTGCGTGTCTCCAGCCCTTTACCACCAGTGTCTAAACCACGCACCAAGCCTCCTGTGTGTCCCCAGAGTCCTGTGCGTCCTGTTGCTGCTCCCCGCACTAGCCCTGAGATGCGTGTCCCCAGCCCGGTGCCACCAGTCCCGGCACCACGCACCAGGCCTACAGTGCGCCTCAGCCGGCAGGAGTCTGCCGTCTGCACAGCGATGACTGAACTGCCCGTCTGCCAAGCGCCATCTGAGCCATCCGTCTCCCCAGCGCCATCCGTCTCCCCAGCGCCATCTGAGCCATCCGTCTGCCATGAGCCTGCAAAGCCGCCCGTCTGCCATGAGCCTGCAAAGCCGCCCGTCTGCCGAGAGCCTGCAAAGCCGCCCGTCTGCCATGAGCCGCTAGAGCCGCCCGTCTGCCATGAGCCGCTAGAGCCGTCCGCCAGACAGGCGCCGCTAGAGCCGCCAGCCAGACAGGATCTGCCAGAGCCGCCAACCAGACAGGATCTGCCAGAGCCGCCAACCAGACAGGATCTGCCAGAGCCGCCAACCAGACAGGAGCAGCCAGATCAGTCAGCCAGCCATGAGCAGCCAGATCCGTCAGCTAGCCTTGAGCAGCCAGATCCGTCAGCTAGCCATGAGCAGCCAGATCCGTCAGCTAGCCATGAGCAGCCAGATCCGTCAGCTAGCCATGAGCAGCCAGATCCGTCAGCTAGCCATGAGCAGCCAGATCCGTCAGCTAGCCATGAGCAGCCAGATCCGTCAGCTAGCCATGAGCAGCCAGATCCGTCAGCTAGCCATGAGCAGCCAGATCCGTCAGCCAGCCATGAGCAGCCAGATCCGTCAGCCAGCCATGAGCAGCCAGATCCGTCAGCCAGCCATGAGCAGCCAGATCCGTCAGCCAGCCATGAGCAGCCAGATCCGTCAGCCAGCCATGAGCAGCCAGATCCGTCAGCCAGCCATGAGCAGCCAGATCCGTCAGCCAGCCATGAGCAGCCAGATCCGTCAGCCAGCCATGAGCAGCCAGATCCGTCAGCTAGCCATGAGCAGCCAGATCCGTCAGCTAGCCATGAGCAGCCAGATCCGTCAGCTAGCCATGAGCAGCCAGATCCGTCAGCCAGCCATGAGCAGCCAGATACGTCAGCCAGCCATGGGCCGTCCCTCAGTCCGGAGCTGCAGTCCCTCAGTCCGGAGCTGCCATTCCTCAGTCCGGAGCTGCCATTCCTCAGTCCGGAGCTGCCCCTTACCCTGGTGCTGCCCCTGACCCTGGTGCTGCCCCTGACCCTGGTGCTGCCCCTGACCCTGGTGCTGCCCCTGACCCTGGTACTGCCCCTGACCCTGGTACTGCCCCTGACCCTGGTACTGCCCCTGACCCTGGTACTGCCCCTTACCCTGGTACTGCCCCTTAGTCCGGAGCTGCCCCTTAGTCCGGAACTGCCCCTTAATGCAATGGGGTTAATGTGGAGAGGGGTCATTTTGAAGAAGCTAAGGAGGTGGTTAGGGACTGTGGTGACGTGGGGACCACGACCAGAGCCGGAGCCGCCACCGTGGATGGAAGCCCACCCAGACCCTCCCCTAGACTGTGTAATGGTGCGCCCGGAGTTCGCACCTTAAGGGGGGGGTTATGTCACGCCCTGGCCTTAGTATTCTTTGTTTTCTTTATTATTTTAGTTAGGTCAGGGTGTGACATGGGGAATGTTTGTGTTTTGTTGGTTTTGGGTGTTTTTATGGTAAAGGGGTTGTTGTATAGTATATGGGTTTGTGTTGAGTTCAGATGTCTAGCGTTGTCTATGTATGTTTAGTTATCTAGGAGAGTCTATGGTTACCTGAATGAGTTCCCAATTAGAGACAGCTGATTTCGGTTGTCTCTGATTGGGAGCCTTATTTAGGGTAGCCATAGGCTCTCATTGGTTGTGAGTAATTGTCTATGTCAGAACGTTTGTAGCCTGTGTGTGTAAGTGCACAACGTTATTTAGCTTCACGGTCGTTTGTTGTTTTGTTAGTTTGTATAAAGTGTTTCGTGTCGTGTTTATTTTTCGTCATCTTTAAAAAATAAAAGAAGATGGCTTACTTTCCAAAAGCTGCGTTTTGGTCCATCAATCCTCCACACGATCGTGACACAGATAGCCAGGGGAACACTCCAACACTCAGACATTATTACAGATAGCCAGGGGAACACTCCAACACTCAGACATTATGTACAGATAGCCAGGTGAACACTCCAACACTCAGACATTATGTACAGATAGCCAGGGGAACACTCCAACACTCAGATATTATTTACAGATAGCCAGGGGAACACTCCAACACTCAGACATTATTTACAGATAGCCAGGGGAACACTCCAACACTCAGACATTATTTACAGATAGCCAGGGGAACACTCCAACACTCAGACATTATTTACAGATAGCCAGGGGAACACTCCAACACTCAGACATTATTTACAGATAGCCAGGTGAACACTCCAACACTCAGACATTATTTACAGATAGCCAGGGGAACACTCCAACACTCAGACATTATTTACAGATAGTCGGGAACACTCCAACACTCAGACATTATTTACAGATAGCCAGGGGAACACTCCAACACTCAGACATTATTTACAGATAGCCAGGTGCACTCCAACACTCAGACATTATGTACAGATAGCCAGGGGAACACTCCAACACTCAGACATTATTTACAGATAGCCAGGGGAACACTCCAACACTCAGACATTATGTACAGATAGCCAGGGGAACACTCCAACACTCAGACATTATTTACAGATAGCCAGGGGAACACTCCAACACTCAGACATTATTTACAGATAGCCAGGAGCACTCCAACACTCAGACATTATTTACAGATAGCCAGGGGAACACTCCAACACTCAGACATTATGTACAGATAGCCAGGTGCACTCCAACACTCAGACATTATTACAGATAGCCAGGGGAACACTCCAACACTCAGACATCATTAACAGATAGCCAGGGGAACACTCCAACACTCAGACATTATTTATACAACATGCATGTGTGTTTAGTCCGCCAGGCCAGAGGCAGTAGGGATGACTAGTTGTTCTCTTGATAAGTGCTTGAATTGAACCATTTTCCTGTCCTGCTAAGCATTCAAAATGTAACAAGTACTTTTGGTTGTCAGGGAAAATGTAAGTAAAAAGTACAGATACTGTCACGACTCCGACCGAGGCAGGCTCTCCTTCCCGTTCGGGTGGCGCTCGGCGGTCGTCGTCACCGGCCTATTAGCTGCCACTGATCCTTTTCTCCCCCTCCTTATGTGTTTATTGGTTACACCTGTTTTGTATTAGGTTTGTAATTAGTTGGGCTTATCAGTCAGCCGGCCCGCCCGTTTCTTTGTGCGGGATTGTTAGTTGGTAAGAGTGGTGTTTGTTTTCGATCTACGTTGTATCTGGACTGTTTTCGTTCCCCCCCGTGTCTGGGGTTGTTTTATGAGAACATCCAGTGTATAGAAGGGTGGCCTAGTTTCTCAGTGTTCATTAAAGAACATTTGTTATTGCACCTGCTGTTTCCTGCACTTGACTTCGCACTCCGACACCCAGTCCTTACAGATACCCCACCTATGTATGGAGGTATGGCAATACCTCCACCTCTACCCACATTATACCCAGCTAACAGAACATCTGAGTCTACCTCTACCCACTCTGTCTGCTCTGTAGACATTATACCCAGCTAACAGAACATCTGAGTCTACCTCTACCCACTCTGCTCTGTAGACATTATACCCAGCTAACAGAACATCTGAGTCTACCTCTACCCACTCTGTCTGCTCTGTAGACATTATACCCAGCTAACAGAACATCTGAGTCTACCTCTACCCACTCTGCTCTGTAGACATTATACCCAGCTAACAGAACATCTGAGTCTACCTCTACCCACTCTGTCTGCTCTGTAGACATTATACCCAGCTAACAGAACATCTGAGTCTACCTCTACCCACTCTGTCTGCTCTGTAGACATTAGACCCAGCTAACAGAACATCTGAGTCTACCTCTACCCACTCTGTCTGCTCTGTAGACATTATACCCAGCTAACAGAACATCTGAGTCTACCTCTACCCACTCTGTCTGCTCTGTAGACATTATACCCAGCTAACAGAACATCTGAGTCTACCTCTACCCACTCTGTCTGCTCTGTAGACATTATACCCAGCTAACAGAACATCTGAGTCTACCTCTACCCACTCTGTCTGCTCTGTAGACATTACACCCAGCTAACAGAACATCTGAGTTTATCTCTACCCACTCTGTCTGCTCTGTAGACATTATACCCAGCTAACAGAACATCTGAGTCTACCTCTACCCACTCTGTCTGCTCTGTAGACATTATACCCAGCTAACAGAACATCTGAGTCTACCTTTACCCACTCTGTCTGCTCTGTAGACATTACACCCAGCTAACAGAACATCTGGGTCTACCTCTACCCACTCTGTCTGCTCTGTAGACATTATACCCAGCTAACAGAACATCTGGGTCTACCTCTACCCACTCTGTCTGCTCTGTAGACATTATACCCAGCTAACAGAACATCTGAGTCTACCTCTACCCACTCTGTCTGCTCTGTAGACATTAGACCCAGCTAACAGAACATCTGAGTCTACCTCTACCCACTCTGTCTGCTCTGTAGACATTATACCCAGCTAACAGAACATCTGAGTCTACCTCTACCCACTCTGCTCTGTAGACATTATACCCAGCTAACAGAACATCTGAGTCTACCTCTACCCACTCTGTCTGCTCTGTAGACATTATACCCAGCTAACAGAACATCTGAGTCTACCTCTACCCACTCTGTCTGCTCTGTAGACATTATACCCAGCTAACAGAACATCTGAGTCTACCTCTACCCACTCTGCTCTGTAGACATTATACCCAGCTAACAGAACATCTGAGTCTACCTCTACCCACTCTGTCTGCTCTGTAGACATTATACCCAGCTAACAGAACATCTGAGTCTACCTCTACCCACTCTGCTCTGTAGACATTATACCCAGCTAACAGAACATCTGAGTCTACCTCTACCCACTCTGTCTGCTCTGTAGACATTATACCCAGCTAACAGAACATCTGAGTCTACCTCTACCCACTCTGTCTGCTCTGTAGACATTATACCCAGCTAACAGAACATCTGAGTCTACCTCTACCCACTCTGCTCTGTAGACATTACACCCAGCTAACAGAACATCTGAGTCTACCTCTACCCACTCTGTCTGCTCTGTAGACATTATACCCAGCTAACAGAACATCTGAGTCTGGAACAGAGACACAGAGACAGGATTCAGATATATTCAATATGTCATCATGTGATTGTGAGACCAGTATTTCAATAAAATCTAACTTCTAGATCAAGCTTCTAGCATTCAAATGAATAAATCCAAAGGCCACTATTTCGAGAGCTCATATCAGATGGAACATTCAAGGTAATATTAGATGAGCGACGCTTCCTCGTGTAGCTACTGACAGGCCTGAGTTGGATGGAGACCAGATTACTTCTAACAATACCCCTCTGCCTGTACGAGGAAGTGGCAACACGGTTCCTTGACAATAGTGTAACAATAACATAAAGTCCATCAACAGTCTCATCCATGCTAGCAGCACCTGTAGAGCTATGTAAAGCTATGGGGGGAGCAGTCAGTATAGTCTGATGGGGAATCGACCAATTCCCAGTATCAACCCCCATGGCTATATATTGTCAATTCTCACATGCCCTGTATGAGGCTATAGTGAGAGCCAGGTTTGATGAGAGCATGCTTGTACCATACTTATTCAGATGTAATCCATCCCGGAGAAATACATTTGGTCGATGTAGAAAAGCTGTAAAATTGTCCACATATTGTATGCTTATTGAACAACAATAACCTTTAAGGCAGATATGTAGCTGGCGTATACGACTGACATTATTATCCGTAGAGCGTGGAGACAGGAGTGGACCTGAAATAATGCATTGTTTACCTGATTTAAGTAGAGTATGAATCAGTGATTTAAAGTCCTTTTTAAGTTGCTCAGATTGCTGTAGTTTAATATCATTTGACCCTACATGGACAGTGATAGCAGAAGCAGTCGGGTGTTCACTAATGAGTAGCGGGATCATACAGTCAACATCCTGGATCCGGGCACCCGGGTAACAGATGGTCTCTGCTTTCCTAATAGAAACATTTTGGATCATAGATGAGCTCACAATAAGGACAGTGGGACTACTGCTTGGTACATTTTTTAAAGTTGCGTCTATCTTGAGTTATCTTCCTCCTAGAAAGTTGTTTGGAGCAAATTGTAGAGCTGTTTCGTTGTAAATTGTTTAGATGGCAGGGGTATCACTTGCTTCCGGGCCATGTTGTTTGTTCTTTTGGGGCCAGAGGCAGAAATCTTAGACTCTTCCAATACCCGGTATCTATTTTCCCAAATCCAAGGCATCACTTTGCCTTGGTGTTTTTCTGCCAAGGTTTTTTGGTTTCTGTAAAGTAATCCATGGCGTTTTTCCGTACAGTAATCCATGGCTCCTGAGGTGGAGCAGAGAGAGTGGAGGAGACCGGGTGCTTGAGTATAGCTTCCGGTAATGGCCAAGGCTCTTCTAGCTTAATCAAAGTATGTCTCACAGCTGCAGGCTCTTCCGAGGCCGCGGTGACAAGCCATGGGCAAGTGGCTTGGTTCACCACATTTTTAGCGGACTCAAGAAAAGAGTCAATCAGCTGTTCCTCTTCTTTAATCTGATGAAGAGTAGACACTCTACCCTCCAATTCAGGGATTTTCTGGGTCAGTTGTTGGCAATTGACACATCCAGGGGTGAGTTTGGTCATTATTCTGAGTCATCAGACTGTAACCTCTCAGCTTTACAGGAGGGTCTAGGGATTCATCAGACTGTAACCTCTCAGCTTTACAGGAGGGTCTAGGGATTCAACAGACTGTAACCTCTCAGCTTTACAGGAGGGTCTAGGGATTCATCAGACGGTAACCTCTCAGCTTTACAGGAGGGTCTAGGGATTCAACAGACTGTAACCTCTCAGCTTTACAGGAGGGTCTAGGGATTCATCAGACGGTAACCTCTCAGCTTTACAGAAGGGTCTAGGGATTAATTCGATAGTAAACTCTTAGCTTTACAGGAGGGTCTAGGTGATTCATCAGACTGTAACCTCTCAGCTTTCCCGGAGGGTCTAATGATTAATTCGATATTAAACTCTTAGCTTTACAGGAGGATCTAGGGATTCATCAGACTCGAACCTCTCCGCTCTACTGTAAGACTCACAATAGATATTCAGGTGATATTAAAGCTCGTACCTGATTGGTGGTTGCAGGACTCCCTGAAAAACAGGTATCCCCCGGGGCGGAGCCATCCCAGCATCCTCTCTGTTAGTGACCTCAGCTCCTCGTCACTCAGATACATCAGCAGCCAGTTGGAGAAGATGATGTCAAAACTGATGGGGGGGGGGGGGGGTACACATCAGAATAACATTATAACTAATAGGGGGTGGTACACATCAGAATAACATCATAACTGATGGGGGGGGTGGTACACAACAGAATAACATCATAACTGATGGGGGGGGGGGTACACATCAGAATAACATCATAACTGATGAGGGGGGGGGGTACACATCAGAATAACATCATAACTGATGGGGGGGGGGGGGTACACATCAGAATAACATCATAACTGATGGGGGGGTACACATCAGAATAACATCATAACTGATGGGGGGGGGGGTACACAACAGAATAACATCATAACTGATGGGGGGGGGTACACATCAGAATAACATCATAACTGATGGGGGGGGGGGGGGGTACACATCAGAATAACATCATAACTGATGGGGGGGGGGGGTACACATCAGAATAACATCATAACTGATGGGGGGGTACACATCAGAATAACATCATAACTGATGGGGGGGTACACATCAGAATAACATCATAACTGATGGGGGGGGGGGTACACATCAGAATAACATCATAACTGATGGGGGGGGTACACATCAGAATAACATCATAACTGATGGGGGGGGGGGGTACACATCAGAATAACATCATAACTGATGGGGGGGGGGGGGTACACATCAGAATAACATCATAACTGATGGGGGGGGGGGTACACATCAGAATAACATCATAACTGATGGGGGGGTACACATCAGAATAACATCATAACTGTTGGGGGGTGGGGGGGTACACATCAGAATAACATCATAACTGATGGGGGGGGGGTACACATCAGAATAACATCATAACTGATGGGGGGGGGTACACATCAGAATAACATCATAACTGATGGGGGGGTACACATCAGAATAACATCATAACTGATGGAGGGGGGGGGGGGGTACACATCAGAATAACATCATAACTGATGGAGGGGGCAGACATCAGAATAACATCATAACTGATGGGGGGGGTACACATCAGAATAACATCATAACTGATGGGGGGGTACACATCAGAATAACATCATAACTGATGGGGGGGGGGGGTACACATCAGAATAACATCATAACTAATGGAGGGGGCAGACATCAGAATAACATCATAACTGATGGGGGGGGTACACATCAGAATAACATCATAACTGATGGGGGTGGGGGGTAAACATCAGAATATCATCATAAGTCTGGACGTTTTAGAGGCTCACAAAGTTTATAACAAGTAGCAATGCGTTATACCCATCGGCTTTATGCAACGCCTGAATGGCACCGTATTCCCTTTATAGTGCACTACTATAGAGCCCTATGGGCCCTGGTCAACAGTAGTGCACTACCCTATGGGCCCTGGTCAACAGTAGTGCACTACCCTATGGGCCCTGGTCAACAGTAGTGCACTACCCTATGGGCCCTGGTCAACAGTAGTGCACTACCCTATGGGCCCTGGTCAACAGTAGTGCACTACCCTATGGGCCCTGGTCAACAGTAGTGCACTACCCTATGGGCCCTGGTCAACAGTAGTGCACTACCCTATGGGCCCTGGTCAACAGTAGTGCACTATGGGCCCTGGTCAACAGTAGTGCACTACCTGAGCAATAGGGCATCATTTGGAACACAGCGCTCATTTGTTACCTCATATTAGTGTTTTCAGTTCCAAGAGATTCATTGAGTAATTGAGCGTTTCCAAAATATGTCTCGGCCTGACCTTTATTAAGAGAGTTGAAATAGTGGTATAGTGACAACAACCCAGTGGATAACGGAATGATAAGGTGTAGGTGAGACATCTCGTCAAACCCTTAGCCTAACGGAATGCTAAGGTGTAGGTGAGACATCTTGTCAAACCCTTAGCCTAACGGAATGCTAAGGTGTAGGTGAGACATCTTGTCAAACCCTTAGCCTAACGGAATGCTAAGGTGTAGGTGAGACATCTTGTCAAACCCTTAGCCTAACGGAATGCTAAGGTGTAGGTGAGACATCTTGTCAAACCCTTAGCCTAACGGAATGCTAAGGTGTAGGTGAGACATCTTGTCAACCCCTTAGCCTAACGGAATGCTAAGGTGTAGGTGAGACATCTTGTCAAACCCTTAGCCTAACGGAATGCTAAGGTGTAGGTGAGACATCTTGTCAAACCCTTAGCCTAACGGAATGCTAAGGTGTAGGTGAGACATCTTGTCAAACCCTTAGCCTAACGGAATGCTAAGGTGTAGGTGAGACATCTTGTCAAACCCTTAGCCTAACGGAATGTTAAGGTGTAGGTGAGACATCTCGTCAAACCCTTAGCCTAACGGAATGCTAAGGTGTAGGTGAGACATCTTGTCAAACCTTAGCCTAACGGAATGCTAAGGTGTAGGTGAGACATCTTGTCAAACCCTTAGCCTAACGGAATGCTAAGGTGTAGGTGAGACATCTTGTCAAACCCTTAGCCTAACGGAATGCTAAGGTGTAGGTGAGACATCTTGTCAAACCCTTAGCCTAACGGAATGCTAAGGTGTAGGTGAGACATCTTGTCAAACCCTTAGCCTAACGGAATGCTAAGGTGTAGGTGAGACATCTCGTCAAACCCTTAGGCTAACGGAATGCTAAGGTGTAGGTGAGACATCTTGTCAAACCCTTAGCCTAACGGAATGCTAAGGTCTAGGTGAGACATCTTGTCAAACCCTTAGCCTAACGGAATGCTAAGGTGTAGGTGAGACATCTTGTCAAACCCTTAGCCTAACGGAATGCTAAGGTGTAGGTGAGACATCTTGTCAAACCCTTAGCCTAACGGAATGCTAAGGTGTAGGTGAGACATCTCGTCAAACCCTTAGCCTAACGGAATGCTAAGGTGTAGGTGAGACATCTCGTCAAACCCTTGCGCTAACGGAATGCTAAAGTGTAGGTGAGACATCTCGTCAAACCCTTAGCCTAACGGAATGCTAAGGTGTAGGTGAGACATCTTGTCAAACCCTTAGCCTAACGGAATGTTAAGGTGTAGGTGAGACATCTCGTCAAACCTTAGCCTAACGGAATGTTAAGGTGTAGGTGAGACATCTCGTCAAACCCTTAGCCAAACGGAATGCTAAGGTGTAGGTGAGACATCTCGTCAAACCTTAGCCTAACGGAATGCTAAGGTGTAGGTGAGACATCTCGTCAAACCCTTAGCCTAACGGAATGCTAAGGTGTAGGTGAGACATCTCGTCAAACCTTAGCCTAACGGAATGTTAAGGTGTAGGTGAGACATCTCGTCAAACCTTAGCCTAACGGAATGTTAAGGTGTAGGTGAGACATCTAGTCAAACCTTAGCCTAACGGAATGTTAAGGTGTAGGTGAGACATCTCGTCAAACCTTAGCCTAATGGAATGCTAAGGTGTAGGTGAGACATCTTGTCAAACCTTAGCCTAACGGAATACTAAGGTGTAGGTGAGACATCTTGTCAAACCTTAGCCTAACGGAATGCTAAGGTGTAGGTGAGACATCTTGTCAAACCTTAGCCTAACGGAATGCTAAGGTGTAGGTGAGACATCTTGTCAAACCCTTAGCCTAACGGAATGCTAAGGTGTAGGTGAGACATCTTGTCAAACCTTAGCCTAACGGAATGCTAAGGTGTAGGTGAGACATCTTGTCAAACCTTAGCCTAACGGAATACTAAGGTGTAGGTGAGACATCTTGTCAAACCTTAGCCTAACGGAATGCTAAGGTGTAGGTGAGACATCTTGTCAAACCTTAGCCTAACGGAATGCTAAGGTGTAGGTGAGACATCTTGTCAAACCCTTAGCCTAACGGAATGCTAAGGTGTAGGTGAGACATCTTGTCAAACCTTAGCCTAACGGAATGCTAAGGTGTAGGTGAGACATCTTGTCAAACCTTAGCCTAACGGAATGTTAAGGTGTAGGTGAGACATCTCGTCAAACCTTAGCCTAACGGAATGCTAAGGTGTAGGTGAGACATCTTGTCAAACCTTAGCCTAACGGAATGCTAAGGTGTAGGTGAGACATCTCGTCAAACCTTAGCCTAACGGAATGCTAAGGTGTAGGTGAGACATCTCGTCAAACCTTAGCCTAATGGAATGCTAAGGTGTAGGTGAGACATCTCGTCAAACCCTTAGCCTAACGGAATGCTAAGGTGTAGGTGAGACATCTCGTCAAACCTTAGCCTAACGGAATGCTAAGGTGTAGGTGAGACATCTCGTCAAACCTTAGCCTAACGGAATGCTAAGGTGTAGGTGAGACATCTCGTCAAACCCTTAGCCTAACGGAATGCTAACGTGTAGGTGAGACATCTCGTCAAACCTTAGCCAAATGGAATGCTAAGGTGTAGGTGAGACATCTCGTCAAACCTTAGCTTAACGGAATGCTAAGGTGTAGGTGAGACATCTCGTCAAACCTTAGCCTAACGGAATGCTAAGGTGTAGGTGAGACATCTCGTCAAACCCTTAGCCTAATGGAATGCTAAGGTGTAGGTGAGACATCTCGTCAAACCTTAGCCTAACGGAATGCTAAGGTGTAGGTGAGACATCTCGTCAAACCTTAGCCTAACGGAATGGTAAGGTGTAGGTGAGACATCTCGTCAAACCCTTAGCCTAACGGAATGCTAACGTGTAGGTGAGACATCTCGTCAAACCTTAGCCAAATGAAATGCTAAGGTGTAGGTGAGACATCTCGTCAAACCTTAGCTTAACGGAATGCTAAGGTGTAGGTGAGACATCTCGTCAAACCTTAGCCTAACGGAATGCTAAGGTGTAGGTGAGACATCTCGTCAAACCTTAGCCTAACGGAATGCTAAGGTGTAGGTGAGACATCTCGTCAAACCTTAGCCTAACGGAATGCTAAGGTGTAGGTGAGACATCTCGTCAAACCCTTAGCCTAACGGAATGCTAAGGTGTAGGTGAGACATCTCGTCAAACCCTTAGCCTAATGGAATGCTAAGGTGTAGGTGAGACATCTCGTCAAACCTTAGCCTAACGGAATGCTAAGGTGTAGGTGAGACATCTCGTCAAACCTTAGCCTAACGGAATGCTAAGGTGTAGGTGAGACATCTCGTCAAACCCTTAGCCTAACGGAATGCTAAGGTGTAGGTGAGACATCTCGTCAAACCCTTAGCCTAATGGAATGCTAAGGTGTAGGTGAGACATCTCATCAAACCTTAGCCTAACGGAATGCTAAGGTGTAGGTGAGACATCTCGTCAAACCCTTAGCCTAATGGAATGCTAAGGTGTAGGTGAGACATCTCGTCAGACCTTAGCCTAACGGAATGCTAAGGTGTAGGTGAGACATCTCGTCAAACCTTAGCCTAACGGAATGCTAAGGTGTAGGTGAGACATCTCGTCAAACCTTAGCCTAACGGAATGCTAAGGTGTAGGTGAGACATCTCGTCAAACCTTAGCCAAACGGAATGCTAAGGTGTAGGTGAGACATCTCGTCAAACCTTAGCCAAACAATAACCTTAGCTTAATCAATCCAAAGTCACAATGTCACAATGTCAACAGACTTATGTATTTTATTATTTAACCTTTATTTAACTAGGCAAGTCAGTTCCTATTCTTATTTACAATGACGGCCTACTCCGGCCAAACCCTGACGACGCTGGGCCAATTGTGCGCCGCCCTATGGGACTCCCAATCACGGCCAAATGTGATACAGCCTGGATTCAGGTACTATAGGTACCTATAGTGACACCTTTCGTACTGAGTTGCAGTGCCTTAGACCGCTGCGCCACTCGGGAGCCAACAAAACACCCCAAAATCCCAACAGAGAATTTATACTGAGACGCAGACCTAGAGGTGTAAAGTTTACCAGTAACTTTCTAAGTTTACCAATAACTTTCGAAGTTTACCAATAACCTGACAGAATTTTGGTATCTTTCGATAAATAAATGGAATCTTAGAAGATTAAATCTAGTGTCCTTTTTGAGTACTACAGATTATCACAGGTGTCTGTAATGATCTCTGGCCCTCTGTATGGCCTTATTACATATAAAATATATAAGATGATTTTAAAATAATCAATAGTATGGCAAAGCTGTAAAACATTATCTTAAATATATACCATCAACTTAGTGAATACAATTTTTGTTTAATATGAGGGTTTCAGCATGAAATTTCATTGACATATTTTTTCGCTCTTGTATTTATTTTACTATGTCACTATGTGTTTGTTGTCGATGTTTTGGGGCCAAACTGGTGGCAGTCATGAAACGAGTCAACAGTAGGAAGAGTTGCAGAGTTTTTTCATTAATTAGGCTATTTTCTCTTGAACCATTTTGTCCATCCACTAGAAACGCATTGACAACATGGCCACAGATTAAAAAATATATAATATATATTAATACATTTTTTCAAAATTACTAATTTACCTTTTAATTACCAAAATTACAGAAGAATTTGGTAACTGTGGTAAACTTCGTAAACCTCTTTTATAATATATTATTATAATATTATTATATTATACACCACCTATCAAACAGCAGACCTGTTTTTGGGGAAGTCTAGCTTGGTGACGTCTGCCTGGAGGAAGGAGGCGTTGCCATGGTGACTGTTGTCCTGTCTGTTCTTCTCCACGAAGCTCTCCATAAAGTCGACCGCGGTCACGTGACTGGCCTTGGTCAACAGGTGGCTGGTGTATCTACTGGAAGAGACCAAACAAACAAACACAAAGGTCAAACACCTCCACATCTGACAGCGAGGGTCAACTGCCAACTGTCAACAAGAGTCAATGTCACCTGACCAGGAAAAACAGATTCCCATCATAGCCCATGGCTAGGGAGTTTTACCTGTCAGGTCACATGGTCAGTTAAACCTCATGTCTCTACAGAGATCATGACACAGTATATGCTTGTTGTTATTAACGGTCTATCTGGTCAGTTGTTTTATAGATATAGTTCAATAGACCCACTGACCCGATCCCGGCGCCCAGCTCCAGGACCCTCTGGCCGGAAAGGCTGGGCAGCAGGGAGAGGATCTCAGGCAGTTCATGTTGGGTCAGCTCCTGGGCATGAGAGTCCAACATCATTTCCTCAACCGTGGCCTGCCGGCTGTGCTCCTTCCAGAACTCTGTCATTGTACTCCTCTTTACTCAGAGTGGAGAGAAGAACTAAAGCAAACTGCTGGACAAATACACAACAACAATAACACCAACAACAACATACTGTATTTGTATATTTGTTTTATTTTGCTAGGAATTGTCATTCTATTCTATTCTATGCTATGTTATTCTATGCTATTCTATTCTATTATATTCAATGCTATAATATTATATGCTATGTTATTATATTCTATTACATGTCTTTCTAAGCTATGTTGTTCTATGCTATGTTATTCTATGCTATGTTATTCTGTTCTATGTTATTCTATGCTATGTGATTCTATTCTATGCATTCTATGCTATATTATTCTATGCTATGTTATTCTATTCTATGATATGTGATTATTTTCTATGCTATGTCATTCTATGATATGTTATTCTATTATATTCTATGCTATTCTATGTTATTATATTCTATGCTATTATATTCTATGTTATTCTATGGTATGTTATTACATTCTATGATATGTGATTATTTTCTATGCTGTTATTATATGCTATGTTATTGTATTATATTATATGCTATGCTATTCTATTGTATGTTATTCTATTCTATGATATGCTTTTCTATGCTATTCTATTCTATGCTATTATTTTATATTCTATTCTATGCTATTCTATGCTATGTTATTATATGGTATACTATGCTATTCTATGCTATTCTATGTTATTTCATGTTATGTTATTATACTCTATGCTATTCTATTCTTTTATATTCTATTCTATGTTATTATATTCTATGCTATTCTATGTTATTATATTCTATGCCATTCTATTCTATGCTATGTTATTATATGCTATTCTATTATATGCTATGCTATTCTATGCTATGTTATTATATGCTATGCTATTCTATGCTATTCTATTTTAAAGCTATTGTAGACTACAGGGTGTGGTAAACTGAGTTTTATACTGTAGTGTTACTATAGAATGAGAGCACCAACAACAGGTACTACTCTCCAGAACTCTAAATCACTGGAACAAAATATTGTAGAAATCAACCACTGGTTTGTAAAGAATGCCAACTCAATGAAAATGTTTGTCACGTCAATTACTGTCATATACTACCACCACGACCTCAAGGACCTAAAAGCAATATGAACCAGAAATAACAACAATCCCAACTACTGCTATCAGGTTATATAACGGTCACATAACAGGTCATAATCATTCATAAATCACTATAACTGCCTGACGACTCAAACTGAATTATTCCGCTGCTCTATCGTTCCGGTTCGTGGGTTTGGCATAGCGTTTTTGCCGGAGAAAGGAGTTTGGGTAGCCAGGCAATAAAACTGCAGCAGCAGCAATCTAGATTAGTAGCCAACTAGCCTACAACCAACGTATCGTCCAGTAGTAATCTGGAATAGAAAAAAACACTCCAAAACTCATCTACAGCAGTTAGCATTACTTCCATCATTTGCGTGAATATACTAAACTCAGACCACATGTTGGGCCAAAAGAACCTTGTAAGTATTATTAACGTCTGACTAGAAAATTTCAACAAAATTGAATAAACCCACACTGTTATTTACAGTCGATAGAGGATGGAAACCATTTAATTCTTACCTTTGGTGTCCATGTTTGATGGTTAAAATATATATATATATATTGAAAAAAAAGGGCTAACTATTACTGTTAGTAGTTAGTGATACTAACAGCATCAATTATCAGCCGATGGTATGTTGATTGTTATCACTGGCAGACTAATGGGAACTTGTTTGAGTGCTCGTGTTTAAATAAGGGTTGACCATAATGCGCGTGTAAGGTGTTGACTTTCCACATCCATAAGGTGCAGAACTGACAATACTGATGCGCGGAATAAGGGAGGGGAGAGAACAATTACGCATGAATAATGATCTGGTTAAAAATGGGGGTCTTCGGTGTCTGCTATCTGACGCGTTATGTTAGGACGGGATTTCCCTTACCGTATAACCAGACCTTGACTGTCGATGAACCGATCTGGTGATATGTCAATCATTCAGAGGAGGAGATAGCGCGACGTTGAGTCATCCATCCACGTGGAAGAAAAAAGAAAGAGTTAGTTGTATGTACATAAAAGGCCTATTAAAGATATAGCCGGTGGTCTGAGCAAAGTGCATCTGCGTGCGTTATTTTACCTCGGTTGAAACGAGCTCCGTTCGTCCAGAATGTGCTGACACGGTTCGGATGGAGCCGCTCATGTGTGGCATGCATGCGAGGATTGCGCAATATTGCCTCATGCAGCTGCTTTCTGCAAAAGCGTGGCCTTTAAAGGGCCAGCCTGAGGCAGGTAGCGCGTGGTTCAGGTTAATGATGATGAAACACACGCAGCAGATTACAGCATGACCAAACGACTATTTTAAATGTTATTTTTTTATTAGGAATTAAACATTTTCTTTCCATAATGTGAAGACAGGTGTTATGAAAAGCAAATCAGTTTTATAATGGACATAATCACAATACATTAATAAAATTAATTAGTTATTGTTACAAATGGCATGGGCAAAATAACGTTGAGAGAGAGAGAGAGAGAATTTGTATATTATCTACCTCACTTGCTTTGGCAATGTTAACATGTGTTTCCCATGCCAATAAGCCCCTTGACTTGAATTGAATTGAGAGAGAGAGAGAGCCACAGACCCACAAAATAATTCAAAAACAAATTCAATTTTGATAAACTCCCATATCACCTGGGTGAAATACCACAGTGTTCCATCAAAGCAGTAAGATTTGTGGCCTGTTGCCATAAAACAAAGGGTGAAGAACAACCAGTAAAGAATTGTAAATACAACCCATATTTATGTAAATTTATTTTCCCTTTTGTACTTTAACCATTTACACATCATTACAACACTGTAATGATTGAATTGAATTGAATTGAAATTGAGAGAGAGAGACAGAGAGAGAGAGTGAGAGAGAGAGAGAGAGAGAGACAGAGAGAGAGAGAGACAGAGACAGAGACAGAGAGAGACAGAGACAGAGACAGAGAGAGAGAGAAAGAGAGAGAGAGAGTTTTGAGTTTTTATAAAACCTTTATTTTCTACTCAATTGTTAACATAAATAATGACACACTGCCTTTTCAGAAATGAAACAATGAATGTAATTCCTACACAAAATAAATAAAAATAAAAATACAAAAGAACATATACATTCAACTTATTTCCTCAACAAAAAATAATTTCCCCTCCTCTACAAAACAAAGCGCTCCTTCATATGCCCACTTCTCCTCAAACAATGGGAGATCTTTTACAGCTGAGAAAAACTCAAAATCCACTCTTATTCTTGCTTTCACTAATCCTTTAAAAACACATCTTATATCCTTCTCATATCCCGTGTCTATTTTATGTTTCCTACTCAAAAAAATTGACATCTTAGCTTGTCCCAAAATAAAATTTAACATTTGACATTTTCTTTTCTGTTGCTTACTATATTGAAACCCCAAAATAAAAACATTGTTATTAAAAATCTCACCTACAGCTCTAAACAATGATTCCAGTATTTCCAATAAAGGTTTTATCCTCTCACACTCCATAAAACAGTGAAAAATGGTTTCTCTTATATTACAAAAAGGACATCCATCTCTAACATCTGAATTAATGACAGATACAAAAGCATTAACTGCAATAATGCCATGTAACACCCTCCATTGCATATCACCAGTACCCTTTTGTAACGGTGGTTTGTACAGTGCTCTCCATGCTGGCTTTACCTTGTCATCAATTCCCAATTTTACCCTCCATGGAGTGTCTTTTCTATTTTTCAATTTCTCTTTGTTTAACACCTTAACACACCCCCTATACAAATCCTTCCCATTCACCTCATCCAAACCCACCTCCTCCAACCCTCTCAAATCCAACAATATACCCTTTCTCTCTGACTCTGTGATATTTGGTGTAATCCCTAATCTTGGAAATGAGACGTCTTCATCTTGTTCCTTCTTCTTGTGGCTATTAAGCATTCCCCATTCTTCCGCTGACAGAGCTTCCCTGCAGCTTCCCAGCATTTGTCCAACAATCCTTTCCGACCTCACCCCCAAATGTTCAGCCAACCGTCTTCCATCCATTAAGTCGGGCCCAGCCATTGCCATTAACTGTCTTAAGGTGATTATTTTTCCCTTCACCAGAATCTTGGAGAAATGTGGAACAGCTGCAGTTGTACAATCCAGTCTTGCCCCACACACCAGAGGTTCCTCCAACAGCCAATGCACTGACTCCGCTGAAGTTCGTCTGGACACCTTCATTATGCTCCACACTCTGAGAAGGCCTCTGTAAAACGGAGGTACTCCCTCCCTAGAAATCTGGCTACTATCAACCAGAAATAAAGCCTTCTTTAAACCTAAACCTCCAACCCTCTGTAACACAAGGCCTGCTACCCCCCTCCACACCACATTTTCCTGTCCATAAAGCAACCTTTGAATAAACTGAAAACGGAAAGCAGCAGCCCTACTAGCAAGATGTACCAGACCTTGTCCCCCCTCCTCTTTTGACAAATACAAAACACTTTGTGGAACCCAGTGATATTTATCCCAAAAAAAATCTACCATAATTGCCTGTATCTTAGCCAGAAGACCAGAAGGTGGTTCTAAAACTGCCAACCGATGCCATAATGCAGAGGCAATCACATTGTTAACTATAATAGTTCTCCCCCTATATGACATTCGAGATAACAACCAACGCCATCTCCTCATCCTCCCTTCCACCATTTCAACCACCCCAATCCAATTTCTTTCCATAATCCCCTCATCTCCTAAGTACACTCCAAGATACTTAAACCCTCCCTTACACCATTCCAATCCCCCTGGCAAAGCCATGATCCCTCCAGACCATTCTCCAATCTGTAATGCACAACTCTTTTCCCAATTTACTTTTGCCGAGGATATTCCCCTAAACCGATCAACCATTAGACTCAAACTATCCACCTCCGCTTGATTTTTCACTAAAACAACTACATCATCAGCATAGGCTGAAAGACGAATAGGAGGAATATCCTTGGAAAGGTACACCCCTTCAATGCGACTTCTAATGCTATTTAGTAGTGGCTCTATAGCAATGGCATACAGCATCCCTGATAAAGAACATCCCTGCCTAATACCTCTACACACTTTAAAAGGAGCACTCAAACCACCGTTAACTTTCAATACACTTTCAATGTCACCATATATCACCTTTATCATGTCAATAAAACCAGAGCTGAACCCAAACGCCTCAAGCGTATGCCATAAAAATTGATGTTCAACTCGGTCAAATGCCTTTTCCTGATCAATTGAAATTAGACCTGCATCCACCCCAATAGCCCTAGAGATGTCCAAAAAGTCACGAATCAGAGAAATGTTATCCCCTATCTGCCTGCCAGGAACACAGTAGGACTGGTCCGTATGTATGATTTGCCCCATCACCTCCCTCAGCCTGTTGGACAAAGCCTTGGACAGGATCTTATAATCAGTGCACAATAAAGCCACCGGCCTCCAGTTTTTCACCTCCCTAGGGTCTCCCTTTTTGGGCAGTAGGGTGAGGACAGCCCTTCTGCAGCTTAATGGTAGTAACCCTCCGGTTAAACTATCATTAACCACTGCCAGCCAATCTTCTCCCAACATAGTCCAAAAAGACTTAAAAAAGTCAACGGGAAGCCCATCAAAGCCTGGTGCCCTTCCATTTTCCATGCCTTTTAATGCAGAGTATAACTCCTGCAAAGACAATGGTTGCTCAAGCTCAACCTGAGCTTCTGCATCCACCTTTGGGAGCCCATCAAGGAACTTCTGTGTCACTGTTTTATCCTCTTTGTACTCACACTTGTAGAGCTCAGCATAGAACTCTACTGCCCTCTTTCTAATTTCACTAGGGCTAGTGAGCTCTTGTCCAACAGCTGATTTGAGACAATGAATAATTTTTCTTTGTCCATTCTTTTTCTCTAAACCAAAGAAAAATTTGGATGAGGCATCCATTTCAGATATTCCCTGAAACTTACTTCTCACCAATGCCCCCTGTGCTCTGATACCCAGCAGGTCTGCCAATTCAACTTTTTTTTTCTTGAGTGCCTGCGTATGGCCCCAATCTCCTGTGGTCTCAACCAACGTCATGAGTTCCACTATTTCAAACTCTAGGGCTTTCATTGATCTGATGATATCCTTGGTGACATTCCTCGTGTATTGATTACAAAATTGTTGAATCTGGATTTTCCCTATATCCCACCACTGTTGAATGGATACAAAACTGTCCTTTTGAGACCTCCACCTCTCCCAGAAAAAACAAAAACATTTCCTGAAGTGAGCATCACTCAATAAAGTTATATTAAAATGCCAGTATGCGCTTTTGGGTTTTACATTATTAATGAACACCACCTCTGTTATTAAACAATGATCAGAAAATCCCACTGGGGTTATCACACTTGATTTACAGACCTGAGATTGATGCTCAAAACAATAAAACCTATCTAACCTTGCCATAGAGATGATGTTCTCTCTCACATGCGCCCAGGTGTACTGCCTTGTGCCTCCATTTTGTCTCCGCCAAATATCACACAATTCATGCGTTACAATGAGGCGTTTTAAAAAGGTCCTTGAGGCTATATGAGGTTCTTGATGATTTCTATCTAAATCACTGACTGTGCAGTTAAAATCCCCAGCAATAAATAAATAATCTTCATTGTTACATTTCTCAATGGTATTTGATAATGTCTCTAAAAAACATACCCTCTCAACTGCCACCACTGGGGCATAGACATTTATCAGACACATAGTGATGTTTTCATACCTTGCTCTAACTTTTAATAACCTCCCCTCAACTACCTCTTCAACCTCATAAGACAAAGGCAAAAACCCCCTTGAGAACAATATAGCCACACCCCCACTTTTAGAATTTTTATGACTACACACCACTGTCCCCCCCCACTCCTTTTTCCACATAACTTCATTTTCCAAATTACTATGTGTTTCTTGTAGAAAATTTATGTCACTTCCCTTCCCCCTAATTAACTCATACACTATCGCTCTTTTTTTAACATCTCTTCCACCATTTATGTTTAAAGAAGAAATCTTAAAACTGCTCATGAATGAAAAAAATATACAGAGGAAAATACAGATATCCCATCTCTTTACAGGGTTAAAACTGCAACTAAACCCTTTCATTTTCTTTAGAATTTACATCACTTATCACTCTCGTGACCACCTTCTTAAGTCTAGCAATTTCAGGGCTTGTCAAACCTCCCCCTGTTATTTTTGACATCAAAAACTTTGCTGATTCAATAAACAATTCACTTTCAGGGAAAAAATCAGTTATATTGTAATCCTGCATATATTTCTTCCCTTTTGTCAACTTCAGAAATTGGCGTACCTTCTTAATTCCATACCTTCCTTCCTCCCCAATTATCTCACTATTTTGTTGCGACGCGTCAGATGACTCACTCCCGCTCTCCTCCCCAGAGGAAAACTCCCCTAAATCTTCAACCTTTTCATCTTCAACTAATTTATCAATCTCTACCTTCCTCTTAGAATTAGACCCTTCACCCCCCCCTACATTCTTTCTCTTACTTCTCGGTACTTTGAAAACAGCTTCTTCCTTTCCTGTTATTTCAATTTCCTCTTTATCTCCAATTTCACTTTCCAAAACCACCTCAGCAACGGCAGTCGCAATCTCACAGACTGCTTCCCCTCCCTCCTTGTTCTGATCCACCACAATTGTCCCCGTATCCACACTGCCTTCCTCTCCCCCTTTTCCAACCACATCTGCCCACCTTCTTCCTTCCCCCGTACTTTTAGCAGTTTCATCTCTTTGCGTAAATGCATTATCTGTACCATCACTATAACTACTACCGGGCTCTGCGCGCTCCTTCTCAGGACAACTACGCACCAAATGCCCCTCTCTTCCACACCCAAAACATTTCATTGATTCAGTAGAAGCGTAAAACACATAATCAAATCCATCAATCTTAAAACTAAACGCTAAATTCAGTTCATCAACGTCCTTTTTTAAGATCATATACACTTGCCTCCTATGAGACACGACATGTTTCAGCAACGGAGATTTGCATCCAAAAAGAACTTTCTTTATTGTAGACACAATTTGACCATGACGCGATAATTCTCTCTCCAACACTTCATCTCTAACAAATGGTGGTACGTTAGACAATATAACCTTCTTAGCCGGATTCATAAGTGGAAATACCTTCGTCTGTGTCTCCCTCAAAACAACACCGTTCTCCACCATCGTATTCACTTTTCCAATAGAATCTAAGAATATCACTACTGCGCTATTCATTCTTGAGGCTGATTTAATGCTATCATACCCAATCATACTACCTACCGCTAAAACACATTCTTCCACTGAACAACCAACCTCTGCCAAAATCTTAATTCCATTGCGCCGACTAAGTTTTTCATACTCCAAATTCTCACGAGCGGACATTTTAACCAGCCTCAACCAGCTGGTTGTGCCCTCGCGAAAACAAACAACCTCAAACTATCCCACCACCCCTCTACTTGTTAATTAATAATTAGAACAATTATCTTTAAACCAACTAATCAATATATATATATTTACATACCAAAACCCAATAGAATGAAAAGAAATCCAGTCGCTCTCACAAACACTCCTGCTTGACGACTCACTTCCCAGCATGCACTCCGAAGAGAGAGAGAGAGAGAGAGAGGGAGAGAGAGAGAGAGAGACAGAGAGAGAGAGAGAGAGAGAGAGAGACAGAGAGAGAGAGAGAGACAGAGAGAGAGAGAGAGAGAGAGAGAGAGAGTACACAGTGGCATAATACCTGACCACTGTGACTGACCCAAACTTAAGGAAAGCTTTGACTATGTACAGACTCAGTGAGCATAGCCTTGCTATTGAGAAAGGCCGCCGTAGGCAGACATGGCTCTCAAGAGAAGACAGGCTATGTGCTCACTGCCCACAAAATGAGGTGGAAACTGAGCTGCACTTCCTAACCTCCTGCCCAATGTATGACCATATTAGAGAGACGTATTTCCCTCAGATCACACAGATCCACAAAGAATTCGAAAACAAATCCAATTTTGATAAACTCCTATATCTACTGGGTGAAATTCCACAGTGTGCCATCACAGCAGCAAGATTTGTGACCTGTTGCCACAAGAAAAGGGCAACCAGTGAAGAACAAACACCATTGTAAATACAACCCATATTTATGCTTATTTATTTTCCCTTGTGTACTTTAACCATTTGTACATTGTTACAACACTGTGTATATATAATAGGACATTTGTAATGTCTTTATTGTTTTGAAACTTCTGTATGTGTAATGTTTACTGTTCATTTTTATTGTATATTTCACTTTTGTATATTATGTACCTCACTTGCTTTGGCAATGTCAACACATGTTTCCCATGCCAATAAAGCCCCTTGAATTGAATTGAATTGAGAGAGAGAGAGAGAGAGAGGGGGGGGGGGGGGGGGGGGGTAGGATATGGACATGCTCCTCTGCCCAGGCGTTGCTGATGGCTTCCACATCTTACAACGCCTGGATAGGTATTTTACCTATCAGTTAACCACGTCATATGTTATAGCAATCTGTCAGTCGATTACACAGTCGATGACGTGGCACGCAAACTTTGAATGATTCATGCAGTCTGAGCAGGGGACCTGTGTGTGTGAAAGACAGAGAGAGATAGAGAGAGAGAGAGAGAAAGAGAGACGGCTAGTCCGCTCGTGGCTGGCCTTGGTGACACACACAATGTCAATATGTAGCCTGCTGTGTGTAGTTGCTAACTGGTTTGACATTTAACTCGGTTACAACACAACTTCCAAAGTTCAACGCTTGTGGTCAGATGACCACGGAGATGGGGATTTTTGTTTTGTGGAAACCTTTACCCATCCTCAGGAGAGCTCATACTCAAATCAAATCAAAGTTTATTTGTCACACGCGTCGAATACAACAGGTGTAAATCTTATCGTGAAATGCTAAATACAACAGGTGTAAATCTTACCGTGAAATGCTAAATACAACAGGTGTAAATCTTACCGTGAAATGCTTACTTACCAGGCCTTAACCAACAATGCTTTAAGTTGAGGTAAGTTGTGGTAAAAAAAAATATATAAAAAAAGTAACACAAGAAAATTAAATAGCAATAAGGAGGCTATATACAGGCGGTACCGGTACCGAGTCAATGTGCGGGGCTACAGGTTAGTCGAGGTCATTTGTGAAGTGACTATGCATAGATAATAAACAGCGAGTAGCTGCAGTGTAAAAACTGCTGATGGGTGTGAATGTAAATAGTTGGGGTGGCCATTTGATAATGATTAATAGTGGGCCATCATATATAAAGGCTATACAGCTGCTGAAACAGTGGGATTGTTGTATCTTCTTCCCCCCCAGAGGATGTCGGGTCTAGAGACGAACAATAGGGGGGATATGAGACATTCTACACAATTACACTATATATATATATATATATATATATATATATATATATATATATATATATATATATATATATATATATATATACACTATATAATTACACTATATATATATATATACACTACTCAATTACACTATATGCACTATATATATATATATATATATATATATATATATATATATATATATATATATATATATATATATATATATATACACACACTATATAATTACACTATATGCACTATATATATATATACTTTATAATTACACTATATATATACACTACTCAATTACACTATATGCACTATATATATATATATATATATATATATATATATATATATATATATACACTATATAATTACACTATATGCACTGTATATATACACATTATATAATTACACTATATATATATATATATATATATATACACACTATATAATTACACTATATATATATATATACACACTATATAATTACACTATATACTTTTGTTCATGTCATGTTTTTATTCCCTTGTGTTAAAAGGTGCAACGTTTCCACTGGCACTGTGTATGAATGGCAGGTCTGGTCAATAGATTCTTTGGTTGTAATGTTTGATTTGAGGGCTAGACACAATATCAAGTTCTGCTTGAAAGTTCAGGATGACATCCTAGAGTGAATCAAAGCAGAGTTGTGTTCACAGTTACCATTGGCATTTCAATTGGTTATATTCTCACATTGTCATGTTGTCTCTTGTCTCACGTTCTCTCACAGTGACTTTTGTCGGGTAAGGGACTTTATACTGTAGTATCCTTACTTATCATAGCATTGCCTAGTTAAATAAAGATTGGGGCTCACTTAGAAATGTCCTTGTTTTCCATGAAAACCTACATGAAATGAGTTGCAAAATAAATAGGAAATATAGTCAAGACGTTGACAAGGTTATTAAAACTTCTTCTCAATAGGGGGTGTTGTTTGCACTTTGTAATAATTTCGTTCCCAAATTAAACTGCCTCGTACTCAATTCTTGCTCGTACAATATGCATATTATTATTACTATTGGATAGAAACCACTCTCTAGTTTCTAAAACCGTTTGAATTATATCTGTGAGTAAAACAGAACTCGAGTTGGAGCCTTTTTTCCTATGTGGATGTGAGAATGCAGAATTCTACAAGCTGTTCCGAGGTCAGTTTATTAATTTGCCTGTCTTCTATTGGTTGAGACGCACTGCATACGCCTTCCCCTGGATGTCAGCGAATAGTGAGATTTGAAATGGAGTCTCTAGGCAGATCTGAGAGGTTATAAATGGCTTGGGAACGAAGGGTCCGGTCTTTGTTCACTTCGCTCTGACGCAGGAAGGACCTTAGCATGTCGTACTAGAAAGCTCCGGTTATAGCTCTTAGATATATCCGGCTCTGTTTTTATTCGATATAGCTGTTAAAGACATCATAATGTTGTTATTTTAAACCGAGTTATATCAGTTTATGTCAGTATATTACGATTTTCGGATATTTATTAGTGTTGCGTTCTAGGGAGTTGGGGATGTCTGGCCCACATGGCTAATGTTTACTGCTAATTGCAACGTTGAAGACTACATTCTACAACCGAGCAACGATTCTTTTGGAAAAAGGACAACTTTCCCAAGATTCTGATGGAAGCACATAAAAAATTAAAAACTATTTATGCTGTTAATTCGTTGTTCTGTTGAAAAATGTAAAATGCATAATCCGCCATTAATTTCCGTGCGGTCTCGCTTTAACGCACGCTGTATGTCGTAGTAACGTTAATTTTAAAAATGTAACACAGCGATTGCATTAAGAACTAATGTATCTTTCATTTGCTGTCCAACCTGTATTTTTTAGTCAAGTTTATGATTAGTTATCGATTAGAATAGGTGCCTCTCCCAAGATTTCTCCCGACATTTTGTTGGCAGCTTGGCTACTTTTCTCATTGTATAACCACGATTTGTGCCGCTAAATATGCACATTTTCGAACAAACTCTATATGTATTGTGTAATATGATGTTATAGGACTGTCATCTGAAGAATTCTGAGCAGGTCAGTGAAAAAATTAATATCTTTTGCTGGGTTATACGTTATCGCTATTTTTGAACTTGAATCAATGCTGTTGTGTGGTTTGCTATTGTAGTAAGCTAATATAATGCTATATTGTGTTTTCGCTGTAAAACAATTAAAAAATCTGAAATATTGGCTGGATTCACAAGATCTTTGTCTTTCATTTGCTGTACGCTGTGTATTTTTCAGAAATGTTTTATGATGAGTATTTAGGTAATTCACGTTGCTCTCTGTAGTGATTCTAGTCGCTTTGGTGAGAGTTGTGATGGTGGCTGCAATGGTAAACTATGATTTATACCTGAAATATGCACATTTTTCTAATAAAACATATGCTATACAATAAATATGTTATCAGACTGTCATCTGATAAAGTTGTTTCTTGGTTAGTGGCTATTTATATCTTTATTTGGTCGAATTTTTTCCTATGCAGGAAAAAAATGGTGGAGTAAAAAAAGTTGTGTCTTTTGCTAACATGGTTAGCTAATAGATTTACATATTGTGTCTTCCCTGTAAAACATTTTAAAAATCAGAAATGATGGCTGGATTCACAAGATGTGTATCTTTCATCTGGTGTCTTGGACTTGTTATTTAATGATATTTAGATGCTAGTATTGACTTGTGACGCTATGCTAGGCTATGCTAGTCAGCTTTTTTACTGATGGGGGTGCTCCCGGATCCGGGATTGGGAGGAATTAGAGGTTAATAATGATTTTTAATGCTCATTATAATTGTGTCCTTCAAACTTTGCTTTCGTCAAAGAATCCTCCATTTGCAGCAATTACAGCCTTGCAGACCTTTGTCATTCTAGTTGTCAATTTGTTGAGAAGAGATGAGATTGAAGAGATTTCTGAAGAGATTTCACCCCATGCTTCCTGAAGCACCTCCCACAAATTGGATTGGCTTGATGGGCACTTCTTACGTACCATACGGTCAAACTTCTCCCACAGCAGTTCAATAGGGTTGAGTTCTGGTGACTGTGCTGGTCACTCCTGTCGTGTCTTTGGCTATGCCGGATTAAGTGTTATGACATGCTATTCTATAAAAATACTTTCTCCGTAATTAATATTACCTGATTGAACTAATCATGTAAATGTAATTAACTAGAGAGGTGGGGCACCACAAAATAATATTTATAAAGCTGTTATCTTCCGAATAAACTCTTAAAGACCTAGTAATATTTCACATCAATAGCAGTCAATATTAATCGTCACCTTATTTCAGTCTCATCTGAAAGTTGTAAATTCTTGGTTATCTTCACAAACCCTGGCTAACAAGTTGAATCAGCAATACAAAATTGGGTTTAATTATTTATTTACTAAATACCTAACTAATCAAACAGAATTACATATACACGGAAAGAATCATACCTTGATTACAAATGACGTCATAAAGGAAAACGTCCCTAGCGGGCGGAACCGATATGACAGCTTGTTACACCAAAGAAAAGGGCTGGGTTTGAGTGAAAGAGCGGGAAGACTGAGGAACAAAGGGAGAAGCTGTGCTATCGTAAATACAATATCTTATGCATTCTAAATTACCGCCCATTTGGAAAAGGAAAATGCAATAAATATTTACTCTGAGCTGTGCTTCGGTAGGTTGGTGGTAGATGGAAGGCCGTGTTGCCCAACCGGGTCCTTTGTCCTTTGAAGAATGTCTCGGCTGCTGCTGCTGAGTGGTAGACTGGATACTCTGTCTGTCCTAATTTACGTTTGCAGCTGCTGTTGCTAACAACGTCTAGGAGGTATCACTTCTATAGTGAATACGAGTTCAAAGTTCATACCATTCACAACCAAAGCTCATGCTGATGTTGCCTTCGTTCTGTAGTTATTATCTGAACCATTCTGACATAGGACCGTCGTCCTCACATCCTCGGAACAGGAGGTTAAATTTTCGTCAATGGCTTATATAGTGGAGGGAGAGGGGTGTGTCTGAAAAGTTTATAACCCCTGTCTCTTCACACGGGCGGGCCATTGATTGAGCAAAGCCCTAAACTTATGAAAACCCAAATCTCTCATTTGGAAGCTAAAATTACATTTAATCTCTTCACAAATAATTTCATATTCAAACATTTCAATTAAACAACAATTCCATGTGAATCCGATACCTCTGATGTGCAGACTTTCCACAGTAGAGTTTATGTCATTCTATCATTGATGAGAATGTACCAGATGACAACCGACCTGACATAATATACCTTAAGTACCACCGCATATGTTCACTTGGTCGGATTACCAGAATATAGTTCATTTCCCCCCAACTTCTGATGTTCCCAGAATCTCTATGTTAACCAAAGGGGCTTTCTGATGTCACATCAGTAGAGTAGGGAGAGGAAAGGGGGGGAGGGAAGAGGTATTTATGACTGTCATAAACCTACCCCCAGGCCAACGTCATGACACTCTATTATAGACAGAACACCAGCTGACTGCTTCTTCCCTAAATTGGTCTTGCATAGTTTGGAGCTGTGCTTTGGGTTATTGTCCTGTTGTAGGAGGAAATTGGCCCCAATTAAGCGCCGTCCACAGGTTATGGCATGGCGTTGCAAAATGGAGTGATAGCCTTCCTTCTTCAAGATTCATTTTACCCTGTACAAATCTTCCACTTTACCACCACCAAAGCACCCCCAGACATTCACATTCAATCAATCAAATATATTTATAGAGCCCTTTTTACATCAGCCGATGTCACAACGTGCTGTACAGAAACCCAGCCTAAAACCCAAACAGCAAGCAATGCAGATGTAGAAGCACAGTGGCTATGAAAAACTCCCTAGAAAGGCCAGAACCTAGGAAGAAACCTAGAGAGGAACCAGGCTCTGAGGGGTGGCCAGTCCTGTTCTGGCTGTGCCGGGTGGAGATTATAACAGAACATGGCCAAGATGTTCAAACGTTCATAGATGACCTGCAAGGTCAGACAATAATATGCACAGTGGTTGTAGAGGGTGCAGCAATTCAGCACCTCAGGAGTAAATGTCAGGTCAGGTCAGGGTTCCATAGCCGCAGGCAGAAAGTTGAAACTGGAGCAGCAGCACGACCAGGTGGACTGGAGACAGCCAGGAGTCATCAGGCCAGGTAGTCCTGAGACATGATCCTAGGGCTCAGGTCCTCTGAGAGAAGAGAGCAAGAGAGAAAGAGAGAGAGAAAAAGAGAGAAAAGGAGAGAATTAGAGGGAGCATACTTACCCACACCACTAGCGGGATATCTTCAACCACCAACCTACTACACTGAGACAAGGCAGAGTATAGCTCACGAAGATCTCCCCCACTGCACAAACCTGAGATGATACCACCGGACAGGGCCAAACAGGAAGGATATAACCCCACCCACTTTGCCAAAGCGCAGCACCCACACCACTACAGGGATACCTTCAACCACCAACTTACCATCCTGAGACAAGGCCGAGTATAGCCCACAAAGATCTCCGCCACAGCACAACCCAAGGAGGGGCGCCAACCCAGACAGGAAGATCCCGTCAGTGACTCAACCCACTCAAGTGACGCACCCCTCCTAGGGACGGCATGGAAGAGTACCAGTAAGCCAGTGACTCAGCCCCCGTAATAGGGTCAGAGGGTGAGAATCCCAGTGGAGAGAGGGGAGCCGGCCAGGCAGAAGTCCAGTGAGTCTCACGAATGTTCTTCTTTGTGATCTGAACACCTCAAACTTAGATTTGTCTGTCCATAACACAGATAACACCATAACACATAACACTTTTTCCCAATCTTCCTATGTCCAGTGTCTGTGTTCTTTTGCCCATCATAATCTTTTATTTTTATTGGCCAGTCTGAGATATGGCTTTTCCTTTGCAACTCTGCCTAGAAGACCAGCATCCCGGAGTCACCTAATGCTGCCAGTTGAGTACACTCTAATGTACTTGTCCTCTTGCTCAGTTGTGCACCGGGGCCTCCCACTCCTCTTTCTATTCTGGTTAGAGCCAGTTTGCGCTGTTCTGTGAAGAGAGTAGTACACAGAGTTGTACGAGATCTTGAGTTTCTTGGCAATTTCTCACATGGAATAGCCTTAATTTCTCAGAACAAGAATAGACTGACGAGTTTCAGAAGAAAGTTATTTGTTTCTGGCCATTTGAGCCTGTAATCGAACCCACAAATGCTGATGCTCCAGATACTCAACTAGTCTAGGCCAGTTTTATTGCTTCTTTAATCAGAACAACAGTTTTCAGCTGTGCTAACACAATTGCAAAAGGGTTTTCTTATGATCAATTATCCTTTTAAAATGATAAACTTGGATTAGCTAACACAACATGTCAATGGAACACAGGAGTGATGGTTGCTGATAATGGGCCTCATGTAAATATTCCATTAAAAATCTGTTGTTTCCAGCTACAATAGTCATTTACAACATTAACAATGTCTACACTGTAGTTCTGATAAATGTTGTGTTAATTAATGGACAAAAAAATAATATTTTCTTTCAAAAACAAGGACATTTATAAGTGCCCCCAAACTTTTGAATACTAGTGTATATACACTGCTCAAAAAATAAAGGGAACACTAAAATAACACATCCTAGATCTGAATGAATGAAATATTCTTATTAAATACTTTTTTCTTTACATAGTTGAATGTGCTGACAACAAAATCACACAAAAATGATCAATGGAAATCAAATTGATCAACCCATGGAGGTCTGGATTTGGAGTCACACTCAAAATTAAAGTGGAAAACCACACTACAGGCTGATCCAACTTAGATGTAATGTCCTTAAAACAAGTCAAAATGAGGCTCAGTAGTGTGTGTGGCCTCCACGTGCCTGTATGACCTCCCTACAACGCCTGGGCATGCTCCTGATGAGGTGGCGGATGGTCTCCTGAGGTATCTCCTCCCAGACCTGGACTAAAGCATCCGCCAACTCCTGGACAGTCTGTGGTGCAACGTGACGTTGGTGGATGGAGTGAGACATGATGTCCCAGATGTGCTCAATTGGATTCAGGTCTGGGGAACGGGCGGGCCAGTCCATAGCATCAATGCCTTCCTCTTGCAGGAACTGCTGATACACTCCAGCCACATGAGGTCTAGCATTGTCTTGCATTAGGAGGAACCCAGGGCCAACCGCACCAGCATATGGTCTCACATGGGGTCTGAGGATCTCATCTCGATACCTAATGGCAGTCAGGCAACCTCTGGCGAGCACATGGAGGGCTGTGAGGCCCCCCAAAGAAATGCCACCCCACACCATGACTGACCCACCGCCAAACCGGTCATGCTGGAGGATGTTGCAGGCAGCAGAACGTTGTCCACGGCGTCTCCAGACTCTGTCACGTCTGTCACATGTGCTCAGTGTGAACCTGCTTTCATCTGTGAAGAGCACAGGGAGCCAGTGGCAAATTTTCCAATCTTGGTGTTCTCTGGCAAATGCCAAACGTCCTGCACGGTGTTGGGCTGTAAGCACAACCCCCACCTGTGGACATCGGGCCCTCATACCACCCTCATGGAGTCTGTTTCTGACCGTTTGAGCAGACACATGCACATTTGTAGCCTGCTGGAGGTCATTTTGCAGGTCTCTGGGAGTGCTCCTCCTGCTCCTCCTTGCACAAAGGCGGAGGTAGCGGTCCTGCTGCTGGGTTGTTGCCCTCCTACGGCCTCCTCCACGTCTCCTGATGTACTGGCCTGTCTCCTGGTAGCGCCTCCATGCTCTGGACACTACGCTGACAGACACAGCAAACCTTCTTGCCACAGCTCGCATTGATGTGCAATCCTGGATGAGCTGCACTACCTGAGCCACTTGTGTGGGTTGTAGACTCCGTCTCATGCTACCACTAGAGTGAAAGCACCGCCAGCATTCAAAATTGACCAAAACATCAGCCAGGAAGCATAGGAACTGAGAAGTGGTCTGTGGTCACCACCTGCAGAAACACTCCTTTATTGGGGGTTTCTTACTAACTGCCTATTTATTTATTTATTTATTTTACCGTTATTTTACCAGGTAAGTTGACTGAGAACACGTTCTCATTTGCAGCAACGACCTGGGGAATAGTTACAGGGGAGAGGAGGGGGATGAATGAGCCAATTGTAAACTGGGGATTATTAGGTGACCGTGATGGTTGAGGGCCAGATTGGGAATTTAGCCAGGACACCGGGGTTAACACCCCTACTCTTACGATAAGTGCCATGGGATCTTTAATGACCTCAGAGAGTCAGGACACCCCTTTAACGTCCCATCCGAAAGACGGCACCCTACACAGAGCAGTGTCCCCAATCACTGCCCTGGGGCATTGGGATCTTTGTTTAGACCAGAGGAAAGAGTGCCTCCTACTGGCCCTCCAACACCACTTCCAGCAGCACCTGGTCTCCCATCCAGGGACTGACCAGGACCAACCCTGCTTAGCTTCAGAAGCAAGCCAGCAGTGGTATGCAGGGTGGTATGGCTATAATTTCCACATGTTGTCTATTCCATTTGCACAACAGCATGTGAAATGTATTGTCAATCAGTGTTGCTTCCTAAGTGGACAGTTTGATTTCACAGAAGTGTGATTGACTTGGAGTTACATTGTGTTGTTTAAGTGTTCCCTTTATTTTTTTGAGCAGTGTATATACGCAGGGTTGTTAAATGTTGTCCTGGAGGGCCAAACCCTTCTGGTTTTTATCCTCTCCTTTTAATCAGGGACTAATTCAGACCTGGGACACCAGGTAAGTGCAATTAACTACCAGGTACAAACAAAAACGAGAAGTGTATTGGCCCTCCAGGACTGGACTGGAACAGCTTTGGTCTGTAGGCTAGGCTGCTTCTGGCTTTAGCCCCCCTTTTACAATGTTTACAGGGGGGGAGGAGCTGGATGCAGAGTGAATTCAACCAACCAGTGTGTGACTGAGGCACAACATTCACTGTTTCACTGTGATGGAGGGACACAGTTATGCCTGTGTATGAGTGAACCACAGAGGGTTTTAGACTGTGTTTGATTGTGTGGTTATAAAATATTAAATAGTAGAAGAGGAAGAAGAGAAGAGGAGAAGGAGAAGAGGAAGGCCCCACAACAAATATCAGTGGACATGTTCAACCCCAAAAAACTAATATAATCTGACCCCTGTTACACTTCCACCAACCAAACCAATCATATCTAACCCTAGCTGGAAGGAGCCAATTATACCTCGGTTGTAGGAGGATGTGTACATTATGTTCTTGGCCTGTTAATAAAGATGTGATGTTGTTCCATACACATCCACTAGATGGCGCCAATGTTACTTGAGCGAGTTCAAAATGTGATTCCTATTAGAATGTTGGTAAAATACCATCTTTGGAATGCTTTCCATTCATGCTCACTAGATGTCAGTCTATAGCCAACTATGTTTTATTGACACTTGTCAGACACAAGTACAGTATTTAAGATGCAGCATAACGTTCATAATAAAACGTGGCTTCGTTATAATAATAGCGTTAGCCACGTAGCCACCTTGGTATGCAATATATTGTACAGAAGCGCTCCCCACAAACAATGCTGCCATGCTGCAAGACTAGACATCTTCAAAAGCTGCAAAATATGAGCTGATGAAATGATACCAAACAGCATTTAGAAGCAAGAGGAACCCAACGCATTGCGTTTTTATCCATAGTAACAGAATAGCAGACTGGAGAAACTCCAGGGGGGTGAATGTAATTGGTGTTTTACTAAAGACAGTCTGTTGTGTTATGTCCTTCCACTGCTGCAGGGGCTTGGCCTTCACAATGACTTCACTACTAACAGGGACACTGCTGCAAGGGCTTGGCCTTCACAATGACTTCCCTACTAACAGGGACACTGCTGCAAGGGCTTGCCCTTCACAATGACTTCACTACTAACAGGGACACTGCTGCAAGGGCTTGGCCTTCACAATGACTTCCCTACTAACAGGGACACTGCTGCAGGGGCTTGGCCTTCACAATGACTTCCCTACTAACAGGGACACTGCTGCAAGGGCTTGCCCTTCACAATGACTTCACTACTAACAGGGACACTGCTGCAGGGGCTTGGCCTTCACAATGACTTCACTACTAACAGGGACACTGCTGCAAGGGCTTGGCCTTCACAATGACTTCACTACTAACAGGGACACTGCTGTAGGGGCTTGGCCTTCACAATGACTTCACTACTAACAGGGACACTGCTGCAGGGGCTTGGCCTTCACAATGACTTCACTACTAACAGGGACACTGCTGCAGGACTAGTAACCGAAAGTTTGCAAGATCGAATCCCCCGAGCTGACAAGGTAAAAATCTGTTGTTCTGCCCCTGAACAAGGATGTTAACCCACTGTTCCTAGGCCGTCATTGAAAATAAGAATTTGTTCTTCACTGACTTGCCTAGTTAAATAAAGTTTAAAAAATACAAAAAAACTACGACTTCACTACAAACAGGTATGAGTCTCAAATGGCATCCTATTCCCTATATAGTGCACTACTTTCACCAGGGCCCATAGGGATCTGATCAATAGAAAGTTAACACAATAGAAAGTGGCAGTTCATGTTATAGTTTTTCTCCTACGTTAGTTACCTCCAAATAGTACAGCTCGGTCTATCGCCTGTATGTTACTGTATGTTACTGTATGTTTCTGTATGTTACTGTATGTTACTGTATGTTACTGTATGTTACTGTATGTTTCTGTATGTTTCTGTATGTTACTGTATGTTACTGTATGTTACTGTATGTTTCTGCATGTTTGTAAAAAGGTATATTGGTAGATTCAATGTAATGACCTGTTATGAATATTCAGTGGGTCTTTCATGTTTTGTTTAGTTGTTTTTTTATCGCCGCACCAGAATTAAGACAAATAAGAACTTTTCAAAAGGATACTTCTGTCAGAGTTCCCCAGAGAAACCAGCATATAGAGTCTGTAGAAGCCCTGGTGGAAACTAGCTGAGATACTGCTGTCAGAGTTCCCCAGAGAAACCAACATATAGAGTCTGTAGAAGCCCTGGTGGTAACTAGCTGAGATACTGCTGTCAGAGTTCCCCAGAGAAACCAACATATAGAGTCTGTAGAAGCCCTGGTGGTAACTAGCTGAGATACTGCTGTCAGAGTTCCCCAGAGAAACCAACATATAGAGTCTGTAGAAGCCCTGGTGGTAACTAGCTGAGATACTGCTGTCAGAGTTTCCCAAAGAAACCAGGATATAGAGTCTGTAGAAGCCCTGGTGGTAACTAGCTGAGATACTGCTGTCAGAGTTCCCCAGAGAAACCAGCATATAGAGTCTGTAGAAGTCCTGGTGGTAACTAGCTGAGATACTGCTGTCAGAGTTCCCCAGAGAAACCAGCCTATAGAGTCTGTAGAAGTCCTGGTGGTAACTAGCTGAGATACTGCTGTCAGAGTTCCCCAGAGAAACCAGCCTATAGAGTCTGTAGAAGTCCTGGTGGTAACTAGCTGAGATACTGCTGTCAGAGTTCCCCAGAGAAACCAACATATAGAGTCTGTAGAAGCCCTGGTGGTAACTAGCTGAGATACTGCTGTCAGAGTTCCCCAGAGAAACCAGCATATAGAGTCTGTAGAAGCCCTGGTGATAACTAGCTGAGATACTGCTGTCAGAGTTCCCCAGAGAAACCAGCATATAGAGTCTGTAGAAGTCCTGGTGGTAACTAGCTGAGATACTGCTGTCAGAGTGCCCCAGAGAAACCAGCATATAGAGTCTGTAGAAGTCCTGGTGGTAACTAGCTGAGCTGCTACTGCTATGCACCAAACCAGTAGTGTGACTGTGTAAACTAGCTGAAGGGAATACATAGATGTACATTGGCCTTGAAATCCCATGGAGGAAATAAAGAAATTGCACTTCACTTGAACTCCAGTAAGGGTGGGTCATCACAGCAAGGGGGGAAAACAACTTTTGTCATAAAAGATTCAGCAGGAACCCTTGGAAAATACACTGTTCCCAGGGGGAAAGGGTTGAAACATGAGACGTTTCAGGTTATGCTCCCAGGGGATGTGTGTGTGTGTGTGTGTGTGTGTGTGTGTGTGTGTGTGTGTGTGTGTGTGTGTGTGTGTGTGTGTGTGTGTGTGTGTGTGTGTGTGTGTGTGTGTGTGTGTGTGTGTATGCACATTGTTTGTATTTATTTATTTCCCACTGTGCATCACTGTAAGTGCCGTTGTGTACTGACTGCAGAATAGTCAGCAGAGAACAATAACCAGGGTTTGCGGTCCAAGCACTTAAAAGACACGCCCTCGTCCACTTACCCTCGCCTTATGCCCTTGGGGGAATCCCCGTCACCGTGTTGGAGGGCGGTCCAAATGATTAGCCAAGCAAGGGAAGTTTGCAACGCAAACCCCTCAGCCCTCGTTTTTAGTCGGCTTTGCGAGTGTACAATTATGATCACTTCGGGGGCCTGGAACATCCTATAATTTAATTATACATCCGCTAAGAAAAGTCAGCAAAACTTAAAAACAACATCAATGGAGAGATCAACATACAAGTGTAAAATCGAATGCAAATAAGATAGAAATGGTGCTACTAATGGACATGACGGCTCAAACACGTCTTGTCAAAAGTAAATATGTTTTTTGTTTGGTTATCTTTTGGAAATTGTAGAAATTAAACAATTTCCTTCTTCTTCTTCAGTTCCAGCTAGGCAGGCTAACATTAGTTAGCTAATTCATTTACTAGCTGTCATACAGTAGGTGTATATTAATTATTTTATATTTAATATATGTAGACATGGACTCATAATTGACTGTAGCGCATATAAAGCACCCACAAGTTACCGAAGGCTGAAAACACATTCATCGTGGGATGAACGAGTGACAAATTTCGCGCCAAGGGTGGTCCATTTAAAACCTCTATGGGCTAGGTGGGGCGCTAGTGACCCACCTCGCCAACATCTGGTGAAACTGCAGAGCGCGAATTTCAAAATACAAAAATCTTAATATTATACAAGTGTCAAAAATCATTTAAAAGCTTAACTTCTTGTTAATACAGCTGCTTTGTCAGATTTCAAAATGGCTTTACGGTGAAAGCATACAATGCGATTATCTGAGGACAGCGCCCTGCGTACAAAATCATTAAAAACATTTTCCAAACCAGCATCACAAAAGTCAGAAATAGCGAAAAAATAAATCACTTACCTTTGAAGATCTTCCTCTGTTTGCAATCCCAAGGGTCCCAGCTACATAACAAATTGTCGTTTTGTTCGATAAAGTCCTTCTTTATATCCCCAAAAAGTCAGTTTAGTTGGCTCGTTTGATTCAGTGTAGACAAATGAATCCCAAAAGTTACCAATAAACTTCGCCCAAACAAGTCAAACAACGTTTCTAATCAATCCTCAGGTACCCTAAAATGTAAATAAATTATAAAATTTAAGACGGAGAATAGTATGTTCATTACCGGAGATAAATAACGAAGTGCACTCCCTCATCCACGCCCGCCACGAGACTACAGTCAAAATGGGAGCCACCTAGAAAAACTACAAATTCTAGCTAATTTTTCAAAAAACAAGCCTGAAACCCTTTCTAAAGACTGTTGACATCTAGTGGAAGCCATAGGAACTGCAATCTGGGAGGATTTCCTTTGAATTTCCCATAGACAAGCATTTTCAATGGGTGACGACCTCAAAAAAAAAAATCCGGATGGATTCTCCCGGGGTTTTCGAATACTCCCCACTAACCTTAAGAAGTTAAAAAATATCATTCCTTCCTCCCTCGCCCCTTGCCCTGCAAGTGTATACTCGTCAGACGTAATGATACGTCATCAGAAGTGTCCACTTAATTTGAGGACAGAGGGGATAGGGTGTGTCTTTTAAGTGTTTGGACCGCAGCCCAGGTGTGAGACTTCTCCTCCTCTCCTCTTCCTCTCCTCTCCTCTTCCTCTCCTCTCCTCTTCCTCTCCTCTCCTTTTCTCCTCTCTTCTTCACCTCCTCTTCTCCTCCTCTCCTCTTCCTCTCCTCTCCTTTTCTCCTCTCTTCTTCACCTCCTCTTCTCCTCCTCTCCTCTCCTCTCCTCTCCTCTCCTCTCCTCTCCTCTCCTCTCCTCTCCTCTCCTCTCCTCATCTCTTCCTTTTCTCCTATCCTAGACTCCTCAACTCCTTCTCTCCTCCTCTCCTCCACTCCTCCTCCCTTCTTCTCCACTTCTCCTCCTCTCCACTCCCCCCCACTCCTCCTCCTCTCCTCCACTCCTCCTCCCTTCTTCTCCACTTCTCCTCCTCTCCACTCCACCCCACTCCTCCTCCTCTCCTCCACTCCTCCTCCCTTCTTCTCCACTTCTCCTCCTCCCCACTCCTCCTCCTCTCCTCCTCTCCTCTCCTCCTCTCCTCTCCACTCCTCCCCACTCCTCCTCCTCTCCTCCACTTCTCCACCCCTCTTCTCCACTTCTCCCCCCCTCCTCTCCTCTCCACTCCTTGTCTCCTCATCTCCTCCTCATCTCTTCTCCTCCTCTCTTCCTCTCCTTCTCTCATCTTCTCCTCTCCTCCTCTCCTCGACTCCTTGACTCCTCCTCTCCTCTTCTCCTCCTCTCTTCTCACTAACAATTAAAATTATATTAACATGGGATCATTCAGCATGACCTCTCCTCAAGGTGAATCCTGGAAGAGAGTGGAAGATAGGTGGAAGATAGTGGAAGGTATGTGTGTGTCTGTCTGTGTGTATGTGTCTGCGTGTGTCTGTCTGTGTGTGTGTGTGTGTGTGTCTGTGTGAATGTGTGTGTCTGCGTGTGTCTGTCCGTGTGTGTGTGTCTGCGTGTGTCTGTCCATGTGTGTGAGTGTCTGTGTGTGTCTGCATGTGTCTGTGCGTGTGTGTCTGTCTGTGTGTGTGTGTGTGTCTGTGTGTGTGTGTGTGTCTGCGTGTGTGTCTGTTTGTGTGTGTGTGTGTGTGTGTCTATGCGTGTGTGTCTGCGTGTGTCTGTCTGTGTGTGTGTGTGTATGTGTGTCTATGTGTGTGTGTCTGCGTGTGTCTGTCTGTGTGTCTGTCTGTGTGTGTGTGTCTGCGTGTGTCTGCGTGTGTCTGTCTGTGTGTGTATGTATGTGTGTCTGTGTGTGTGTGTCTGCATGTGTCTGTGTGTGTGTGTCTGCGTGTGTCTGCGTGTGTCTGTCTGTGTGTGTGTCTGTGTGTCTGTGTGTGTGTGTGTGTGTGTGTGTGTGTGTGTGTGTGTGTGTGTGTGTGTGTGTGTGTGTGTGTGTGTGTGTGTGTGTGTGTGTGTGTGTGTGTCTGCGTGTGTCTGTCTGTGTGTGTGTCTGTGTGTCTGTGTGTGTGTGTGTGTGTGTGTGTGTGTGTGTGTGTGTGTGTGTGTGTGTGTGTGTGTGTGTGTGTGTGTGTGTGTGTGTGTGTGTGTGTGTGTGTGCAGCATTAGCAGAGCGAGGCAGGAGGAAGGACGGTGGTGACAGTAGATTGCACTTTAACCTTCTCAGTCTGACTCCCAGGGGAAAGCACATCTCACTAGAAACCTCTCAACACACAGAAACCCAGTTATTTTCTCTGTTTTTACCTCAGAAAATAGGCTTATGTAATATCACCTCTATACACTGGACGTATGAGAGCAGTGGCGTAAAGTACTTCAGTAAAACTATTTTAAAGTACAACTTTTTATTTGTTTTTATTTTACCGTTATTTTACCAGGTAAGTTGACTGAGAACACATTCTCATTTGCAGCAACGACCTGGGGAATAGTTACAGGGGAGAGGAGGGGGATGAATGAGCCAATTGTAAACTTGTAAACTTAATTGTAAACTTAAGTTGTATTTGGGGGGTATCTGTACTTTACTTTACTATTTATATTTTTGACAACTTTATACTTTTACTTCACTACATCCCTAAAGAAAATAATGTACTTTTTACTCCGTACATTTTCCCTGACACACAAAAGTGCTCGTTACATTTATGAATGCTTAGCAGACACTAAAAAAACATGCTTCATGCTTCTTGATCTGCTACTACATCTCTAGTCTATAAAGTGATCTGCTACTACGTCTCTAGTCTATCAAGTGATCTGCTGCTACATCTCTAGTCTATCAAGTGATCTGCTGCTACATCTCTAGTCTATAAAGTGATCTGCTGCTACATCTCTAGTCTATCAAGTGATCTGCTGCTACATCTCTAGTCTATAAAGTGATCTGCTGCTACATCTCTACTCTATAAAGTGATCTGCTACTACGTCTCTAGTCTATAAAGTGATCTGCTGCTACATCTCTAGTCTATAAAGTGATCTGCTGCTACATCTCTACTCTATAAAGTGATCTGCTACTACGTCTCTAGTCTATAAAGTGATCTGCTACTACGTCTATAGTCTATAAAGTGATCTGCTACTACATCTTTAGTCTATAAAGTGATCTGCTACTACGTCTCTAGTCTATAAAGTGATCTGCTACTACGTCTCTAGTCTATAAAGTGATCTGCTATTACATCTCTACTCTATAAAGTGATCTCCTACTACATCTCTAGTCTATAAAGTGATCTGCTGCTACATCTCTAGTCTATCAAGTGATCTGCTACTACATCTCAAGTCTATAAAGTGATCTGCTACTACATCTCTAGTCTCTAAAGTGATCTGCTGCTACATCTCTACTCTATAAAGTGATCTGCTGCTACATCTCTAGTCTATAAAGTGATCTGCTGCTACATCTCTAGTCTATAAAGTGATCTGCTGCTACATCTCTAGTCTATAAAGTGATCTGCTGCTACATCTCTAGTCTATAAAGTGATCTGCTGCTACATCTCTAGTCTATAAAGTGATCTGCTGCTACATCTCTAGTCTATAAAGTGATCTCCTACTACATCTCTAGTCTATAAAGTGATCTGCTGCTACATCTCTAGTCTATAAAGTGATCTGCTGCTACATCTCTAGTCTATAAAGTGATCTGCTGCTACATCTCTAGTCTATAAAGTGATCTGCTGCTACATCTCTAGTCTATAAAGTGATCTGCTGCTACATCTCTAGTCTATAAAGTGATCTGCTGCTACATCTCTAGTCTATAAAGTGATCTGCTGCTACATCTCTAGTCTATAAAGTGATCTGCTGCTACATCTCTACTCTATAAAGTGATCTGCTGCTACATCTCTAGTCTATAAAGTGATCTGCTGCTACATCTCTACTCTATAAAGTGATCTGCTGCTACATCTCTAGTCTATAAAGTGATCTGCTGCTACGTCTCTAGTCTATAAAGTGATCTGCTGCTACATCTCTAGTCTATAAAGTGATCTGCTGCTACGTCTCTAGTCTATAAAGTGATCTGCTACTACGTCTCTAGTCTATAAAGTGATCTGCTACTACGTCTATAGTCTATAAAGTGATCTGCTACTACATCTTTAGTCTATAAAGTGATCTGCTACTACGTCTCTAGTCTATAAAGTGATCTGCTACTACGTCTCTAGTCTATAAAGTGATCTGCTATTACATCTCTACTCTATAAAGTGATCTGCTGCTTCGTCTCTAGTCTATAAAGTGATCTGCTGCTACGTCTCTAGTCTATAAAGTGATCTGCTGCTACATCTCTACTCTATAAAGTGATCTCCTACTACATCTCTAGTCTATAAAGTGATCTGCTGCTACATCTCTAGTCTATCAAGTGATCTGCTACTACATCTCAAGTCTATAAAGTGATCTGCTACTACATCTCTAGTCTCTAAAGTGATCTGCTGCTACATCTCTACTCTATAAAGTGATCTGCTGCTACATCTCTAGTCTATAAAGTGATCTGCTACTACGTCTCTAGTCTATAAAGTGATCTGCTGCTACATCTCTAGTCTATAAAGTGATCTGCTACTACGTCTCTAGTCTATAAAGTGATCTGTTTCTTCCTGTTAGAGCTCCATCTCAGATCAGGTGCATAGGTTCAGAAAGTCTTTAATATCGAGAGTTTGGGACTATAAATCAAATAAAATCAAATAAAATTTATTTTATAGACCTTCGTACCAGGCTATGAGGAGTGGCCAGTCCTCTTCTGGCTGTGCCGGGTGGAGATTATAACAGAACATGGCCAAGATGTTCAAATGTTCATAAATGACCTGCATGGTCAAATAATACTAATCACAGTGGTTGTAGAGGGTGCAACAGGTCAGCACCTCAGGAGTAAATGTCAGTGTGCTTTTCATAGACGATCATTAAGAGTATCTCTACCGCTCCTGCTGTCTCTAGAGAGTTGAAAACAGCAGGTCTGGTGAACAGGTCAGGGTTCCATAGCCGCAGGCAGAACAGTTGAAACTGGAACAGCAGCAAGGCCAGGTGGACTGGGGACAGCAAGGAGTCATCATGCCCGGTAGTCCTTACTCATGGTCCTAGGGCTCAGGTCCTCCGAGAGAGAGAAAGAAAGAGAGAAGGAGAGAATTAGAAAGAGCATACTAAAATTCACACAGGACACCGGTTAAGACAGGAAAAGTACTCCAGATATAACAAACTGACCCTAGCCCCCCGACACATAAACTACTGCAGCATAAATACTGGAGGCTGAGACAGGAGGGGTCAGGAGACACTGTGGCCCCATCCGATAATACCCCCGAACAGGGCCAAACAGGAAGGATATAACCCCACCCTCTTTGCCAAAGCACAGCCCCCGCACCACTAGAGGGATATCTTCAACCACCAACTTACCATCCTGAGACAAGGCCGAGTATAGCTCACAAAGATCTCTGCCACGACACAATCCAAGGGGGGGGGGGGGGGGGGGGCGCCAACCCACTATAAGGTTCTATCCGGATTTGTGTCAAAATTTGAGTTATTGGCAAAACCGTTTTCTGTTCAATGTTCCTTACCTACAGGGCATTAGGAAAGTATTCAGACCCCTTGACTTGTTCCACATTTTGTTACGTTACAGCATTATTTCTAAAATGGATAAATACTCAATACCACATAATGACATCACAATACCACATAATGACATCACAATACCACATAATGACAAATCCTAAAAAGGCTGTTAGAAACTTTTGCAAATGTATTAAAAATATAAAACAGAAATACCTTATTTACATAAGTATTTGTAATACATTTGCACACATTTCTAAAAACCGTCATTATGGGGTATTGTGATGTCATTATGGGGTATTGTGATGTCATTTTGAGGTATTGTGATGTCATTACGGGGTATTGTGATGTCATTATGGGGTATTGTGATGTCATTTTGAGGTATTGTGATGTCATTACGGGGTATTGTGATGTCATTATGGGATATTGTGTGTAGATTGCTGACGAAATTGTTTTCTATAATACATTTTAGAACAAGGCTGTAAAGTAACAAAATGTGGAAAAAGTTAAGGGGTCTGAATAGCCTCGAAAGCCACTGTATAGTGTATCTCAGAATCATATTTTTGCGGATAGAACCTTATAGTCCCAAGTGCTCATTATGTTGAGGTGTCATTACCCATAATTCCACTTTATTACCCAGAGTTCCTCAGTCATGAAGGAGACCTTGAGGCTGTGGGTATACCGGGCCACAGTATTGGCTTTACTTACAGCTCTGGGGGTTGTTTGTGTGTGTGTGTGTGTGTTTGTGCATGTGTGTGTGTGTGGAAACGGAACGGAGGTAATGAGAGTCTCTACCTGATCGATTCCAGATGCCCTTGCAAATTAACTTTGTCAACAGCAATCTGGTAAACTCTGGCAGTGGCTTGGCGACTGAGTCAAGAACAGTGTCCCCCAGCAGCTTGTCTGTGCGGTAGTACTTACTCTAAAGTTGAAGACAGCTGCGTATAGATTGAGAAATCTGTGAACCAAGGAGCACAAGCAATCTCCAAATGTATGTTATAATCAATTTATATGTATACGATTATTTTCTCGCCTTATATGACGTATTATGGTGTTTTCCAAAAGAAGGGCACCAGAAGGTTGTGCTTTGACTCACGTCTCTCGATCCCTGGCTAAATAAAGGTTAAGTAAATAAAAACATAGAAGCTTCAAACATAGAAGTCTTTAGATGATAGTCTGACAAAGTGGAGTGGGCTGCATACGACAACAACTCTTTGCACCGCAAGCAATTTAAAACGTTATGTTGTCAATCGATTGATATTTTGTATGATTGACGATATGTTGACGATTCTCAACCCTATATGACTTATTAGGTTGTGTAAAAAAATATAAGTGGGGGGGGGGCGGGGGGGGTTCTCAACTTCACAACCAGTTTGTCCTTGACTCATGGGTGAATCCCAAATGGCACCCTGTTCCCTTTTTAGTGCACTACTTTCAACAAGGGCCCATATGGGCTTTGGCACCCTATTCCCTTTTTAGTGCACTACTTTTACCAGGGCCCATAGGGGCTTTGGCACCCTATTCCCTTTTTAGTGCACTACTTTTACCAGGGCCCATAGGGGCTTTGGCACCCTATTCCCTTTTTAGTGCACTACTTTTACCAGGGCCCATAGGGGCTTTGCCACCCTATTCCCTTTTTAGTGCACTACTTTAAACAAGGGCCCAAGGGTCTTCACCCACTTTAAACTTCACTGGTAGTATCACTGGATTGCTTGTGCTTTTTCACCATTTAATATCTTTAAAATCGTTTAGGCCGTTACAGTATTTAGTTCATAGAGGGATTATGTGAGAAAAAAATAAATATATTTGGGATCAAAAATCCCATTATTCCATATAAGAGAAAAGATGATGAGAGATATTACATTTTATAATGCATGAACATCTTGGTATTAAACTCTGTTCTCTCTCCCTCTTCCCTCCCCAAATCTCAGGATCAAACTACTCTATCTATAATCTCTGCATGGTTTAGGAGGTAACTGTCGAGTTGGATTGCCAGGCATAGCTCACTACGATGTACTCTGACAGTAGAAGGACTTCCCTGTACGATGTACTCTGACAGTAGAAGGACTTCCCTGTACAATGTACTCTGACAGTAGAAGGACTTCCCTGTACGATGTACTCTGACTTCCCTGTACGATGTATTCTGACAGTAAAAGGACTTCCCTGTACGATGTACTCTGACAGTAGAAGGACTTCCCTGTACAATGTACTCTGACAGTAGAAGGACTTCCCTGTACAATGTACTCTGACTTCCCTGTACAATGTACTCTGACTTCCCTGTACGATGTACTCTGACAAGTAGAAGGACTTCCCTGTACGATGTACTCTGACAGTAGAAGGACTTCCCTGTACAATGTACTCTGACTTCCCTGTACGATGTACTCTGACTTCCCTGTACGATGTACTCTGACAAGTAGAAGGACTTCCCTGTACGATGTACTCTGACAGTAGAAAGACTTCCCTGTACAATGTACTCTGACAGTAAAAGGACTTCCCTGTACGATGTACTCTGACAGTAGAAGGACTTCCTTGTACGACGTACTCTGACTTCCCTGTACGATGTACTCTGACAGTAGAAGGACTTCCCTTTACGATGTACTCTGACAGTAGAAGGGCTTAGTGACACGTAGTGACATGGCATCAGTAACTGTCTTTAAATAAATAACTTTTTTCTGCAATGGATAGATGCGACAAACCTTGATCCAGATAGTGATTAGGTCAAATTGATCAGATCACGAAACTCACATGGTGGTGCAAGGTGTAAACAATGCTATTGTATCATTTGAAGTGTATGTATGACATGTATCACAGTAGAAGGGCTTAGTGACAAATAGTGACACGACAGTACGTCCAAGGCATTCAAGCTTCAGTAATCCTATTTTGGCCATTCTCCAGTTCACCGCTCTCTGAGACATTAGGAACTCTGTGGTATTTGTAAGTAACCTTTTTTGGTTCACTCTGAATGCACTGTGAAGGCTTAGTACGGAGGAGACAGAGAGGTCTTGGTTGACATTTGACAGATATTGTGTGGCGGAGCACAGTACCGGCCCTGGAAGGCAGCTGGAGACCTAGATGGATGTACACCAGTTTACAACATTGCATAGCCTGGTTAAACCAGATTGAAAGACTTAAACCAGTGTAGCTACAGATTTCAGTCTGGTTTAAACAGGCTATCAGTTATCTACAAACATGTCTTTCTTCTCAAGTTAACCTACAGTCAGGAAACAAAGTAGACAAGAGAACACTAAGGGCGGTTTGTGTCTGGGAAACCTGCCCTTCACCAGAGACAGGTATATACAGTACTAGTACGGTAAATCAGTCCAATCTAATCAATAGTTACACTTGAGATCATCCCTTGAATCATCCCATTTAACACCTCTCCTCAATCCCTCTCCTCCATCCCTCTCCTCCATCCCTCTCCTCATCCCTCTCCTCCATCCCTCTCCTCATCCCTCTCCTCCATCCCTCTCCTCATCCCTCTCCTCCATCCCTCTCCTCATCCCTCTCCTCCATCCCTCTCCTCTACCCCTCTCCTCCATCCCTCTCCTCATCCCTCTCCTCCATCCCTCCCCTCCATCTCTCTCCTCCATACCTCTTCTCCCATCCCTCTCCTCCATCCCTCTACTCCATCCCTCTCCTCATCGCTCTCCTCCATCCCTCTCCTCCATCCCTCTCCTCCATCCCTCTCCTCCATCCCTCTCCTCATCCCTCTCCTCCATCCCTCTCCTCATCCCTCTCCTCCATCCCTCTCCTCATCCCTCTCCTCCATCCCTCTCCTCATCCCTCTCCTCCATCCCTCTCCTCTACCCCTCTCCTCCATCCCTCTCCTCATCCCTCTCCTCCATCCCTCCCCTCCATCTCTCTCCTCCATACCTCTTCTCCCATCCCTCTCCTCCATCCCTCTACTCCATCCCTCTCCTCATCGCTCTCCTCCATCCCTCTCCTCCATCCCTCTCCTCCATCCCTCTCCTCCATCCCGTTCCTCCATCCCTCTCCTCATCCAAACTTTTAGGATGAATCAAGCTATTGTATTTTTGATTCACTATATTTTTGTGTGTAAAGGCTCTACATTTTCTTTTTTTGATTTCATAAATATTTTCCTAACTCTAAATAATATACAAGATCAGAGTATTTTTAAATCAACCAATTAGTGTTGAAATGGAGATGAATATTTGTGTATTTAAGCCTACATGGCTTTGTTTCATTGGTCCCTGACATTCTCAACCGTTCTCTCCATGTATTCTAGTGTCAGTCGAGAAAACCATACTGAATGTGATGGCTTTAGATAAATGTACTGAAAACTCCTATTAAATTAAAACTCCATTAGAAAATCTTATTGGCCGGTATGTAGGAGAGTTTTCAGCGGTTGAATTACATATATTCAGTACGTAAGGGAACCAAGCCTGCAAAGCCCGTTACACACCCGCGTAAGGTAAGTGTGAATTTTTTATTTATTTCACCTTTATTTAACCAGGTAGGCAAATTGAGAACACGTTCTCATTTACAATTGCGACTTGGCCAAGATAAAGCAAAGCAGTTCGGCACATACAACAACACATAGTTACACATGGAGTAAAACAAACATACAGTCAATAATACAGTGAAAAATAAGTCTATATACAATATGAGCAAGTGAGGTGAGATAAGGGAGGTGAAGGCAAACAAAATATATATATAAATAAATAAAAATATAAAAAGGCCATGGTGGTGAAGTAAATACAATATAGCAAGTAAAAAAACACTGGAATGGTTGGTTTGCAGTGGAAGAAGGTGCAAAGTAGAGATAGAAATAATGGGGTGCAAAGGAGCAAAATAAATAAATACAGTAGGTAAAGAGGTAGTTGTTTGGGCTAAATTATAGATGGGCTATGTACAGGTGCAGTAATCTGTGAGCTGCTCTGACAGCTGGTGCTTAAAGCTAGTGAGGGAGATAAGTGTTTCCAGTTTCAGAGATTTTTGTAGTTCGTTCCAGTCATTGGCAGCAGAGAACTGGAAGGAGAGGCGGCCAAAGGAAGAATTGGTTTTGGGGGTGACCAGAGAGATATACCTGCTGGAGCGCGTGGTACGGGTGGGCGTTGCTATGGTGACCAGCGAGCTGAGATAAGGGGGGACTTTACCTAGCAGGGTCTTGTAGATGACCTGGAGCCAGTGGGTTTGGCGACGAGTGTGAAGCGAGGGCCAGCCAACGAGAGCGTACAGGTCGCAGTGGTGGGTAGTATATGGGGCTTTGGTGACAAAACGGATGGCACTGTGATAGAGTGCATCCAATTTATTGAGTAGGGTTTTGGAGGCTATTTTGTAAATGACATGACCGAAGTCGAGGATTGGTAGGATGGTCAGTTTTACAAGGGTATGTTTGGCAGCATGAGTGAAGGATGTTTTGTTGCGGAATAGGAAGCCGATTCTAGATTTAACTTTGGATTGGAGATGCTTGATGTGAGTCTGGAAGGAGAGTTTACAGTCTAACCAGACACCTAGGTATTTGTAGTTGTCCACATATTCTAAGTCAGAGCCGTCCAAAGTAGTGATGTTGGACAGGCGGGCAGGTGCAGGCAGCGATCGGTTGAAGAGCATGCATTTAGTTTTACTTGTATTTAAGAGCAATTGGAGGCCACGGAAGGAGAGTTGTATGGCATTGAAGCTCGCCTGGAGGGTTGTTAACACAGTGTCAAAAGAAGGGCCAGAAGTATACAGAATAGTGTCGTCTGCGTAGTGGTGGATCAGAGACTCACCAGCAGCAAGAGCGACATCATTGATGTATACAGAGAAGAGGGTCGGTCCAAGAATTGAACCCTGTGGCACCCCCATAGAGACTGCCAGAGGTCCGGACAACAGACCCTCCGATTTGACACACTGAACTCGATCAGAGAAGTAGTTGGTGAACCAGGCGAGGCAATCATTAGAGAAACCAAGGCTGTCGAGTCTGCCGATGAGGGTGTGGTGATTGACAGAGTCAAAAGCCTTGGCCAGGTCAATGAATATGGCTGCACAGTACTGATTCCTATCGATAGCGGTTAAGATATCGTTTATGACCTTGAGCGTGGCTGAGGTGCACCCGTGACCAGCTCTGAAACCAGATTGCATAGCGGAGAAGGTATGGTGGGATTCGAGATGGTCGGTAATCTGTTTGTTGACTTGGCTTTCGAAGACCTTAGAAAGGCAGGGTAGGATAGATATAGGTCTGTAGCTGTTTGGGTCAAGAGTGTCCCCCCCTTTGAAGAGGGGGATAACCGCAGCTGCTTTCCAATCTTTGGGAATCTCAGACGACACGAAAGAGAGGTTGAAAAGGCTGGTAATAGGGGTGGCAACAATTTCAGCAGATAGTTTTAGAAAGAAAGGGTCCAGATTATCTAGCCCGGCTGATTTGTAAGGGTCCAGATTTTGCAGCTCTTTCAGAACATCAGCTGACTGTATTTGGGAGAAAGAGAAATGGGGAAGGCGTGGGCGAGTAGCAGAGGGGAGGGCAGTGCTGTTGACCGGGGTAGGGGTAGCCAGGTGGAAAGCATGGCCAGCCGTAGAAAAATGCTTGTTGAAATTCTCAATTATAGTGGATTTGTCGGTGGTGACAGTGTGTCCTATCTTCAGTGCAGTTGGAAGCTGGGTGGAGGTGTTCTTATTCTCCATGGACTTTACAGTGTCCCAGAACTTTTTTGAGTTTGTATTGCAGGAAGCAAATTTCTGCTTGAAAAAGCTAGCCTTGGCTTTTCTAACTGCCTGTGTATACTGGTTTCTAGCTTCCCTGAAAAGTTGCATATCACGGGGGCTGTTCGATGCTAATGCAGAACGCCATAGGATGTTTTTCTGTTGGTTAAGGGCAGTCAGGTCAGGAGAGAACCAAGGGCTATATCTGTTCCTGGTTCTAAATTTCTTGAATGGGGCATGCTTATTCAAGATGGTGAGGAAGGCATTTAAAAAAAATATCCAGGCATCCTCTACTGACGGGATGAGATCAATATCCTTCCAGGATACCTCGGCCAGGTCGATTAGAAAGGCCTGCTCGCTGAAGTGTTTCAGGGAGCGTTTGACAGTGATGAGTGGAGGTCGTTTGATCGCTGACCCATTACGGATACAGGCAATGAGGCAGTGATCGCTGAGATCTTGGTTGAAAACAGCAGAGGTGTATTTGGAGGGCAAATTGGTTAGGATGATGTCTATGAGGGTACCCGTGTTTACGGAATTGGGGGGATACCTGGTAGGTTCATTGATAATTTGTGTGAGATTGAGGGCATCAAGCTTAGATTGTAGGATGGCTGGGGTGTTAAGCATGTTCCAATTTAGGTCGCCTAGCAGCACAAGCTCTGAAGATAGATGGGGGGCAATCAGTTCACATATGGTGTCCAGAGCACAGCTGGGGGCAGAGGGTGGTCTATAGCAGGCGGCAACAGTGAGAGACTTGTTTTTAGAGAGGTGGATTTTTAAAAGTAGAAGTTCAAATTGTTTCGGAACAGACCTGGATAGTAGAACAGAACTCTGCAGGCAATCCTTGCAGTAGATTGCAACACCGCCCCCTTTGGCCGTTCTATCTTGTCTGAAAATCTTGTAGTTAGGGATGAAAATGTCAGAATTTTTGGTGGTCTTCCTAAGCCAGGATTCAGACACGGCTAAAACATCTGGGTTGGCAGAGTGTGCTAAAGCAGTGAACAAAACAAACTTAGGGAGGAGGCTTCTAATGTTAACATGCATGAAACCAAGGCTATTACGGTTACAGAAGTCATCAAAAGAGAGCGCCTGGGGAATAGGAGTGGAGCTAGGTACTGCAGGGCCTGGATTCACCTCTACATCACCAGAGGAACAGAGGAGGAGTAGGATAAGGGTACGGCTAAAAGCTATGAGAATACCAACTGCTGAGAAGTGCGTAGGAAAGGCGTAAATGTCCTAAGTCTGAATCGGGCCAATAAAGAGAATCTCTGTGATGGAGCTGTTCAGAGATAGATAGATAGATACCTATTTGATATCTGAGGTACATGAACACAGTGTACAGTTTTCAAAACAGCCCACTGAGTCTGTGTCCCCCCCCCCTCGCCATCCTATGCAACAGATTCACCCCTTTAAGAAACTTGTAGTGTGTTAACCCAGCACCATAGAATATAAGGGGTAAGTACATCCCAGTATTTCAGTGAACATCAGTCATGGGTTCTTCTAAAGCCTTTGTGATAGAGCTAATGACTGTCTAACTCAGATTGTAGAATTAACATTTCAGAATTAACATTTTCCGAGAACCAAACCCAGTGACAGAAAACATCTTTGCTGTGCCAGGATGATAATATGGACGACAATAACCTTATCTGTGTTGAACCGCCTGTGTGTGTGTGTGTGTGTGTGTGTGTGTGTGTGTGTGTGTGTGTGTGTGTGTGTGTGTGTGTGTGTGTGTGTGTGTGTGTGTGTGTGTGTGTGTGTGTGTGTGTGTGTGTGTGTGTGTGTGTGTGTGTGTGTGTGTGTGTGTGTGTGTGTGTGTGTGCGTGTGTGTGTGTGTGTGTGTGTGTGAACCTTCGTTCCTAATTATGACTGCAGGGAACAGGGAAGACAGACTTTAACAAATAACCTTTACAGCTGTCATCTCTGCACACGTCATCTCTCCAGAGACCAAGGTACTGAGCTCTTATAAAATCATTAGTTAGTTTCTCAGATCATAATGTCGGAAATGAGGTGACACTGCTGCTGTGACTGATGGGGTAACTGAAGATATAACAGATATTGTTTTTTTTTTTGTTGAAGGGGAAACATTACGCATGAGTTCATAAGGGCAACACTTTCAAGCTATTGCGTTTCTATTGGGAAGTGTTGCAGAGTCGATGACTGTCCTTTCAAAGGCTCCAAAAAAGGCTCCCAAAAATCTCTTGGTTCTTTCTGGTTGATCTCGAGCTTCTGTGGCATATTCTCACAAGACTAATTTTCTATTTGTTTCAGTGTGTGTGTGTGGACCTTTGGGCCAGCCAGAAGCCAGCAGGAGGCTGGTAAAAGACCATGCTGATGACATGAGCTATAGAGAACACAGACTCAGGGCATCAACACTGAGCAGAGGGCAACGTAGAGGTCGCACACGCACACGCACACGCACGCACGCACGCACGCACACACACACACACGGCCGGTAATGGCCGTTCTGCCCCTCTGCAAAACTAGAATAGTCCCAGTAGTTAAAATTACGTTGAAAAGATGTCTTAAAATACGTATTTTCCAGAAGTTGAAGATTTAGGTCCTGAATGAAAGGTGAAAATACGTATTTTTCAGACATTGGGATCAAGTTAATTTTCGGTTCTGAATTAAAGTTGAAAATACGTATTTTCCGGACATTGGAATCAAGTTAATTTTCGGTTCTGAATTAAATTTAAAAATACGTATTTTCCGGACTTTGAAAATAAGTATTTTCTAGATGTTTAAATCAGTTAAAATTTTCGGTTCTGAATGAAAGTTGAAAAGACGTAGTTTATAGACGTCTATGTTTGGGCCAAATCGAGGCTGATCCAGACCGGACACAAAAACACAACGTCTGCGAACGGGGGAAGTTAAGGCTGGTCCGGACCGGACACAAAAACACAGCGTCTGCAAAACGGGGAAATTAAGGCTGATCCAGACCGGACACAAAAACACAACGCCTGCAAAACGGGGAAATTAAGGCTGGTCCAGACCGGACACAAAAACACAACGCCTGCAAACGGGGAAATTAAGGCTGGTCCGGACAGGACCTAAAACAGACGTCCAGACCGGCGTCAGCATCGGACCGTGCTTATTGAGGTATAGCCTACAGTGTCGACATCTATGGCCTATCGTTTGTAAAACAGGCTGTTTCACTGGCTTTATTAGTCCTGATTCCTGTGACTAATCAATGTGGCTATTTAAGCTCTGAATATCAGCTATCCAACTTTATCAGGAGGAGTGATCCTGAGCCTATTTGCAGTGTGTTTACATAACGGGAAATGCAGAAGTGTTTAATTTTCCTGCTATGATCAGCTCGCCAAAAAAAATTACAGATACAAACTTGAAACCACTGATCATGACAATTTAGCCCACGGGATGAAACTCCTGGACAGCACTTGTGAGTATCCTGATTGTCCATTCCATATTTGTAACGGTCGTTTTCCTCCTCGTCAGAGGAGGAGCATGGATCGGACCAAAACGCAGCGTGGGTTGAATACATGTTTGTTTTATTAAAGAAAGACGAAGACGGAAAAACTCTTAACAAACTACAAAACAATAAACGACGATAACAGACCTGAACTTGTGAACATATAACATGAACGCACGAACAGGAAGGAACACACGAATGACATGAACGAAACGAACGAACGAAAACAGTCCCGTGTGGCACAAACACTGACACAGGAACAATCACCCACCAACAAACAGTGTGAACAGCCTACCTAAATATGGTTCTCAATCAGAGGAAACGTAAAACACCTGCCCCTGATTGAGAACCATATCAGGCTAGTTAACAACCCTAAACATAGAAACAAATAACATAGACTGCCCACCCCTACTCACGCCCTGACTATACTAAACAAAGACAAAACAAAGGAAATAAGGTCAGGAACGTGACAATATTAACCATTATACTTTGACCTGCCCTGTTTTTAGGATATGTTGTTTGTTAACATGCAAGCGCATATTTTTTTATTTGATTGGGCGTCATTTAGGTAAGACTACTTGATCGGAGAAACTTGCACGATGAGAAAAAGTGTTCGTCTCATTACATTGTCATCCGTTTTTATCTCCAGTCTGTAGGCTACAGAAAAGGCCACATACTCTTTCTACCATATCCTCCATCTGCTACATGATTTATGTCAGATGGTTTTCTTGACGGAACGTTAGTGGAATGCCTCGGCGATGCATCTCTCCAACCCCGGAGAGGTGAGCCGGGAGTGGACAAGAGACATATGTTGTGTCCCTTGCCTTTGACAAAGTGGGCACTGCTTATCACAGGGCGGCATCAGAGCTCATCATTTATAAGCCCATATGCCACAGGTTGAGAGCAATTGTAATAGTTTTTTTTTTGGGGGGGGGGGGGCAGAATTATGTGAGGTTTAATGTGTTGTTGGAGGTGCATCTTGGCCATAGACTGCCATCCTAATCCTGCCTAATGACAAGGCCAGCCATGCACAGACAACAACACAGGGTGACCAGAGGGAATTTATTGCTGTAAATGTAGGGAAAATATAAATATTATTATGTCAAGAAGACAATGGAGATGTGCTCTATGTTGAGTGATGGCATAGAATTATGTCCAAACTGTCACAGAAGTTGTATGTCGTTTCTTGTAATGTGAAATGTATTTTGGTTTTAACCGTGTTTTCATGCTAACTTGTTAGCTATGCTAGCTAGGTAGGTCTCCTCCCGTTAGTCATGTACACTGTTAGCTAATCAAAGGGCTACCCAGACCCCTCTTTTACGCTGCTGCCACTCTCTGTTTATAATCTATGCATAGTCACTTTAACTCTACCTACATGTACATATTATCTGAATTACCTCAACTAACACATTGACTCTGTACTGGTACTCCCTGTATATGGCCTCGCTAGTTATTTTACTGCTGTCAGCGATTGTGTGCAGAGATGTAGCGGAGTCAGGCGCAGGACACAGGTTTTGAGCAACACAACGGAGTTGACTCAAAAATCAAGCAAAATTACAAATAGGAATAATTACAAACACACTAGCACATACAACAACCACTAACGACACAAACAATCACGGACAGAACAGAAATGTATGCCAGAGGGTTAAATAAGGAACATGATAGGGGAAATGAAACCAGGTGTGTGTAATACAGACAAAACAAAACGAAACTGAAAAATGGATCGGTGGTCACTAGAAAGCCGGTGACATCGACCACCGAACACCACCCGAACAAAGAGAAGGGCCGACTTCAGCGGAAGTCGTGACCACTGCTGCCGTTGAATTATTTGTTACTTTTATTAAAAAAAATTTTTACTTATCTATTTTTGACTTATTAACACTTATTAAAAAGAATATGCTTAACTTCTTAAAGCATTGTTGGTTAAGGGCTGGTAAGTAAGCATTTCACTGTAAGGTCTACTACACCTGTTGTATTCAGCATTTCACTGTAAGGTCTACTACACCTGTTGTATTCGGCATTTCACTGTAAGGTCTACTACACCTGTTGTATTCGGCATTTCACTGTAAGGTCTACTACACCTGTTGTATTCAGCATTTCACTGTAAGGTCTACTACACCTGTTGTATTCGGCATTTCACTGTAAGGTCTACTACACCTGTTGTATTCAGTATTTCACTGTAAGGTTTACTACACCTGTTGTATTCGGCGCATGTGACAAATACAATTAGATTTGAATTGTCGTACTTGAGTAAAAGTACAAAGTAAATGTAAATGCTATACATCAAATTCCTGATATTAACCAGACGGCACGGCTTCCTTAGTATTATTAGATTGTTCTGACAGACAGGGGGCACACTCCACCACTCAGACAAACTAAGCATCTGTGTTTAGTGAGTCCGCCAGATCAGAGGCAGTAGGGATGACCAGGGATGTTCTCTTGATAAGTCTGTGAATTGGACCATTGTCTGTCCTGCTAAACATTCAAATTGTAACGAGTGCTGAAGGACTACCATCTTTGCAGCACTCCATCAATCAGACCTTTATGGTAGAGTGGCCAGAAGGAAGCCATTCCTCAGTAAAAGGCACATGACAGCCCGCTTGGAGTTTGCCAAAAGGCCCCTAAAGACTCTCAGACCATGAGAAACAAGATTCTCTGGGCTGATGAAACCACGATTGAACTCTTTGGCCTGAATGCCAAGCGTCACGTCTGGAGGAAACCTGGCACCATCCCTACAGTGAAGCAAGGTGGTGGCAGCATCATGCTGTGGGGATGTTTTTCAGCGGCAGGGACTGGGAGACAAGTCAGGATCGAGAGAAAGATGAACAGAGCAAAGTACAGAGAAATACTTGGTGAAAATCCACTCCAGGGCGCTCAGGACCACATACTGGGGCGAAGGTTCACCTTCCAACAGGACAATGATCCTAAGCACACAGCTAAGACAATGCAGAAGTGGCTTCGGGACAAGTCTCTGAATGTCTTTGAGTGGCCCACCCAGAGACTTGAACCCAATCGAACATCTCAGGAGAGACCTGAAAATAGCTCCCCATCCAACCTGGCAGAGCTTGAGAAGATCTGCAGAGAGGAATGGGAGAAACTCCTCAAATACAGGTGTGCCAAGCTTGTAGCATCATACCCAAGAAGACTCAATGCTGTAATTGCTGCCAAATGTGCTTCAACTAACTACTGAGTAAAGGGTCTGAATACTTATGTAAATGTGATATTTCTGTTTAATAAAAATTTGCTAACATTTCTAAAAACCAGTTTTTGCTTTGTCATTATGGGGTATTGTGTGTAGATTGAATCCATTTTAGAAGAAGGCTGTAAAGTAACAAAATGTGAAAAAAAGTAACGGGGTCTGAATACTTTCCGAATGCACTGTATTTAAAATACTTTTAGACTTTTCTATTAAGGTATTTTTTACTTTTATTCAAAGTATGACAATTGGGTAGTTTTTCCACCACTGATACAGAGTGTAGTCTACCTGTACATGACCACATCTACAGTAGTGCTGCATGTCACGAGGTATATTCATGGGGTGCTACAGGTCATGAGGTATATTCATGGGGTGCTACAGGTCATGAGGTATATTCATGGGGTGCTACAGGTCACGAGGTATATTCATGGGGTGCTACAGGTCACGAGGTATATTCATGGGGTGCTACAGGTCACGAGGTATATTCATGGGGTGCTACAGGTCATGAGGTATATTCATGGGGTGCTACAGGTCACGAGGTATATTCATGGGGTGCTACAGGTCACGAGGTATATTCATGGGGTGCTACAGGTCACGAGGTATATTCATGGGGTGCTACAGGTCACGAGGTATATTCATGGGGTGCTACAGGTCACGAGGTATATTCATGGGGTGTTACAGGTCACGAGGTATATTCATGTGGTGCTACAGGTCACGAGGTATATTCATGGGGTGCTACAGGTCACGAGGTATATTCATGGGGTGCTACAGGTCACGAGGTATATTCATGGGGTGCTACAGGTCACGAGGTATATTCATGGGGTGTTTCAGGTCACGAGGTATATTCATGGGGTGCTACAGGTCACGAGGTATATTCATGGGGTGCTACAGGTCACGAGGTATATTCATGGGGTGTTTCAGGTCACGAGGTATATTCATGGGGTGCTACAGGTCACGAGGTATATTCATGGGGTGTTACAGGTCACGAGGTATATTCATGGGGTGTTACAGGTCACGAGGTATATTCATGTGGTGCTACAGGTCACAAGGTATATTCATGTGGTGCTACAGGTCACAAGGTATATTCATGGGGTGCTACAGGGCACGAGGTATATTCATGGGGGGCTAAAGGTCACGAGGTATATTCACGGGGTGCTACAGGTCACGAGGTATATTCATGGGGGGCTACAGGTCACGAGGTATATTCATGGGGTGCTACAGGTCATGAGGTATATTCATGGGGTGTTACAGGTCACGAGGTATGTTCATGTGGTGCTACAGGTCACGAGGTATATTCATGTGGTGCTACAGGTCACAAGGTATATTCATGGGGGGCTACAGGTCACGAGGTATATTCATGGGGTGCTACAGGTCACGAGGTATATTCATGGGGTGCTACAGGTCACGAGGTATATTCATGTGGTGCTACAGGTCATGAGGTATATTCATGGGGTGCTACAGGTCACGAGGTATATTCATGGGGTGTTACAGGTCACGAGGTATATTCATGTGGTGCTACAGGTCACGAGGTATATTCATGGGGTGCTACAGGTCACGAGGTATATTCATGGGGTGCTACAGGTCACGAGGTATATTCATGGGGTGCTACAGGTCACGAGGTATATTCATGGGGTGTTTCAGGTCACGAGGTATATTCATGGGGTGCTACAGGTCACGAGGTATATTCATGGGGTGCTACAGGTCACGAGGTATATTCATGGGGTGTTTCAGGTCACGAGGTATATTCATGGGGTGCTACAGGTCACGAGGTATATTCATGGGGTGTTACAGGTCACGAGGTATATTCATGGGGTGTTACAGGTCACAAGGTATATTCATGTGGTGCTACAGGTCACAAGGTATATTCATGGGGTGCTACAGGGCACGAGGTATATTCATGGGGGGCCAAAGGTCACGAGGTATATTCACGGGGTGCTACAGGTCACGAGGTATATTCATGGAGGGCTACAGGTCACGAGGTATATTCATGGGGTGCTACAGGTCATGAGGTATATTCATGGGGTGTTACAGGTCACGAGGTATATTCATGTGGTGCTACAGGTCACGAGGTATATTCATGTGGTGCTACAGGTCACAAGGTATATTCATGGGGGGCTACAGGTCACGAGGTATATTCATGGGGTGCTACAGGTCACGAGGTATATTCATGGGGTGCTACAGGTCACGAGGTATATTCATGTGGTGCTACAGGTCATGAGGTATATTCATGGGGTGTTACAGGTCACGAGGTATATTCATGTGGTGTTACAGGTCACGAGGTATATTCATGGAGTACTACAGGTCACGAGGTATATCCATGGGCTGCTACAGGTCACGAGGTATATTCATGGTGTAACGGCGTTCCTTCTCCTCTTCATCCGAAAAGGAGGAGTAGTGATTCGACCAAAATGCAGCGTTGTAGTTCAACATATTATTTATTTAAACAAGACACAAAACGAACTATACTTGATAAACTACAAAACAAATAAACGACGTAGACAGACCTGGACACGAACTTACATATAACGTGAAGAACGCATGAAACAGGAAACAGACTACATAAACCGAACAAACGAACAAACAAACCGAAAACAGTCCCGTGTGGCGCAACAACATAGACACAGACACAGGAGACAACCACCCACAAACAAACAGTGTGAAAACACCTACCTTAATATGGCTCTCAATCAGAGGAAATGAAAACCACCTGCCTCTAATTGAGAGCCATATCAGGTCACCCTTAACAAACATAGAAACACACAACATAGACTACCCACCCAAACTCACGCCCTGACCGTCAAACACATACAAAATAACAGAAAACCGGTCAGGAACGTGACACATGGGGTGCTACAGGTCACAAGGTATATTCATGGGGTGCTACAGGTCACGAGGTATATTCATGGGGTGCTACAGGTCACGAGGTATATTCATGGGGTGTTTCAGGTCACGAGGTATATTCATGTGGTGCTACAGGTCACGAGGTATATTCATGTGGTGCTACAGGTCACGAGGTATATTCATGGGGTGTTACAGGTCACGAGGTATATTCATGGGGTGCTACAGGTCACGAGGTATATTCATGGGGTGCTACAGGTCACGAGGTATATTCATGGGGTGCTACAGGTCACGAGGTATATTCATGGGGTGTTACAGGTCACGAGGTATATTCATGTGGTGCTACAGGTCACGAGGTATATTCATGGGGTGCTACAGGTCACGAGGTATATTCATGGGGTGCTACAGGTCACGAGGTATATTCATGGGGTGCTACAGGTCACGAGGTATATTCATGGGGTGTTTCAGGTCACGAGGTATATTCATGGGGTGCTACAGGTCACGAGGTATATTCATGGGGTGCTACAGGTCACGAGGTATATTCATGGGGTGTTTCAGGTCACGAGGTATATTCATGGGGTGCTACAGGTCACGAGGTATATTCATGGGGTGTTACAGGTCACGAGGTATATTCATGGGGTGTTACAGGTCACGAGGTATATTCATGTGGTGCTACAGGTCACAAGGTATATTCATGTGGTGCTACAGGTCACAAGGTATATTCATGGGGTGCTACAGGGCACGAGGTATATTCATGGGGGGCTAAAGGTCACGAGGTATATTCACGGGGTGCTACAGGTCACGAGGTATATTCATGGGGGGCTACAGGTCACGAGGTATATTCATGGGGTGCTACAGGTCATGAGGTATATTCATGGGGTGTTACAGGTCACGAGGTATGTTCATGTGGTGCTACAGGTCACGAGGTATATTCATGTGGTGCTACAGGTCACAAGGTATATTCATGGGGGGCTACAGGTCACGAGGTATATTCATGGGGTGCTACAGGTCACGAGGTATATTCATGGGGTGCTACAGGTCACGAGGTATATTCATGTGGTGCTACAGGTCATGAGGTATATTCATGGGGTGCTACAGGTCACGAGGTATATTCATGGGGTGTTACAGGTCACGAGGTATATTCATGTGGTGCTACAGGTCACGAGGTATATTCATGGGGTGCTACAGGTCACGAGGTATATTCATGGGGTGCTACAGGTCACGAGGTATATTCATGGGGTGCTACAGGTCACGAGGTATATTCATGGGGTGTTTCAGGTCACGAGGTATATTCATGGGGTGCTACAGGTCACGAGGTATATTCATGGGGTGCTACAGGTCACGAGGTATATTCATGGGGTGTTTCAGGTCACGAGGTATATTCATGGGGTGCTACAGGTCACGAGGTATATTCATGGGGTGTTACAGGTCACGAGGTATATTCATGGGGTGTTACAGGTCACAAGGTATATTCATGTGGTGCTACAGGTCACAAGGTATATTCATGGGGTGCTACAGGGCACGAGGTATATTCATGGGGGGCCAAAGGTCACGAGGTATATTCACGGGGTGCTACAGGTCACGAGGTATATTCATGGAGGGCTACAGGTCACGAGGTATATTCATGGGGTGCTACAGGTCATGAGGTATATTCATGGGGTGTTACAGGTCACGAGGTATATTCATGTGGTGCTACAGGTCACGAGGTATATTCATGTGGTGCTACAGGTCACAAGGTATATTCATGGGGGGCTACAGGTCACGAGGTATATTCATGGGGTGCTACAGGTCACGAGGTATATTCATGGGGTGCTACAGGTCACGAGGTATATTCATGTGGTGCTACAGGTCATGAGGTATATTCATGGGGTGTTACAGGTCACGAGGTATATTCATGTGGTGTTACAGGTCACGAGGTATATTCATGGAGTACTACAGGTCACGAGGTATATCCATGGGCTGCTACAGGTCACGAGGTATATTCATGGTGTAACGGCGTTCCTTCTCCTCTTCATCCGAAAAGGAGGAGTAGTGATTCGACCAAAATGCAGCGTTGTAGTTCAACATATTATTTATTTAAACAAGACACAAAACGAACTATACTTGATAAACTACAAAACAAATAAACGACGTAGACAGACCTGGACACGAACTTACATATAACGTGAAGAACGCATGAAACAGGAAACAGACTACATAAACCGAACAAACGAACAAACAAACCGAAAACAGTCCCGTGTGGCGCAACAACATAGACACAGACACAGGAGACAACCACCCACAAACAAACAGTGTGAAAACACCTACCTTAATATGGCTCTCAATCAGAGGAAATGAAAACCACCTGCCTCTAATTGAGAGCCATATCAGGTCACCCTTAACAAACATAGAAACACACAACATAGACTACCCACCCAAACTCACGCCCTGACCGTCAAACACATACAAAATAACAGAAAACCGGTCAGGAACGTGACACATGGGGTGCTACAGGTCACAAGGTATATTCATGGGGTGCTACAGGTCACGAGGTATATTCATGGGGTGCTACAGGTCACGAGGTATATTCATGGGGTGTTTCAGGTCACGAGGTATATTCATGTGGTGCTACAGGTCACGAGGTATATTCATGTGGTGCTACAGGTCACGAGGTATATTCATGGGGTGTTACAGGTCACGAGGTATATTCATGGGGTGCTACAGGTCACGAGGTATATTCATGTGGTGCTACAGGTCACGAGGTATATTCATGGGGTGCTACAGGTCACGAGGTATATTCATGTGGTGCTACAGGTCACGAGGCATATTCATGGGGTGTTACAGGTCACGAGGTATATTCATGGGGTGTTACAGGTCACGAGGTATATTCATGTGGTGCTACAGGTCACGAGGTATATCTCTAATGATTGCCTCGCCTGGTTCACCAACTACTTCTCTGATAGAGTTCAGTGTGTCAAATCGGAGGGTCTGTTGTCCGGGCCTCTGGCAGTCTCTATGGGGGTGCCACAGGGTTCAATTCTTGGACCGACTCTCTTCTCTGTTTACATCAATGATGTCGCTCTTGCTGCTGGTGATTCTCTGATCCACCTCTACGCAGACGACACTATTCTGTATACTTCTGGCCCTTCTTTTGACACTGTGTTAACAACCCTCCAGGCGAGCTTCAATGCCATACAACTCTCCTTCCGTGGCCTCCAACTGCTCTTAAATACAAGTAAAACCAAATGCATGCTCTTCAACCGATCGCTGCCTGCTCCTGCCCGCCTGTCCAACATCACTACTTTGGACGGCTCTGACTTAGAATATGTGGACAACTACAAATACCTAGGTGTCTGGTTAGACTGTAAACTCTCCTTCCAGACCCACATCAAACATCTCCAATCCAAAGTCAAATCTAGAATTGGCTTCCTATTCCGCAACAAAGCATCCTTTACTCATGCTGCCAAACATACCCTTGTAAAACTGACCATCCTACCAATCCTCGACTTCGGTGATGTCATTTACAAAATAGCCTCCAAAACCCTACTCAATAAATTGGATGCAGTCTATCACAGTGCCATCCGTTTTGTCACCAAAGCCCCATATACTACCCACCACTGCGACCTGTACACTCTCGTTGGCTGGCCCTCGCTTCATACTCGTCGCCAAACCCACTGGTTCCAGGTCATCTACAAGACCCTGCTAGGTAAAGTCCACCCTTATCTCAGCTCGCTGGTCACCATAGCAGCACCTACCTGTAGCACGCGCTCCAGCAGGTATATCTCTCTAGTCACCCCCAAAACCAATTCTTCCTTTGGACGCCTCTCCTTCCAGTTCTCTGCTGCCAATGACTGGAACGAACTACAAAAATCTCTGAAACTGGAAACACCTATCTCCCTCACTAGCTTTAAGCACCAGCTGTCAGAGCAGCTCATAGATTACTGCACCTGTACATAACCCATCTACAATTTAGCCCAAACAACTACCTCTTTACCTACTGTATTTATTTATTAATTTATTTTGCTCCTTTGCACCCCATTATTTCTGTCTCTACTTTGCACTTTCTTCCAATGCAAACCAACCATTCCAGTGTTTTTTAGTTTTTATTTTACTTGCTGTGTTGTACTCACTTCGCCTCCATGGCCTTTTTATATTTTATTTATTTATACATATATCTGTTTGCCTTCACCTCCCTTATCTCACCTCACTTGCTCACATTGTATATAGACTTATTTTTTTTTTCACTGTATTATTGACTATATGTTTGTTTTTACTCCATGTGTAACTATGTGTTGTTGTATGTGTCGAACTGCTTTGCTTTATCTTGGCCAAGTCGCAATTGTAAATGAGAACGTGTTCTCAATTTGCCTACCTGGTTAAATAAAGGTTAAATAAATAAAAATAAATAAAAAATATTCATGGGGTGTTACAGGTCACGAGGTATATTCATGTGCTAGTGGTGCTACAGCCAATGCATATTAATACAGACAGATTTATCCCCAGGTCAGTGAGCATAGGAGCCATACATGACTAGCTACTATCTCCTTGGATTACAGCCAGGGAAACAACACAAACAGGATTCAACTGAACATCATGTTGGGGCAGTTACCCATTTTACCGTATGCACATGTGCACATGTTGAACAGAGAACATAAATCCATAGCTAATGTCCCCTGACCTGCTAGGAATACAGACGTTATAAATCCCTGCAACATGAGATTGGACATTTATTTTGTAGTTTTTTTCTCTACTACTAGGAATTGCTTGCCTATGACATGTGAGTGGAGCATAATGGGATGTAATTGAATGACATATATATTATGACATGGGAGTGGAGCATGATGGGATGTAATAGAATGACTTGTATCTTTGGTTTGCCTTATAACCCACTCCCTCATCCTCTCCAGAGCGCAGGGGTCCAGATTAAGAGACAGGTCTGAGAGTGGTCTGGGGTTCAGATTAAGAGACAGGTCTGAGAGGTCAGGGGTTCAGATTAAGAGACATGTCTGAGAGTGGTCTGGGGTTCAGATTAAGAGACAGGTCTGAGAGTGGTCTGGGGTTCAGATTAAGAGACAGGTCTGAGAGTGGTCTGGGGTCCAGATTAAGAGACAGGTCTGAGATGGTCTGGGGTTCAGATTAAGAGACAGGTCTGAGAGTGGTCTGGGGTTCAGATTAAGAGATAGGTCTGAGAGGTCAGGGGTTCAGATTAAGAGACATGTCTGAGAGTGGTCTGGGGTTCAGATTAAGAGATAGGTCTGAGTGGTCTGGGGTTCAGATTAAGAGACATGTCTGAGAGTGGTCTGGGGTTCAGATTAAGAGACATGTCTGAGTGTGGTCTGGGGTTCAGATTAAGAGACAGGTCTGAGTGGTCTGGGGTTCAGATTAAGAGACATGTCTGAGAGTGGTCTGGGGTTCAGATTAAGAGATAGGTCTGAGTGGTCTGGGGTTCAGATTAAGAGACATGTCTGAGTGTGGTCTGGGGTTCAGATTAAGAGATAGGTCTGAGTGGTCTGGGGTTCAGATTAAGAGACATGTCTGAGAGTGGTCAGGAGTTCAGATTAAGAGACAGGTCTGAGAGTGGTCTGGGGTCCAGATTAAGACAGGTCTGAGAGTGGTCTGGAGTTCAGATTAAGAGACATGTCTGAGAGTGGTCTGGGGTTCAGATTAAGAGATAGGTCTGAGTGGTCTGGGGTTCAGATTAAGAGACATGTCTGAGTGTGGTCTGGGGTTCAGATTAAGAGATAGGTCTGAGAGTGGTCTGGGGCTCAGATTAAGAGACAGGTCTGAGAGTGGTCTGGGGTTCAGATTAAGAGACAGGTCTGAGATGGTCTGGGGTCCAGATTAAGACAGGTCTGAGAGTGGTCTGGGGTCCAGATTAAGAGATAGGTCTGAGTGGTCTGGGGTACCGATTAAGACAGGTCTGAGAGTGGTCTGGGGTTCAGATTAAGAGATATGTCTGAGTGGTCTGGGGTACCGATTAAGAGACAGGTCTGAGAGTGGTCTGGAGTTCAGATTAAGAGACAGGTCTGAGAGTGGTCTGGGGTCCAGATTAAGACAGGTCTGAGAGTGGTCTGGAGTTCAGATTAAGAGACATGTCTGAGAGTGGTCTGGGGTCCAGATTAAGAGACAGGTCTGAGAGTGGTCTGGAGTTCAGATTAAGAGACAGGTCTGAGAGTGGTCTGGGGTCCAGATTAAGACAGGTCTGAGAGTGGTCTGGAGTTCAGATTAAGAGACATGTCTGAGAGTGGTCTGGGGTCCAGATTAAGACAGGTCTGAGAGTGGTCTGGGGTCCAGATTAAGACAGGTCTGAGAGTGGTCTGGGGTTCAGATTAAGAGACAGGTCTGAGAGTGGTCTGGGGTCCAGATTAAGACAGGTCTGAGAGTGGTCTGGGGTCCAGATTAAGAGACAGGTCTGAGAGTGGTCTGGGGTCCAGATTAAGAGACAGGTCTGAGAGTGGTCTGGGGTCCAGATTAAGACAGGTCTGAGAGTGATCTTGGGTCCAGATTAAGACAGGTCTGAGAGTGGTCTGGGGTCCAGATTAAGAGATAGGTCTGAGAGTGGTCTGGGGTCCAGATTAAGACAGGTCTGAGAGTGGTCTGGGGTCCAGATTAAGAGATAGGTCTGAGAGTGGTCTGGGGCTCAGATTAAGAGACAGGTCTGAGATGGTTTGGGGTTCAGATTAAGACAGGTCTGAGAGTGGTCTGGGGTTCAGATTAAGAGATAGGTCTGAGAGTGGTCTGGGGCTCAGATTAAGAGACAGGTCTGAGAGTGGTCTGGGGCTCAGATTAAGAGACAGGTCTGAGATGGTCTGGAGTTCAGATTAAGACAGGTCTGAGATGGTCTGGTCACGGCTACAGTGGATCAGTGGAAGAGGAGGCTCTGTTGATTAACACATCTCCATTCTGTTCCCCTGAGGGAATATGTTCTACTGTAATGGATTACTGAAGCAACGTCACAGACAGAGGAACAGTGGATCCTGCATGTTTCTGTATGACTGACTGACTGTGAGTGCGTGTGAAGACATTTGTGTGTGTGTGTGTGTGTGTGTGTGTGTGTGTGTGTGTGTGTGTGTGTGTGTGTGTGTGTGTGTGTGTGTGTGTGTGTGTGTGTATGTGTATGTGTGTGTGTGTGTGCGCGTGTGCGTGTGTGTGTGTGTGTGTGTCTGCTGATGAAAATGAAGACTGACGTAACTATTCATAGAGAAACTATGGAGCGCTGGATGAAGGCTCAGCAGCACTACAGCATGAAGCAGATTATCATGTTATATATACAACTCACATATGTAGTAGTGAGGCATTCATGTAGGCTATAACATGACAACATCAGATAGCCTCTGACTTATGCGTTTCTTTGTTTGTATTGTTTGTTGGTATTGTTTGTTGGTTTTCTTTGTTAGCATTCTTTGTTGGTATTCTTTGTTGGTATTCTTTGTTGTTATTCTTTATGCAACACAGTCATTAGTTTTCTTTCTCTCTCTCCAGATTCTCACTTGTGACCTTCTGCACATTCCTTCCATCCATAAAGCCCCCTCCTGAGGGACATGCTGCAGTCCAACCCAACCACTATGTGAACATAGCCTCCCCAGTCCAGCTGGAGAGAGTGGATGTGAAGCACCAACAGTAGCGAGGTGAATAGCCAACAGTGTGCAAGTGACATTCTATGGTCAGCTGCAGGACAACAACAAGCACGGCATTATGTATGAATGATGTATTACGGCTTATACATTATGTATCGACAACACGATTAGCAAAATAATGCATCTCGAGGCATTATATTGAGCTTCTGTCCTCAATCTGGAAGTAACACAGAAGAAAAACCACACAGATTTATAGTTGAACGGTTTACATGTTTGAGTAAACTCCCCTCTTTATTGCGGTAAACTGTATTTGAAAGAATATTTGGTAAAGTGCATAGATCTAACACCCACCTGACCCATCTCTGATCTGACCCATCTCTGATCTGACCCATCTCTGATCTGACCCATCTCTGATCTGACCCATCTCTGATCTGACCCATCTCTGATCTGACCCATCTCTGATCTGACCCATTATCTCTGATCTGACCCATTATCTCTGATCTGACCCATCTCTGATCTGACCCATCTCTGATCTGACCCATTATCTCTGATCTGACCCATCTCTGATCTGACCCATCTCTGATCTGACCCATTATCTCTGATCTGACCCATCTCTGATCTGACCCATTATCTCTGATCTGACCCATCTCTGATCTGACCCATTATCTCTGATCTGACCCATCTCTGATCTGACCCATTATCTCTGATCTGACCCATCTCTGATCTGACCCATTATCTCTGATCTGACCCATCTCTGATCTGACCCATTATCTCTGATCTGACCCATTATCTCTGATCTGACCCATCTCTGATCTGACCCATCTCTGATCTGACCCATCTCTGATCTGACCCATCTCTGATCTGACCCATCTCTGATCTGACCCATCTCTGATCTGACCCATTATCTCTGATCTAACCCATCTCTGATCTAACACCCACCATCTCTGATCTGACCCATCTCTGATCTAACACCCACTATCTCTGATCTGACCCATCTCTGATCTGACCCATCTCTGATCTGACCCATCTCTGATCTGACCCATCTCTGATCTGACCCATCTCTGATCTGACCCATCTCTGATCTGACCCATCTCTGATCTGACCCATTATCTCTGATCTGACCCATCTCTGATCTGACCCATTATCTCTGATCTGACCCATCTCTGATCTGACCCATTATCTCTGATCTGACCCATCTCTGATCTGACCCATTATCTCTGATCTGACCCATTATCTCTGATCTGACCCATTATCTCTGATCTGACCCATCTCTGATCTGACCCATCTCTGATCTGACCCATCTCTGATCTGACCCATCTCTGATCTGACCCACTATCTCTGATCTGACCCATTATCTCTGATCTGACCCATCTCTGATCTGACCCATTATCTCTGATCTGACCCATCTCTGATCTGACCCATCTCTGATCTGACCCATCTCTGATCTGACCCATTATCTCTGATCTGACCCATTATCTCTGATCTGACCCATCTCTGATCTGACCCATCTCTGATCTGACCCATCTCTGATCTGACCCATCTCTGATCTGACCCATCTCTGATCTGACCCATTATCTCTGATCTGACCCATCTCTGATCTGACCCATCTCTGATCTGACCCATCTCTGATCTGACCCATCCATTCCTTTATCAGGGCTTCCTCTAGTCTACTGTATTACTGGACGATTCCTTTATTCAGGGCTTCCTATAGTCTACTGTATTACTGGACAATTCCTTTATTCAGGGCTTCCTATAGTCTACTGTATTACTGGACAATTCCTTTATCAGGGCTTCCTCTAGTCTACTGTATTACTGGACGATTCCTTTATTCAGGGCTTCCTATAGTCTACTGTATTACTGGACAATTCCTTTATTCAGGGCTTCCTATAGTCTACTGTATTACTGGACAATTCCTTTATTCAGGGCTTCCTATAGTCTACTGTAGTACTGGACAATTCCTTTATTCAGGGCTTCCTATAGTCTACTGTAGTACTGGACAATTCCTTTATTCAGGGCTTCCTATAGTCTACTGTATTACTGGGCAATTCCTTTATTCAGGGCTTCCTATAGTCTACTGTATTAGTGGACAATTCCTTTATTCAGGGCTTCCTATAGTCTACTGTACTACTGGAAAAATTTATTTTCAAGTGTATTCATGGTTTGATTCAACTGTAGAACTACGTTTCCAGACGATATCTGACTTCAGAGTGAAAAAGTTTTAGTTTGCATCACATCGAGTTATGGTTTAGCAGTCAGATCAATGAAACAGAGCTGTAACAGGCTGGCTGCTGTCACTTAATGTAATGTTGTGGTGTTGCTTCTCTCCTCTCCTCTCCTCTCCTCTCCTCTCCTCTCCTCTCCTCTCCTATCCTCTCCTCTCCTCTCCTCTTCTCCTCTCTTCTCCTCTCCTCCCTGTCTATGATTGACAGGGGACATGAGGAGTGGCGCTCTAATGGAGAAACAGATATGATTAAGCTGACATACAGATGTTGTGGCTGAAAGCATAATTTTAATGTCAGCTCCTCCCGTTAAATGTCAAGTTAAAGATGCATGAGGCAGAAATTGCTCCACTGTTTCCTGGTTGCTAAATTTCTAATAGTTCACCTAATTTCAGTTTATGTGACAAAGCAAGCTAGTATAGAGTAGAGAATCATTGTACCATCTAAAGCGCTGTGAAATATATTTCCCATAACCAAACACATTGCTCTTTCAGCTGTTTTAAAGCTGGTGTATAAAACCCGAAAGTAAAAGACGCACAAAAACTAAACTTAAGCGCGGGAACCATACAAATAGCACACATAGAACAGATGTAATGCCTCGTAGACTTGCTTTCAATGAGAATAACAGATCTATAACAGACATTTCTATGTGAATTTGGTAGAGTTTTGCCAAAGAAAGTTACTTATAGCAGCTTTAATGACTGTGTAGCTGCTTCCCTGCATTCTGATGTGGGATCTAAAAATGGTGAGGGAGGCGGGGTCTGTAACTTCTCCACCTCTCTGCAATTTACATTTTAAAAGCAGGAGAAGGGTAGGTTGATGGTGATCGACATTAACGTGACATGGAGGAACACTGATCTGTAGGTATTGATCAGTCAGTCATAAACTGCTTATCATTATTTGATCCATCAATGAAGCACAGCAAGGTGAGTTAAATCCCCCCCCCCCCCAAAAAAATAGTATCGACAAAATGACGCTGGTTAATACAGCGTTGTGAGTATGCAAGCTTCTCAGAGTGTTTTTCCTCGTTGACTCTACTGGACGGAATCAGTGGAACACATCAGATTAAGATGTTGCTACATTGTAGAGAGACGCTCTCGGGGATCCGGACACAAGAGTTCACAGCAAGGCCATTAAAACACTGCAAATACAATCCGTGCACTTCAATATTAAAACGATATCCCCCGTGGCCTTGATTTCTCTCCGCGCTGATGATCCCAACACTGAGAGAGCCTTGTGGCCAGAGCCTTGTGGCCCCCAGGTCACATCGGACCAGAGCCTTGTGGTCAGAGCCTTGTGGCCCCCAGGTCACATCGGACCAGAGCCTTGTGACCCCCAGGTCACATCGGACCAGAGCCTTGTGACCCCCAGGTCACATCGGACCAGAGCCTTGTGACCCCCAGGTCACATCAGACCAGAGCCTTGTGACCCCCAGGTCACATCAGACCAGAGCCTTGTGGCCCCCAGGTCACATCGGACCAGAGCCTTTTGACCCCCAGGTCACATCAGACCAGAGCCTTGTGACCCCCAGGTCACATCGGACCAGAGCCTTGTGACCCCCAGGTCACATCAGACCAGAGCCTTGTGACCCCCAGGTCACATCGGACCAGAGCCTTGTGACCCCCAGGTCTCATCGGACCAGAGCCTTGTGACCCCCAGGTCACATCGGACCAGAGCCTTGTGACCCCCAGGTCACATCGGACCAGAGCCTTGTGACCCCCAGGTCACATCGGACCAGAGCCTTGTGACCCCCAGGTCACATCAGACCAGAGCCTTGTGACCCCCAGGTCACATCAGACCAGAGCCTTGTGACCCCCAGGTCACATCGGACCAAAGCCTTGTGGGCCCCAGGTTCACTGTAGTGCAGTATGAAGAGAATAGGGTGCCATTTGAGACATTCCAGCAGCTTCTCAAAACGCTCAACGACATCCCACTGTACCAGAAGCATTGCTCTCAGAAGAAAACCAATGCCTGTGTGTTGATGTTGGTGTGTGTGTGTTTGTGATGGTGTGTGTTGGTGTTGGTGTGTGTGTTGGTGTGTGTGTCTCACAGGAAGTGAAACCACCGTCACCCGCTGCGGCAGGCTGGAATGATCCACCCCCACCCCCTCACTTATCCAAACCGGCATCCAAAGTTGATCAATGATTCACTACCAAACTCTTTTCTTGCTTCCTCGGAGGGCAAAACATTGGCGGGAAGCTACTGGGACACAAAGCGGATGCAAGCGAGGCAAAAGACCACAGATCGCTTCTCAAAGCTTTTCATCTCTTTGATGTCAGCCATATCCAGTTTTAAAGTATGATAGCTTCCACATTTCGCCAGGTTCAAACGTAATCTGGTACCTGCAGAATCAGCACCTCCTGGCCCATTCCATAAGAGAATCGTCTGTTATAATGATGCTTCGTCCTGATTAGGATGCTGGTTTATAACACACAGCCTAATAGATGGTAACCAAGGACATGGTTCTCAAGTCTACACACATAAATACATTGTATATACACACGCACGCACGCAAGCACACACACACACATAAATACATAGTATATATACATATATATATATATATACATACATACATACATACATACATACATACATACATACATACACACACACACACACACACACACACACACACACACACACACACACACACACACACACACATACATACATACATACATACATACATACATACATACATACATACATACATACATACATACATACACACATAAATACATAGTATTTATATACATAGTATTTATATACATACATACATACATACACACATAAATACATAGTATTTATATACATAGTATTTATATACATACATACATACATACATACATACATACATACATACATACATACATACATACATACATACATACATACATAGATACATACATCATATTTGAAGGTATATTTGAAGCTAGCAATGCATACTCCAATTCCGAGCGCCTATGTGGAAATTGCCTAAATATGATCCCCAATCAGAGACAACGATAAACAGCTGCCTCTGATTGGGAACCATACCAGGCCAACATAGAAATACAAAAACTAGAGTACCCACCCTAGTCACACCCTGACCTAACCAACATAGAGAATAATAACCTAGATTACCCCCCCTAGTCACACCCCGACCTAACCAACATAGAGAATAATAACCTAGATTACCCCCCCTAGTCACACCCCGACCTAACCAACATAGAGAATAATAACCTAGATTACCCCCCCTAGTCACACCCCGACCTAACCAACATAGAGAACAATAACCTAGATTACCCCCCCCTAGTCACACCCCGACCTAACCAACATAGAGAATAACAAGGCTCTCTATGGTCAGAGCGTGACAATATGGCTGTAGCCTCCATAACAGTGTCTATGGAATCAGGGCTAGGATATTCTTACTGTTTATGTGTGACAAATTGGCCGCTAGCTAAATGTGATGTTAACTCTGTTTCTGTACGCACACACATTTATTTTACTATCCTTGTGGGGACCAAACCATTGATTCCCGATCAAAATCATATTTTCCCTAACCGAGAAACCTAACACTAACCTTAACCCCTAAGCCTAAAATAGCCTTTTTCTTTTTAGGACCGAAATGTCCCTGTCCGAATGCTCCTGGTTTTAGTATCCTGAGGATAGTGAGGACTTCTGTCGCACGCACGCACGCACTTACACACACGCACTTACACACACACACACGCGCACACACACACACACACACACACACACACACACACACACACACACACACACACACACACACACACACACACACACACACACACACACACACACACACACACACACACACACACGTCCATCCAGCCAGCCAGGAGTATGAGCACCCCATAATTACATGTCTAATTGCAGAACCAATTTCAGACAGCCCGTTAGTAGCTTGTTAGATCATTTGTCACCCCGGCCCCTAATGTGGTGTAAAACAACACATTCATTAGTTACGGGCTAGAAACTGTATGTATTTGGGGAGGTAGGTAGGTAGATAGGTAGGTAGGGAGGTAGGTAGGTAGGTAGGGAGGGAGGTAGGGGGGTAGGTACGTAGGGAGGGAGGTAGGTAGGGAGGTAGGGAGGGAGGGAGGTAGGTAGGTAGGGAGGGAGGTAGGGGGGTAGGTAGGTAGGGAGGGAGGGAGGGAGGGAGGGAGGTAGGTAGGGAGGTAGGTAGGTAGGTAGGTAGGGAGGTAGGTAGGTAGGGAGGGAGGGAGGTAGGGGGGTAGGTAGGTAGGGAGGGAGGTAGGGAGCTAGGTAGGGAGGGAGGTAGGTAGGGAGGGAGGTAGGTAGGGAGGGAGGTAGGGATGTAGGGAGGTAGGGAGGTAGGGAGGTAGGGAGGGAGGGAGGGAGGTAGGGAGGTAGGGAGGGAGGTAGGGAGGTAGGGAGGTAGGTAAGGGGGTAGGTAGGTAGGTAGGTAGGGAGGGAGGGAGGGAGGTAGGGAGGTAGGTAGGGAGGTAGGGAGGTAGGTAGGTAGGGAGGGAGGGAGGTAGGTAGGTAAGGGGGTAGGTAGGTAGGTAGGTAGGTAGGTAGATAGGGAGGGAGGGAGGGAGGTAGGGAGGGAGGGAAGAGGGAGTGAGGGAGGGAAGAGGGAGGTAGGGAGGGAGGTAGGGAGGGAGGGAAGAGGGAGTGAGGGAGGGAAGAGGGAGGTAGGGAGGGAGGGAGAGGTGAAGGGTTAATCTGTTGCCCAAGGATCCTGATGCACTGAAGCTGTCAGAACAGAATTATCAGTACCACCAGTAGACTCCATTTCCTGTGTGTGTGTGTGTGTGTGTGTGTGTGTGTGTGTGTGTGTGTGTGTGTGTGTGTGTGCGTGCGTGCGTGCGTGCGTGCGTGCGTGCGTGCGTGCGTGCGTGCGTGCGTGCGTGTATCATAACTGGCTGGGAGGGTCTAGATGAAATAGTGCTGTCACAGTAAACACAAATCAACAGACGGAATAACACCTTCCAGTTTATAAAGTACCACTTCCTAGTTTGACATTCAAACGAAGCATACAGCAAAATATCATGAATCCGCATAATCTGTCTCTCTGTGGGTCGTCGTTTCTGAGACAGTTACTACAGTAGAGATGTGTGCTATGGTGGGGGAGGTTGAAGAAGGCTTTACCTTTGTAAGAGAGAACAAATTAGGCTGAGGAGGAGGACTTGGAGTCTAGCCCGTGGCGTTGTGGGGGAGGGGAGGGTGTGGGAGGGGAGGCCGATGGCGAGGGACTCGGAGTCTAGCCCGTGGCGTTGTGGGGGAAGGGAGGGTGTGAGAGGGGAGGCCGATGGCGAGGGGAGGGTGTGGGAGGGGAGGCCGATGGCGAGGGGAGGGTGGGGGAGGGGAGGCCGATGGCGAGGGACTCGGAGTCTCAGGAAAATAGGATCTAAACAGGCAGTAGATCATTGCTCCACACAACTCCATCCAGATTCATCTCCTGAGAAGGGAATCCATCAAACCAGCCACCAAGACATGAAGAGAGAGAGAGAGAGGAGGAGAGAGAGAGAAAGAGACGGAGAGAGAGAGGGAGGGGGGATTGAGAAAGAGAGAGAGAGAGGGAGAGGGGGGGAGAGAGAGATGAGGTGAGAAAGTGAAAGAGAGGGAGAGAGAGGGAGGGGGAGAGAGAGAGAGGGAGGGGGGAGAGAGAGAGAGAGGGAGGGGGAGAGAGAGAGAGGGAGGGGGGAGAGAGCGAGAGGGAGGGGGGAGAGAGAGAGAGGGAGGGGGAGAGAGAGAGAGGGAGAGGGAGGGGGGATTGAGAGAGGGAGGGAGGGGGAGAGAGAGGGAGGGGGGGAGAGAGAGAGCGAGAGCGAAAGAGAGAGAGAGAGAAGGCCAGAGAGAGATAGAGGAGATGGACTGAGACCCCCGGTCCTTTATGGTACCCAGTGACAGAAAGGGATAGGGCTGGACATTTTAGATAGATCTCAGCAGAATCTGCTCCCTTGGAAATGGATCTGGCAGCTGGAGAGAGAGACAGGCCTTTAAAGACAGGCCTTACTGTGGATGGTGGATAGCTATGAGTGTCCCTGACTAGAGCCTATAGATCACAGGACAGATTGATATGTTTATGTGTATAACTGACCTATATCAGCTGATGGTAGATGCGAGGAGGAGGAGAAGGTGGAGGAGGAGGAGGATGGGGAGGAGGAGGAGGTGGAGGGTGAGGAGCAGGTGGATAAGGTGGAGGAGGAGGTGGAGGAGGAGGTTGAGGAGCAGGATAATGGGGAGGATGGGGAGGAGGAGGAGGTGGAGGAGGATGGGGAGGATGGGGAGCAGGTGGATGAGGTGGAGGAGGAGGTGGAGGAGGAGGTGGAGGATAGGGAGGATGGGGAGCAGGTGGATGAGGTGGAGGAGGAGATTGAGGAGGAGGTTGAGGAGGTTGAGGAGCAAGAGGATGGGGAGGATGGGGAGGAGGAGGAGGAGGAGGTGGAGGAGGATGGGGAGGATGGGGAGCAGGTGGATGAGGTGGAGGATGGGGAGCAGGTGGATGAGGTGGAGGAGGAGATTGAGGAGGAGATTGAGGAGGTTGAGGAGCAAGAGGATGGGGAGGAGGAGGGTGGGGAGGAGGATGGGGAGGAGGAGGAGGATGGGGAGGAGGTGGAGGAGGTGGAGGAGGATCGGGATGAGGAGGTTGAGGAGGAGGAGAAGGATGGGAAGGAAGTGGAGCTGGAGGAGGAGGAGGATGGGGAGGAGGAGGAGGTGGAGGAGCTGGAGGAGGATGGGGAGGAGGTGAAGGAGAAGATGGAGGAGGAGGATGGGGATGAGGAGGATGGGGAGGATGTGGAGGAGATTGAGGAGGAGGAGGTGGAGGAGGAGGAGGAGGAGCTGGAGGAGGAGCTGGAGGAGGAGGATGGGGAGGAGGAGGTGAAGGAGAAGCTGGAGGAGGAGGAGGCTGGGGAGGAGGAGGTGGAGAATAAGGTGGAGGAGGTGGTGGAGGCTGAGGAGAAGGAGGAGGTGTAGTGGTGAGATAAGTATGCTATTGGAATGATCCGTCATGCAGACAACACATGCTGTATTGTACAAATATACATTTCACATCTCTTGTATTTGACGTTTGAAATACAGTTTATGTTTGAAGTCATTTTACCAATACAGCGCCTTTCCTTTCCCTGAGCTGTTGTCTTTAAACATTGATTGCTATTGTTTAATTTAACAGTCCTTAGCATTGGCCCAGCTCTAAGTGATGTCTTCCAGATGTCAACAAGGAATACTGATGTTCTCAGAGAGAAATTGCTCTGATTCGCTACAGAGTACTACTGAACTAAACAGTCATCTAGAGACCATCCCTCTCCTCCTACCTACAGAGTACTACTGAACTAAACAGTCATCTAGAGACTATCCCTCTCCTCCTACCTACAGAGTACTACTGAACTAAACAGTCATCTAGAGACTATCCCTCTCCTCCTACCTACAGAGTACTACTGAACTAAAGAGTCATCACAGACCAGCCCTCTCCTCCTACCTACAGAGTACTACTGAACCAAACAGTCATCACAGACCAGCCCTCTCCTCCTACCTACAGAGTACTACTGAACTAAAGAGTCATCACAGACCAGCCCTCTCCTCCTACCTACAGAGTACTACTGAACTAAAGAGTCATCACAGACCAGCCCTCTCCTCCTACCTACAGAGTACTACTGAACTACTCAGTCATCTAGAGACTATCCCTCTCCTCCTACCTACAGAGTACTACTGAACTACTCAGTCATCTAGAGACTATCCCTCTCCTCCTACCTACAGAGTACTACTGAACTAATCAGTCATCTAGAGACTATCCCTCTCCTCCTACCTACAGAGTACTACTGAACTACTCAGTCATCACAGACCAGCCCTCTCCTCCTACCTACAGAGTACTACTGAACTAAAGAGTCATCACAGACCAGCCCTCTCCTCCTACCTACAGAGTACTACTGAACTAAACAGTCATCTAGAGACTAGCCCTCTCCTCCTACCTACAGAGTACTACTGAACTAATCAGTCATCTAGAGACTATCCCTCTCCTCCTACCTACAGAGTACTACTGAACTACTCAGTCATCACAGACCAGCCCTCTCCTCCTACCTACAGAGTACTACTGAACTACTCAGTCATCACAGACCAGCCCTCTCCTCCTACCTACAGAGTACTACTGAACCAAACAGTCATCACAGACCAGCCCTCTCCTCCTACCTACAGAGTACTACTGAACTAAAGAGTCATCACAGACCAGCCCTCTCCTCCTACCTACAGAGTACTACTGAACTAATCAGTCATCTAGAGACTATCCCTCTCCTCCTACCTACAGAGTACTACTGAACTAAAGAGTCATCACAGACCAGCCCTCTCCTCCTACCTACAGAGTACTACTGAACTAAAGAGTCATCACAGACCAGCCCTCTCCTCCTACCTACAGAGTACTACTGAACTAAAGAGTCATCACAGACCAGCCCTCTCCTCCTACCTACAGAGTACTACTGAACTACTCAGTCATCACAGACCAGCCCTCTCCTCCTACCTACAGAGTACTACTGAACTAAAGAGTCATCACAGATCAGCCCTCTCCTCCTACCTACAGAGTACTACTGAACTACTCAGTCATCTAGAGACTATCCCTCTCCTCCTACCTACAGAGTACTACTGAACTAAAGAGTCATCACAGACCAGCCCTCTCCTCCTACCTACAGAGTACTACTGAACTAAAGAGTCATCACAGACCAGCCCTCTCCTCCTACCTACAGAGTACTACTGAACTAAAGAGTCATCACAGACCAGCCCTCTCCTCCTACCTACAGAGTACTACTGAACTAAAGAGTCATCACAGACCAGCCCTCTCCTCCTACCTACAGAGTACTACTGAACTAAAGAGTCATCACAGACCAGCCCTCTCCTCCTACCTACAGAGTACTACTGAACTAAAGAGTCATCACAGACCAGCCCTCTCCTCCTACCTACAGAGTACTACTGAACTAAAGAGTCATCACAGACCAGCCCTCTCCTCCTACCTACAGAGTACTACTGAACTAAAGAGTCATCACAGACCAGCCCTCTCCTCCTACCTACAGAGTACTACTGAACTACTCAGTCATCTAGAGACTATCCCTCTACCAAACCGGTGACATTTATTTTTTATTTAACTAGGAAAGTCAGTTAAGAACAAACTCTTATTTACAATGACATCCTAGGAACAGTGGGTTAACTGCCTTGTTCAGGGGCAGAACGACAGATTCTTACCTTGTCAGCTCGGGGATTCGATCTATCAACCTTTCGGTTACCAGCCCAACACTCTAACCACTAGGCTACCTGCCTCCCCTATACTCTAACCACTAGGCTACCTGCCGCCTCTACACTCTAACCACTAGGCTACCTGCCGCCCCTACGCTCTAACCACTAGGCTACCTGCCACCCCTACCCTCTAACCACTAGGCTACCTGCCGCCCCCACACTCTAACCACTAAGCTACCTGCCGCCCCTACACTCTAACCACTAGGCTACCTGCCACCCCCACACTCTAACCACTAGGCTACCTGCCACCCCTACACTCTAACCACTAGGCTACCTGCCGCCCCCACACTCTAACCACTAGGCTACCTGCCACCCCTACCCTCTAACCACTAGGCTACCTGCCGCCCCCACACTCTAACCACTAAGCTACCTGCCGCCCCTACACTCTAACCACTAGGCTACCTGCCGCCCCTACACTCTAACCACTAGGCTACCTCCCACCCCCACACTCTAACCACTAGGCTACCTGCCGCCCCCACACTCTAACCACTAAGCTACCTGCCGCCCCTACACTCTAACCACTAGGCTACCTGCCACCCCCACACTCTAACCACTAGGCTACCTGCCACCCCTACACTCTAACCACTAGGCTACCACCCCTACACTCTAACCACTAGGCTACCTGCCGCCCCTACACTCTAACCACTAGGCTACCTGCCGCCCCTACACTCTAACCACTAAGCTACCTGCCGCCCCTACACTCTAACCACTAGGCTACCTGCCGCCCCTACACTCTAACCACTAGACTACCCTGCCACCCCTACACTCTAACCACTAGGCTACCTGCCACCCCTACACTCTAACCACTAGGCTACCTGCCACCTCTACACTCTAACCACTAGGCTACCTGCCACCCCTACACTCTAACCACTAGGCTACCTGCAGCCCCTACACTCTAACCACTAGGCTACCTGCCGCCCCTACACTCTAACCACTAGGCTACCTGCCGCCCCTACACTCTAACCACTAGGCTACCTGCCGCCCCTACACTCTAACCACTAGGCTACCTGCCGCCCCTACACTCTAACCACTAGGCTACTTGCCGCCCCTACACCCTAACCACTAGGCTACCTGCCGCCCCTACACTCTAACCACTAGGCTACCTGCCGCCCCTACACTCTAACCACTAGGCTACCTGCCGCCCCTACACCCTAACCACTAGGCTACCTGCCGCCCCTACACTCTAACCACTAGGCTACCTGCCGCCCCTACACCCTAACCACTAGGCTACCTGCCGCCCCTACACCCTAACCACTAGGCTACCTGCCACCTCTACACTCTAACCACTAGGCTACCTGCCACCCCTACACTCTAACCACTAGGCTACCTGCAGCCCCTACACTCTAACCACTAGGCTACCTGCCACCTCTACACTCTAACCACTAGGCTACCTGCCACCCCTACACTCTAACCACTAGGCTACCTGCCGCCCCTACACTCTAACCACTAGGCTACCTGCCGCCCCTACACCCTAACCACTAGGCTACCTGCCGCCCCTACACCCTAACCACTAGGCTACCTGCCGCCCCTACACTCTAACCACTAGGCTACCTGCAGCCCCTACACTCTAACCACTAGGCTACCTGCCACCTCTACACTCTAACCACTAGGCTACCTGCCACCCCTACACTCTAACCACTAGGCTACCTGCCGCCCCTACACTCTAACCACTAGGCTACCTGCCGCCCCTACACCCTAACCACTAGGCTACCTGCCGCCCCTACACCCTAACCACTAGGCTACCTGCCGCCCCTACACTCTAACCACTAGGCTACCTGCCGCCCCTACACTCTAACCACTAGGCTACCTGCCACCTCTACACTCTAACCACTAGGCTACCTGCCGCCCCTACACCCTAACCACTAGGCTACCTGCCGCCCCTACACTCTAACCACTAGGCTACCTGCCACCTCTACACTCTAACCACTAGGCTACCTGCCGCCCCTACACCCTAACCACTAGGCTACCTGCCGCCCCTACACCCTAACCACTAGGCTACCTGCCGCCCCTACACTCTAACCACTAGGCTACCTGCCGCCCCTACACTCTAACCACTAGGCTACCTGCCACCTCTACACTCTAACCACTAGGCTACCTGCCGCCCCTACACCCTAACCACTAGGCTACCTGCCGCCCCTACACCCTAACCACTAGGCTACCTGCCACCTCTACACCCTAACCACTAGGCTACCTGCCGCCCCTACACTCTAACCACTAGGCTACCTGCCGCCCCTACACTCTAACCACTAGGCTACCTGCCGCCCCTACACTCTAACCACTAGGCTACCTGCCATCAACATGACTCATGAATGGCTAATGCAGGGTTGTGTTATCTAACGCTGCCTTTGATATGTAATTAGATCAACCTTTCATGTGGATAGAGGCAGATGCACACATGCAGTGCACATTTTGTTAGTGTCGGTTGGTTTTCCTTCTGACCGGGAAGTTGAGTTTCTGGTTGCCAGCATCGTGCAGCTGCAAGAGGCAAAGCAATTAAAAAGCCACTAATGAGAGGAATATAAATGTTTCATTTTTTTTTTCTGGGAGGATTTTCCCCAAATGCATTGCATGTTGACAATGATAAGAGCCATTATTACACAAGGGTGTTCTGCTGTTATCAGACTTGGCATGGAACAGACAGAGACCTATGAGCCATTCCATGCCAAGAGTAAAAACAATTACATTCAGGCCAGAAAGAGAGACCTGAAGTGCACATTAATTCCCAGTGCCAGGGACAGCAGATGAGGGGTACAGGGCGATGCCCCTCCAAACTAACCCTGGGCCCTGTATGCCCTGCCAGTCCAGCAGGCCTCTCTGATACCCATGCCCACAAGCCCCAGGCCTGAAATTGCAGGCTTAGACAACCCCTCTCTACAAACCCATGAGATGCTTAGCTACTTGCTGAATGATGGCATGCTATATCTTTCTGTCTATCACGGAAGTTACAAGGTCCTCCGTTCTGAGTCCAGTGTCTCGACAGATGTTATCCACTAATATCTCCATGAGACAGCTACACAACAGACCTATCTATGGAAGTGAGGATAATAACAGAATACAATAACTAATTACTTTTTAGAATAAAACTTTTAAATTGAACTTTTAAGTTCATATAAATAACATTAGTTAATATATTTTTGTACTTTATAAAATGTTATATAATATAATTTTCTTTCTACGAGTCAGAGATCTTTTGAAACAAAAGTGTTGATGTAGTTTTCCTGAACATACAGCTGTTGTTTTGATTCAAATATCAGAGGAGAGAAGTAAACAATCTATTTCTAGAGCTGTAAAAAATAATCCCTTTTAGAAACACAACAGAAATGCAAAATGATGATCTATTCCATCATGTCTAGAAGGTGACTGAACTACAAAGAGAGAGTCAATTATTCTCAGTATGTTTATTGATCCCGGTAGTAGTAGTAGTAGCACAAAGCACAGCAAAACTACCTGGATGATATGCATGAACACAGACGTCTCAATAAAGTTGTCTATTTCAAATGGACATTTTGTGATGAATGTGTTTCTATAAAAACCTTTGTGAGATACACAGACTGTATGAACCAAGTCATGCATGCGGTAGGTGACCCAGTCAAATGCACTTCTTGTACAACGTATCTTGTCAGTTCAGCCCAGGAATCAGTAGCCACAGTTTTCACCTCTGATGTTTTCTTCAAATTGATCGTCTTTCTGATAATTCAAGAAACGTCCCTTACGGAAAAAGATTGCAGTCAGAGTGCAGTATAACGGCAGTACACTGTAGTATAACTGTAGTTAGAATGCAGTATATCTGCAGTACACTGTAGTATAACTGTAGTTAGAATGCAGTATATCTGCAGTACACTGTAGTATAACTGTAGTTAGAATGCAGTATATCTGCAGTACACTGTAGTATAACTGTAGTTAGAATGCAGTATATCTGCAGTACACTGTAGTATAACTGTAGTTAGAATGCAGTATAACTGTAGTACGTTGCAAATACTGCGTCCAAAATAAGACTTTTTTTTTACTGCAGTAATTTTGCAGTGTAACTGCAGTTATTCTGCAATCACTGCATCCAAAATACCACAATCGACTGTAGTTACTACACTTTTACTGCAGTTTTAAAAACGGCAATCTTTTTTTTTGTAAGGGCTAACATTCCCAAATCTGCTGCTAGAGAAATGAGAGCACAAACACCTCCGCTTCAGTCAATACTGATATTACCCTTAATAACAGCATTTAACTGATGTTATGTCTTATGTAGCTGTTATAAAGGCTTTATGAATGCATACGTAAGGGGGTCTACGGTGAAGTGTTACCACCTGTTATAATCCAAGCAGTGTTATTTAAAAGACCTCTGACCTCTTGAGTCCAGTATTCAGCTAGCTCTTTAAATGGAAGACCATTCTCATCAGCTTGAACTGGTGTTCTGTTAGGTCCATAATGGAACTCACCATTCTCATCGGCTTGAACTGGTGTTCTGTTAGGTCCATAATGGAACTCACCATTCTCATCTTACTATTGAACCGCTGTGTTCTGTTGGGTCCATAATGGAACTCACCATTCTCGTCTTATTATTGAACCGCTGTGTTCTGTTGGGTCCATAATGGAACTCACCATTCTCGTCTTACTATTGAACCGCTGTGTTCTGTTGGGTCCATAATGGAACTCACCATTCTCATCTTATTATTGACCCGCTGTGTTCTGTTGGGTCCATAATGGAACTCACCATTCTCATCTTACTATTGAACCGCTGTGTTCTGTTGGGTCCATAATGGAACTCACCATTCTCATCTTACTATTGAACCGCTGTGTTCTGTTGGGTCCATAATGGAACTCACCATTCTCATCTTATTATTGAACCGCTGTGTTCTGTTGGGTCCATAATGGAACTCACCATTCTCATCCGCTTGAACTGGTGTTCTGTTAGGTCCATAATGGAACTCACCATTCTCGTCTTACTATTGAACCGCTGTGTTCTGTTGGGTCCATAATGGAACTCACCATTCTCATCTTATTATTGAACCGCTGTGTTCTGTTGGGTCCATAATGGAACTCACCATTCTCATCGGCTTGAACTGGTGTTCTGTTAGGTCCATAATGGAACTCACCATTCTCATCGGCTTGAACTGGTGTTCTGTTAGGTCCATAATGGAACTCACCATTCTCATCTTACTATTGAACCGCTGTGTTCTGTTGGGTCCATAATGGAACTCACCATTCTCATGGGCTTGAACTGGTGTTCTGTTGGGTCCATAATGGAACTCACCATTCTCATCTTACTATTGAACCGCTGTGTTCTGTTGGGTCCATAATGGAACTCACCATTCTCATGGGCTTGAACTGGTGTTCTGTTGGGTCCATAATGGAACTCACCATTCTCATCGGCTTGAACTGGTGTTCTGTTGGGTCCATAATGGAACTCACCATTCTCGTCTTACTATTGAACCGCTGTGTTCTGTTGGGTCCATAATGGAACTCAAGACTCACTCCAGCCTTAAAGTAGCTATTGTTTCTTTGAAGATGCTTGAGGATGGACCAGTTAGTTACAGATCCATTCATAGGTCTGTCTCTCCGTCTCCCACTTTCACGGTGCCAAAGACAAATCTGCCTGATGGTTAGTTTGTACTTTCGAATTAAAAACAGGAACTTAAAAAAACAGGAAATATGACATTTAGCATGGAAAACTAAATCCTGTGTCTGAAATGGCACCCTATTCCCTACATAGTGCATAATTTTTTTGTTTTACATTCAAAAGTAGTGCACTATATAGGGAATAGAGTGCCATTTGGGACAAGCAGTAAATACCTTTATACGTCCTAAATACCGGCATCAGGACGGTGGCGTCATCAGTAGTACGAGTCTGTCTGTTCCCAATATCTTCACTACTACGTTTAATTCGATGAACAAAAAAAACACCCGTTGGTTTTCAGTAAGTTAACACAGTTAGTATCTAAAGTATTACATCATGCTAGTTCAGCTACACACTACTTTCTGTTTTCTCTGCATAATAAATATAACTATTGATTGTCTTGATCAGACCCACTACGTATTCAATCCCTGAAATTTAAATCAGAGGAAAATCATTTAAAATCATAGTCCACACCACCAAAGCCGTAAACAAAAAAAAAAAGCCCAAATAAATACTACGTATTTGGTGATGTAACGCTTTACTTATTTTGAATGATGTCATAGATGGACAAGGTCTTCTCTGTGGAATCTTAACCATATCTGGGGAAATGTTTTGGGATTTTCTTGAATAGAAATCGGATGGTTTCTATGAGAGATAGACTATCGGGATGGTAACTGGTAGACAAATTACAGATCTACATTGTCTTGGGACTTTATACAAATCAACGGCCAATAACAACACACCCCTTTTTTGAATAGGTAAACCTCGACCAAGGATTGGATGTGAGGGGAGGTGGTGGAGCTCCGTGGTGACTGTGAGAGATTCTATAGGTCAGGAGTCAAGAATTACCTCATGATAACCTGGAAATGAACCAGTGAGGGATTCTATAGGTCAGGAGTCAAGAATTACCTCATGATAACCTGGAAGTGAACCAGTGAAGGGCAGTGAAGTGGGATCCTATAATGCAGCATGCTTTTCTCACAGCAAAACAGAACTAAACAAAACATGAAGTGTGAACCAATCACAGAGGAAATACAGATCATGCTATGACATCAAAACCGATAGCAAATCGAATGTTATAACCCTCTCTTCCCTCCCTTGAATATTAAACTTTCGTAATTTTTTTATCCGTCAGTTTTGTTAACTTCACTGTGTTAAAAATCGCATAAACCTCATCATCTTATCCCATTTCTATAGAAGATAAATCCACTATGCTATCTAGAGGAAGAACAACCATGTCCAAATACATTTTCTGTCTTTCTTTTAAACACTGAGGAAATAAAGACCAATCTAAAAAGTGTCCCATGAATACATTGAGAAGAAAATAAAAGCAAACCAACTTATTATTCATAAATAATTAACATGTTTTCCTCTATTCAATCATGATCAATAAAGTTTCTTATAATACAAGACTAGTAGTCACACAATGCAAGTCAAGCTTCTGTGTTGATTTGTAAATATCATAAACAACAACACACATCCTCACACTGAGACAAGTAGTAGGTAATGTAACAAACCACCCATGAAGAGAAAAGAAGGAAAGCTGGGTAAAATGAGGAAGAGGAGGAAGTAGGAAGCTGAGGAGAAGAAAGATTCAACCCCATTGGCTCAGGAAGTAAGTGAGTCTAGCCCAGCCCAGTTCAGAGTCCAGTCCAAGCCCTTGTCGGTCTCCGGGACTGGGAATCCCCCCAGTCCCGGACTCAGTGACAGCCCTTCAGACCCGACATGTAGGGTGACTCCTGCTGACGACACAGGGTCATCATCCCCTCCTGGTGTTCCTCAGGGCAGTCCACAAAGTCCGGCACCGGAAGCCCCGACAGGATCATCACGGACTTGTTCCAGATCATGAAGGTGGGCGCCACGGGGAGCAGGAAGCTGACCTCGAAGGTGTGCAGGTGTTGGGAGTTCATGGCGTCGTAGAAGGACAGGGAGTTGTTGTCGTAGTCCAGAAGGACTCCCAGACGTCGGAGCTGGTGGCTGGCCTCCACCAGCATCTCCTTGCCATTGTGACGCACCATGAAGTTGTTGTTACAGCGGGAGAACACCCAGGAGGAGGAGTTCTTACCACTCCACTCGTTCTTAGGGGCTGACTTGTAAGCCACGCCCACAGCGTACCTGTCAGAGGGGATTACAGAGTGTCAGGAAGGCGTATGCTACGGACAACAAAACACAAGTGCATTTTTATCAATGTCAATTTGAGTGCACAGGAGACACCATGATGAGATCGTGAGGCCCATTGTGAGGCCCATTTTGTTTTAAGTATCTGTGACCAACAGATGCATATCTGTATTCCCAGTCATGTGAAATCTATAGATCAGGGCCTTTACATTGACTGATTTCTTTATATAAACTGTAACTCAGTAAAAAATCTGCAGTGTTTATATATTTCATTCAGTATACATATTTTCTATCGATAAAGCTTATTCCACCACTATATGATCGAACGGGAGGAAAATGAAGTGTTTCTGCATGAAGCCGTGTGGCAACGAACAGTGCACATACAGTATTATCAAGTTCACAACTCACCAGGTGGAGGCGCCCAGCAGCACCTCCCAGTAGTGACAGCCGCTGTCGAGGAAGACGTTTCCTGCTGCTCCGTACGACCCCGTGCCACTGAAGCGTTCTGGCGTGTGGCTCTTCTTCAGGGAGCTCTCGTCTTTCTCCATGGTCAGGCAGTCGTTGGACAGACGCAGCTTCTTGTGGGCCGTCTTCGGATCCAGCTTAAAAGGCTGACCTGGAAGAGAGGTGGAGGAGAAGACGGGGACGGGGGGGGGGGGGGTCGTTTATCTTCACAGAGGTTCTCTAGGTCTAGCAGACATTAGCATTCGACATCAGCAGCAGAAGAAAGACAGGCGGACACTCAGCCTCAAGTGTCTCAGATGAACATCAGAAACAGGATATTGTGAATAATACTGTGAGTTTTATGACAGGGAACATCATATTTACATCTATAGCAACATGCCCATGGAACATTTTCATTTGAGCTCATCATTTGAGAAAGTGGGAAAACAGAAAGAAAGAGAGACTTGGGGATGAAATGGGTAGTGTGGGTATACAATGACAAAGGAACATCTTTATCTGCCTATGTGTAGGATACTTGGAGGTTGTCCTTGGTTCTGAACCACCTGACATTTAACTCTGGACACCTCCAATCTCCTTTTCCTCCATCCCTGCTTCTCCTCCTCGTCTTCCACGGCTTTAATGAGCAACAATGAAGCTCCCTCCATCCACTCCCCTCCTCTCTCTCCTCCCTGCCTGCCCCAATAATCTCCCTTCCGACTGAGTGTTACTGCACACGGATATGAGACGGTTTGGCTCTGTGCTTCTGAAAGCCAATTACATGAATAGCATGCTTTGATCTGCTTATCTCGGCGAGCGCAGCCATTTTCAAACACACACTGGCTCTGTCACAGGTTTCCTGGGGACTGCTTCTGAGAGCGGGTCTGGCTGGCTGAGTGAGGGAGGAGAAAATAGGGACAGAAGCTGCTGCACGTGGACGGGCAACAGAGGTACAAAAAAACGAACACACAGGCGTGTACACACTGACGCACACCGACGTGGCAAACGACAAACCAGAAACAGTCATCACAAACACACGCACGCCATCCCTCTCATTACCAGTGTATTCCAACACCTACAGAGTTGTAAATCAAAGGGCTGTGACAGACAGCGCCAAGGTGTTACTTAATGTCATCACTACCTCATTACAGGGTTCCATCCTGTTTCCACAGAGACCGGGGGTGCAACCCAAAATGCCAATGCACTATATAATATATAGAATAGGTGGTCATTTGGGACACAGAGAGATGTCAGAGAGGACAGAGGTGTCAGAGAGGACAGAGGTGTCATTTGGGACACAGAGAGATGTCAGAGAGGACAGAGGTGTCAGAGAGGACAGATGTCAGAGAGGACAGAGGTGTCATTTGGGACACAGAGAATGTCAGAGAGGACAGAGGTGTCAGAGAGGACAGAGGTGACATGGGGGACACAGAGAGATGTCAGAGAGGACAGAGGTGTCAGAGAGGACAGAGATGTCAGAGAGGACAGAGGTGTCATTTGGGACACAGAGAGATGTCAGAGAGGACAGAGATGTCAGAGAGGACAGAGGTGTCATGTGGGACACAGAGAGATGTCAGAGAGGACAGAGGTGTCAGTCCATGGTTGAAGGGCTTCCCTCCGCGGGATAAATAATACAACGATTTTCACAACCAAGATTGGACATCTCATCTTTCCTACAATAGTTTATAAATGACAGACGTGTAATTCACTGATGCTCACTGTTCTATTAGTGTCTGTGTATTGTTGAGGCACTGAGGAGATGGAATGAAAGCCGGAGCAATGTGTTTCTGTGTCAGTCGTGTACCCATTCTGGTTGTGTATCTAAAGCGCTGTAGCTATCAGAGGAAGGGATATTATGAAAAGCACACACACTTTATGAGTGCAGTGTTTGGGATTATGCGCTGGAGTAAACCTGTCACAAGCAAGGAGAGGGAGTCTGGCTGACACTATCACGCTCCCTGCTACGGGGGGGAGGGGAGAGAGAGAGAGAGAGAGAATGAGAGAGAGTGCGAGAGAGAATGAGAGAGAGAGAGAGAGAGAGAGAGAGAGAGAGAGAGAGAGAGAGAGAGAGAGTAGAGAGGAGAGAGAGAGGAGAGGGAGAGAGAGACAGAGGGAGAGAGAGACAGAGGGAGAGGAGAGAGAGACAGAGAGAGAGAGAGAGAGACAGAGAGAGAGAGAGAGAGAGACAGAGAGAGAGAGAGAGAGACAGAGAGAGAGAGAGAGAGACAGAGAGAGGGAGAGAGAGAGAGCGAGACCTGGACTAGATGACAGCTCTACCCTCAGGACACACAGACAGAGCGATGGACAGATGGCATGGAGGAGAAGGAGGAGAAAGGGAGGGCAGTGAGATGATGTGCCATGGTTGCAGGCTGAGGGTCAGAGAGACAAGCAGAAAGCACAAGGACACTGCCCCAGAGAACAAGGCCTACCACACCAGGGCAAGCCCTCTGCAAAGCATCCCTCAACCCCCACCAACATCCTCCTTCTGCATCCCTCCTCCTCCTCCCTATATATCCCTCCTCCTCCTCCTCATCCCTATATATCCCTCCTCCTTCTCCTCCCTATATATCCCTCCTCCTTCTCCTCCCTATATATCCCTCCTCCTCCTCCTCATCTTCTCTCTCTCTCCCTCCTCCTACCTCTCTCTCTCCCTCCCTATATATCCCTCCTCCTTCTCCTCCCTATATATCCCTCCTCCTCCTCCTCATCCCTATATATCCCTCCTCCTCCTCCTCATCCCTATATATCCCTCCTCCTTCTCCTCCCTATATATCCTTCTTCCTCCTCCTCCCTATATATCCCTCTTCCTCCTCCTCCTCCCTATATATCCCTCTCTCCCCTCCCTATATACTCTCTCTCTCCCTCATATTCTCTCTCTCTCCCTCATATATCCCTCCTCTCTCCCTCATATATCCCTCTCTCCTCCCTCCCTATATATCCCTCTTCCTCCTCCTCCCTATATATCCCTCTTTTCCTCCTTCTATTCTCTCTCCCTCCTATATAATCCCTCCTCCTGCTCCTCTCCCTATATATCCCTCCTCCTCCTCCTCCCTATATATCCCTCCTCCCTCCCTATATATCTCTCTCCCTCCTTCTATTCTCTCTTTCCTCCTATATATCCTCTCTTCCTCCCTATATATCTCTCTCCCTCCTTCTATTCTCTCTCCCTCCTAATATCCTCTCTCCCTCCTCCTCCTCCCTCTCCCTCCTCCTGCTCCTCTCTCCCTCCTATATACCCTCCTCCTCCTCCTCCCTATATATCCCTCCTCCCTCCCTATATACTCTCTCTCTCCTCTTTCTCTCTCCTCCTCCTTATATCTCTCTCTCTCCCTCCCTATAATCCCTCCTCCTCCTCCCTCCCTATATATCCCTCCCTCCTCTCTCCTCCCTAATATATCCCTCCTCCTCCTCCTCCCTAAAATATCCCTCTTCCTCCTCCTCCTCCCTATAATCTCTCTCTCTCCTCCCTAAATATCCCTCTCTCCTCCTCTCCCTATAATCCCTCCCCTCCTCCTCCTCCCAATATATCCCTCCTCCTGCTTCCACTTCCCTATATATCCCTCCTCCTCCTCCTCCCTATATATTCTCTCTCCTCTCCCAATATATCCCCCTCCTCCTCCTCCGTATATATCTCTCTCTCCCCCCTATATATCCCTCCTCCTCCTCCTCCCTTATATCCCCTCCCTCCTCCTCCTCCCTCATATATCTCTCTCTCTCCTCTCTTCTCTCTCTCCTCCTTCTATCTCTCTTTCCTCCCTATATATCCCTCTTCCTCTTCTATTCTCTCCCCCCTATATATCCCTCTCTCCTCCTCCTCCTCTCTCCTCCTATATATCCCTCTCTCCTCTCTCCTCCCTATATTCTCCACTCCTCCGACCTATATATCCCTCCCTCCTCTCTCCCTATATATCTCTCTCCCTCCTTCTATTCTCTCTCCCTCCTTATATTCTCCCTCCCTCCTTCTATTCTCTCTCCCTCCCTATATATCTCTCACCCTCCTTATATTCTCTCTTTTCCTCCTATAAAGTCCCTTCCTCCTTATTCCTCACCCTCCATATACCCTCTTCCTCCACCTCCTTATATACTCTCTCCCTCCTTCTATTCTCTCTCCCTCCCTATATTCTCTCCCTCCCTATATTCTCTCTCCCTCCCTATATTCTCTCTCCTCCTTATATTCTCTCACCCTCCTCCTCCTCCTCCTCCACTCCAATATATTCTCTCTCCCTCCTTAATTCTCTCTCACCCTAATATATCCCACCTCCCTCCTTACCTATACTCTCCCTCCTTATATCTCTCCCTATATATCCCTCTCTCCTCCCTATATATCTCTCTCCCTCCTTCTATTCTCTCTCCCACCATATATCCCTCCTCCTCCCTCCCTAAATACTCTCTCCCACCTTATCTTCTCTCTCTCCTCCCTATAAATCCCTCTCCTCCTGCTCTTCTCTCTCCCTCCTTATATACTCTCTCCCTCCTTCTCTTCTCACTCCCTCCCTATATATCCCTCCTCCACCACCTTATATACCCTCTCCTCCACACACCCTCTAACTCCCTCCTATCCTCTCTCCCCCTATATATACCCATCCTCCTCCTCCCAAATATCCCCTTCCACACCTCCCAATATCCCACTTCCACCACTCACCTCCCTAAAAACCCTCCACCTCCTCCTCCCAAAGAACCCACCACCACCTCCACCCATAACCCACCCCACCTCACCACCCTAATAATCCCTCCTCCTCCTCCTCCAAATATCCCTCCTCCTCCCTCCAAATATCCCTCATCCTCCACCACCTATATATTCTCTCTCCACCTCTCTCCTCTCTCCTCTAAATATCCCTCTCCTCCTCCCTATATATCCATCCTCCTCCTCCTCCTACCTATAATCCCTCCTCCCTCCTCCTCCTCTCTCTCATCCTCCCTATATATCCCTCCTCCCTCCCTATATATCCCTCTCCCTCCTCATCCCTATATATCACCTCCTCCTCCTCCTCCCTATATATCCCTCTCCCTCCTTCTATTCTCTCTCCCTCCTTATATCCCTCCTCCTCCCTCCCTATATATCTCATCCTCCCTATATATCCCTCTCCTACCCTAATAATCTCCTCCCTCCCTATATATCTCTCTCCCTCCTTATATTCTCTCTCCCTATATATCCCTATATATCTCTCTCCCTCCTCACTTCCTCTCCCTCCTTATATACTCTCTCCCTCCTTACCCTCTCTCACCCTCCCTATATATCCCTCCTCCCTCCTCCTCCTCTCTCTCTCCTCCCAATATATCTCTCTCTCTCCTCCTTATATTCTCCTCATTCCTCCCTATATATCCCTCTTACCTCTCTCCTCCTCCTATATAATCCCTCCTCCTCTTCCTCCTCCTCCTCCTCCCTATATATCTCTCTCTCCCCCCATATATCCTCTCCTGCTCACCCCTCTCTCCCTCTCCTCCATCCTCCTCCCTCCCCATCCCTATATATCCCTCTCTCTCTCCTCCTCCTCGTCTCTCTCCTCCCTATATATCTCTCTCCTCCTCCTATTCTCCTCCTCCCTATATATCCCTCCTCCTCCTCATCCCTATATATCCCTCCTCCTCCTCCTCCTCCTCCTCCTCCTCCTCCTCATCCCTATATATCCCTCCTCCTCCTCCTCCTCCTCCTCCTCATCCCTATATATCCCTCCTCCTTCTCCTCCCTATATATCCCTCCTCCTTCTCCTCCCTATATATCCCTCTTCCTCCTCATCCCTGTATATCCCTCCTCCTCCTCCTCCTCCCTATATATCCCTCTTCCTCCTCCTCCCTATATATCCCTCCTCCTCCTCCTCCCTATATATCCCTCCTCCTCCTCCCTATATATCCCTCTTCCTCCTCCTCCCTATATATCCCTCTTCCTCCTCCTCCCTATATATCCCTCCTCCTCCTCCTCCCTATATATCCCTCCTCCTCCTCCCTATATATCCCTCTTCCTCCTCCTCCCTATATATCCCTCTTCCTCCTCCTCCCTATATATCCCTCTTCCTCCTCCTCCTCCCTATATATCCCTCCTCCTCCTCCTCTTCCCTATATATCCCTCCTCCTCCCTATATATCCCTCTTCCTCCCTATATATCCCTCTTCCTCCTCCTCCCTATATATCCCCCTTCCTCCTCCTCATCCCTATATATCCCTCCTCCTCCTCCTCCCTATATATCCCTCCTCCTCCTCCTCCTCCCTATATATCCCTCCTCCTCCCTATATATCCCTCCTCCTCCCTCTCCCTATATATCCCTCCTCCTCCCTATATATCCCTCCTCCTCCCTATATATCACTCCTCCTCCTCCTCCCTATATATCCCTCCTCCTCCCTATATATCCCTCCTCCTCCCTCTCCCTATATATCCCTCCTCCTCCCTATATATCCCTCCTCCTCCTCCTCCTCCCTATATATCCCTCCTCCTCCTCCTCCTCCCTATATATCCCTCCTCCTCCTCCTCCCTATATATCCCTCCTCCTCCCTATATATCCCTCTTCCTCCTCCTCCCTATATATCCCTCCTCCTCCTCCCTATATATCCCTCCTCCTCCTCCTCCCTATATATCCCTCCTCCTCCTCCCTATATATCCCTCCTCCTCCTCCTCCCTATATATCCTCCTCCTCCTCCCTATATATCCCTCCTCCTCCTCCCTATATATCCCTCCTCCTCCTCATCCCTATATATCCCTCCTCCTCACTATATATATCGCTCTTCCTCCTGCCCCTCCTCCCTATATATCCCTCCTCCTCCTCCTCCCTATATATCCCTCCTCCTCCTCCCTATATATCCCTCCTCCTCATCCTCCCTATGTCTCCCTCTCCTCCTCCATCCTCCCTACACCAGTATTATTCATTGACAACTCTTTTTCTACTGAGAATGATGATGAATGTCTGAGCCTGTCAATGTGAAATCCCAGCCTTTATAAGTACATCAAGTGATTCTATATATGTCTGGTTGTCTTAAATGATTACCTAGTAATAGCGTAGATAACAGCTCGGCTTATGTACAGTTTACCCATCCAGAGTCCAGTGCTCATGTTCCAATTTGTTTCACAGTGGTATTTCTAGTGGAAGGAGTTTGTGGATTAACATTCCATGTTATTACACTGTTATTTGTGAAACGTGTTTCAGCCAACCTGGAAATGTGACAAGCTAAAGCTAAAATCTCTAAGCCGCTTCTTGCCCAGCCGTCTGAAAAAATATGACAACAACCCCCCCCAAAAAATCCTCCTATCTTACTGCTGAGGCCTCAGGCTTTGACTAAAACTTATCCTGTGGTACCTAAAGGCATCGACACTTCGTCTTAATGGCTGCTCGCTGTGTGCTTGAGGAGGGGGACCAACCAAACACCATGAATGTTTCTTGATTGTTGTGACCCATTTTCTCTCTACCT
>NC_074693.1:13558677-13603677 GCF_029448725.1 Salvelinus fontinalis
CAATGATCCATGTGAATGCTGTCAGCACCTATCCGGCTGTAACAGGTGCATTTGTAAGTAATTGAAGCCCTGGGCGAGAGAGAGGCAGACAGGCAGGGCTGTAGAGGTGTGATGTTGTACTTGAGGAGGGAGAGATCTTGGCATTAGCCAACCTATCGTGTGACCAGGACGGAGGGAGAGAGAGAGAGAGAGAGAGAGAGAGAGAGAGAGAGAGAGAGAGAGAGGGAGAGAGAGAGAGAGGGAGGGAGAAAGAAAGAGGGAGGAAGGGAGAGAGAGAGAGAGAGAGAGAGGGAGAGAGGGAGGGAGGGAGGGAGAGAGAGAGAGAGAAAGAGGGAGAGAGAGAGAGAGAGGGAGGAAGAGAGAGAGAGAGAGGAAGGGAGAGAGACGGAGGAGGAAAGAGAAAGAGGGAGGGAGGGAGGGAGGGAGAGGGGAAGAGGGAGGGAGAGGGAAAGAGGGAGGGGCGGAGGGGGAGAGAGGAAAAGAGGGAGGGACGGAGGGAGGGAGAGAGGGAGGGAGAGGGAAAGAGGGAGGGACGGAGAGGGAGAGAGGGAAAGAAGGAGGGACGAAGAGAGGGAGAGAGGGAGAGGGAAAGAGGGAGAGAGAGAGGGAGGGAGAGGGAAAAAGGGAGGGAGGGAGGGAGAGGAAAAGAGGGAGGGAGAGAGAGAGAGCGCGAGGGAGAGAGGAGAAAGAGAGAGTGCGAGGGAGGGAGGGATGGAGGGAGAGAGAGAGAGAGAGGGAGGGAGGGAGGGAGGGAGAGAGGGAGGGAGAGAGAAAAAGAGAGAGTGCGAGGGAGGGAGGGATGGAGGGAGAGAGAGAGAGAGAGAGAGGGAGGGAGGGAGGGAGGGAGGGAGGGAGGGAGAGAGAGAGAGAGAGAGGGAGGGAGGGGGGAGGGACAGAGGGAGGGAGAGAGAGAGCGGGAGGGAGAGGGAAATAGGGAGGGAGAGAGAGAGAGAGGGGGAGGGAGGGAGAGAGGGCGAGAGGGCGAGAGGGAGAGAGAGAGGGAGGGAGGAAAAGAGGGAGGGAGAGAGAGGGAGGGAGGGAGGGAAAGAGGGAGGGAGAGAGAGGGAAAGTGATTGATGGGTCTAATGGAGTCATTATCACTGGTTGGGTGGCTTCGGTCCATGTATGGTATACCAATAAAGCCTTTTCTCTCATCTATCTATTCAGTGCCTGTTCTTAAATGTCTGGAAGAACAGGTCTAATTGGAGGCCAGGGGCCAGGGGGTCTACCCAGAGAGTAGAGCCCCAGGCTGAGGTAAGCAGCTTTGAAGACAGGGTCTGGAGGGCCGGGAGCCTGGCGGTATGGTGGGGCAACAGGACTGGGGGACTTAGTGTTGGTTTTGAGGCGGGCTGAAGGGACAGAGGACTGGGGGACTTACTGTTGGTTTTGAGGCAGGCTGAAGGGACAGAGGGACAGAGGACTGGGGGACTTACTGTTGGTTTTGAGGAGGGCTGAAGGTACAGAGGACTGGGGGACTTACTGTTGGTTTTGAGGAGGGCTGAAGGGTCAGAGGACTGGGGGACTTACTGTTGGTTTTGAGGCAGGCTGAAGGGACAGAGGGACAGAGGACTGGGGGACTTACTGTTGGTTTTGAGGAGGGCTGAAGGGACAGAGGACTGGGGGACTTACTGTTGGTTTTGAGGAGGGCTGAAGGTACAGAGGACTGGGGGACTTACTGTTGGTTTTGAGGAGGGCTGAAGGACTGGGAGACTTACTGTTGGTTTTGAGGCGAGCTGAAGGGACAGAGGATTGGGGGACTTACTGTTGGTTTTGAGGCGAGCTGAAGGGACAGAGGATTGGGGGACTTACTGTTGGTTTTGAGGCGAGCTGAAGGGACAGAGGACTGGGGGACTTACTGTTGGTTTTGAGGAGGGCTGAAGGGACAGAGGACTGGGGGACTTACTGTTGGTTTTGAGGAGGGCTGAAGGGCTGGGAGACTTACTGTTGGTTTTGAGGCGAGCTGAAGGGACAGAGGACTGGGGGACTTGCTGTTGGTTTTGAGGAGGGCTGAAGGGACAGAGGACTGGGAGACTTACTGTTGGTTTTGAGGAGGGCTGAAGGGACAGAGGACTGGGGGACTTAGTGTTGGTTTTGAGGAGGGCTGAAGGGACAGAGGACTGGGGGACTTAGTGTTGGTTTTGAGGAGGGCTGAAGGGACAGAGGACTGGGAGACTTACTGTTGGTTTTGAGGCGAGCTGAAGGGACAGAGGACTGGGGGACTTACTGTTGGTTTTGAGGCGAGCTGAAGGGACAGAGGACTGGGGGACTTAGTATTGATTTTGAGGAGGGCTGAAGGGACAGAGGACTGGGGGACTTACTGTTGGTTTTGAGGCGAGCTGAAGGGACAGAGGACTGGGGGACTTACTGTTGGTTTTGAGGAGGGCTGAAGCGACAGAGGACTGGGGGACTTAGTGTTGGTTTTGAGGAGGGCTGAAGGGCTGGGAGACTTACTGTTGGTTTTGAGGAGGGCTGAAGGGCTGGGGGACTTACTGTTGGTTTTGAGGAGGGCTGAAGGGCTGGGAGACTTACTGTTGGTTTTGAGGCGGGCTGGTTCGCTGTTGCGGCTGCCTGCCTGGTTGATGGCCTTGACAAAGAAGACATAACGTGTTCCACTCTGCAGGCCGTGCACCGTGTAGTGGTTCTGCTTGATGTTGGGGACAATCATCCAACTGTCCACACTGTTATAGAGACCTGCAGAGAGATACATACTGTTATAGAGACCTAGAGATACATACTGTTATAGAGACCTAGAGATACATACTGTTATACAGACCTAGAGATACATACTGTTATACAGACCTGCAGAGAGATACATACTGTTATACAGACCTAGAGATACATACTGTTATACAGACCTAGAGAGATACATACTGTTATAGAGACCTAGAGATACATACTGTTATACAGACCTAGAGATACATACTGTTATAGAGACCTAGAGAGATACATACTGTTATACAGACCTGCAGAGAGATACATACTGTTATACAGACCTAGAGATACATACTGTTATACAGACCTAGAGATACATACTGTTATAGAGACCTAGAGATACATACTGTTATACAGACCTAGAGAGAGATACATACTGTTATACAGACCTAGAGAGATACATACTGTTATACAGACCTGCAGAGAGATACATACTGTTATAGAGACCTGGAGAGAGATACATACTGTTATAGAGACCTGGAGAGAGATACATACTGTTATATAGACCTAGAGATACATACTGTTATACAGACCTAGAGAGATACATACGGGTATACAGACCTAGAGATACATACTGTTATACAGACCTAGAGATACATACTGTTATACAGACCTAGAGAGATACATACGGGTATACAGACCTAGAGATACATACTGTTATACAGACCTAGAGATACATACTGTTATAGAGACCTAGAGAGAGATACATACTGTTATAGAGACCTAGAGATACATACGGTTATACAGACCTAGAGAGATACATACTGTTATACAGACCTAGAGATACATACTGTTATACAGACCTAGAGATACATACTGTTATACAGACCTAGAGAGATACATACTGTTATACAGACCTAGAGAGAGATACTGTTATACAGACATAGAGAGATACATACTGTTATACAGACCTGGAGATACATACTGTTATACAGACATAGAGAGATACATACTGTTATACAGACCTAGAGAGAGATACATACTGTTATACAGACCTAGAGAGAGATACATACTGTTATACAGACCTGGAGATACATACTGTTATACAGACATAGAGAGATACATACTGTTATACAGACCTAGAGAGAGATACATACTGTTATACAGACCTGGAGATACATACTGTTATACAGACATAGAGAGATACATACTGTTATACAGACCTAGAGAGAGATACATACTGTTATACAGACCTAGAGATACATACTGTTATACAGACCTAGAGATACATACTGTTAAACAGACCTAGAGAGAGATACATACTGTTATACAGACCTAGAGATACATACTGTTATACAGACCTAGAGAGAGATACATACTGTTATACAGACCTGGAGATACATACTGTTATACAGACCTAGAGATACATACTGTTATACAGACCTAGAGATACATACTGTTATACAGACCTAGAGATACATACTGTTATACAGACCTAGAGAGATATACTGTTATAGAGACCTAGAGATACATACTGTTATACAGACCTAGAGATACATACTGTTATACAGACCTAGAGAGATATACGGGTATACAGACCTAGAGATACATACTGTTATAGAGACCTAGAGATACATACTTTTATACAGACCTAGAGATACATACGGGTATACAGACCTAGAGATACATACTGTTATAGAGACCTAGAGAGAGATACATACTGTTATAGAGACCTAGAGATACATACTGTTATACAGACCTAGAGATACATACTGTTATACAGACCTAGAGAGATACATACTGTTATACAGACCTAGAGAGATACATACTGTTATACAGACCTAGAGATACATACTGTTATACAGACCTAGAGATACATACTGTTATACAGACCTAGAGAGATACATACTGTTATACAGACCTAGAGAGAGATACTGTTATACAGACATAGAGAGATACATACTGTTATACAGACCTGGAGATACATACTGTTATACAGACATAGAGAGATACATACTGTTATACAGACCTAGAGAGAGATACATACTGTTATACAGACCTGGAGATACATACTGTTATACAGACATAGAGAGATACATACTGTTATACAGACCTAGAGAGAGATACATACTGTTATACAGACCTGGAGATACATACTGTTATACAGACATAGAGAGATACATACTGTTATACAGACCTAGAGAGAGATACATACTGTTATACAGACCTAGAGAGAGATACATACTGTTATACAGACCTAGAGATACATACTGTTAAACAGACCTAGAGAGAGATACATACTGTTATACAGACCTAGAGATACATACTGTTATACAGACCTAGAGAGAGATACATACTGTTATACAGACCTGGAGATACATACTGTTATACAGACCTAGAGATACATACTGTTATACAGACCTAGAGAGAGATACATTCTGTTATACAGACCTAGAGATACATACTGTTATAGAGACCTAGAAAGAGATACATACGGGTATACAGACCTAGAGATACATACTGTTATAGAGACCTGGAGAGAGATACATACTGTTATACAGACCTAGAGATACATACTGTTATACAGACCTAGAGATACATACTGTTATAGAGACCTAGAGAGAGATACATACTGTTATAGAGACCTAGAGATACATACTGTTATACAGACCTAGAGAGATACATACTGTTATACAGACCTAGAGATACATACTGTTATACAGACCTAGAGAGATACATACTGTTATACAGACCTAGAGATACATACTGTTATACAGACCTAGAGATACATACTGTTATACAGACCTAGAGAGATACATACTGTTATAGAGACCTAGAGAGATACATACTGTTAAACAGACCTAGAGATACATACTGTTATAGAGACCTAGAGAGATACATACTGTTAAACAGACCTAGAGATACATACGGGTATACAGACCCTAGAGAGAGATACTGTACATACGGGTATACAGACCTAGAGATACATACTGTTATAGAGACCTAGAGAGATACATACTGTTAAACAGACCTAGAGATACATACGGGTATACAGACCTAGAGAGAGATACTGTACATGCTGTTATACAGACCTAGAGAGAGATACATACTGTTATAGAGACCTAGAGATACATACTGTTATAGAGACCTAGAGAGATACATACTGTTATAGAGACCTAGAGAGATACATACTGTTATAGAGACCTAGAGATACATGCTGTTATACAGACCTAGAGATACATGCTGTTATACAGACCTAGAGATACATACGGGTATACAGACCTAGAGATACATACTGTTATACAGACCTAGAGATACATACTGTTATAGAGACCTAGAGATACATACGGGTATACAGACCTAGAGATACATACTGTTATACAGACCTAGAGAGAGATACTGTACATGCTGTTATACAGACCTAGAGAGAGATACATACTGTTATACAGACCTAGAGAGAGATACTGTACATACTGTTATACAGACCTAGAGAGAGATACTGTTATACAGACCTAGAGAGAGATACTGTACATACTGTTATACAGACCTAGAGAGAGATACTGTACATACGGGTATACAGACCTAGAGAGAGATACTGTACATACTGTTATACAGACCTAGAGAGAGATACTGTACATACTGTTATACAGACCTAGAGAGAGATACTGTTATACAGACGTAGAGAGAGATACTGTACATACGGGTATACAGACCTAGAGAGATACATACTGTTATACAGACCTAGAGAGAGATACATACTGTTATACAGACGTATAACCCAACAACATCACTACGTGACGTATATCACAACAACATTACTACATGACTTAAAACACAACACCTCTCCTCCTCTCATCCGCTCTCCTCTCATCCGCTCTCCTCTCATCCGCTCTCCTCTCATCCGCTCTCCTCTCATCTGCTCTCCTCTCATCCGCTCTCCTCTCTTCCGCTCTCCTCTCCTCTACTCTCCTCTCCTCTCATCCCCTCTCATCCTCTCTCCCCCTCTCCTCTCATCCCCTCTCCTCTCATCTCCTCTCCTCTCATCCTCTCATCCCCTCTTCTCTCATTATATCTCCTCTTATCCTTTCTCCTCTCTCTTCTCATCCTCTCAACCTCTTAACCTCTCTCCTCTCATGCTCTCTCCTTGCCTCCTCTCACCTTACCTCCTCCCCCTTGTCTCCTTTCTCCTTGCCTCCATTCTAACCTAATTGTATTGGAGGAGAAGGTCCATGGGCTTGAGGAGAGAGGATGAGAGTATTGGAAAAAGGATGAATTGAGAGAGCACCTGGGTTGCTTCCCAAATGGCCTTATGGGCCCTGGACAAAAGTAGTGGACTATGTAGGGAACAGGTTGCTAATTGGGACTCATTCCAAGCAACTGTGGGCAGATGAAAGCAGAGTAAAACACAAAGCATTATGGAAGGAGAGCAGGGCTGCTTTGGACACAGGCTTTGATGCTGCAACATAAAAGAGGTGTGTGTGTTAGTGTGTGTGTTAGTGTGTTTGAGATTCATTATGTAAACAGGGAACTAATCAATCCACCTAATCAATCCTACAGTACTTCAGTTACCATACAGTACTACAGTAAACAACACTACCCTACAGTACTACAGTAAACAACACTACCCTACAGTACTACAGTAAACACCACTACCCTACAGTATTACAGTAAACACCACTACCCTACAGTACTACAGTAAACACCACTACCCTACAGTACTACAGTAAACACCACTACCCTACAGTACTACAGTAAACACCACTACCCTACAGTACTACAGTAAACACCACTACCCTACAGTACTACAGTAAACATCACTACCCTACAGTACTACAGTAAACACCACTACCCTACAGTAAACACCACTACCCTACAGTACTACAGTAAACACCACTACCCTACAGTACTACAGTAAACAACACTACCCTACAGTACTACAGTAAACACCACTACCCTACAGTAAACACCACTACCCTACAGTACTACAGTAAACACCACTACCCTACAGTACTACAGTAAACACCACTACCCTACAGTAAACAACACTACCCTACAGTACTACAGTAAACACCACTACCCTACAGTACTACAGTAAACACCACTACCCTACAGTACTACAGTAAACATCACTACCCTACAGTACTACAGTAAACACCACTACCCTACAGTAAACACCACTACCCTACAGTACTACAGTAAACACCACTACCCTACAGTACTACAGTAAACAACACTACCCTACAGTACTACAGTAAACACCACTACCCTACAGTAAACACCACTACCCTACAGTACTACAGTAAACACCACTACCCTACAGTACTACAGTAAACACCACTACCCTACAGTAAACAACACTACCCTACAGTACTACAGTAAACACCACTACCCTACAGTAAACACCACTACCCTACAGTACAACAGTAAACACCACTACCCTACAGTACTACAGTAAACACCACTACCCTACAGTACTACAGTAAACACCACTACCCCACAGTACTACAGTAAACAACACCATCCTACAGTACTACAGTAAAAAACACCACCCTACAGTACTACAGTAAACACCACTACCCTACAGTACTACAGTAAACACCACTACCCTACAGTATTACAGTAAACACCACTACCCTACAGTACTACAGTAAACACCACTACCCTACAGTACTACAGTAAACATCACTACCCTACAGTACTACAGTAAACACCACTACCCTACAGTACTACAGTAAACACCACTACCCTACCGTATTACAGTAAACACCACTACCCTACAGTACTACAGTAAACACCACTACCCTACAGTACTACAGTAAACAACACTACCCTACAGTACTACAGTAAACACCACTACCCTACAGTAAACACCACTACCCTACAGTATTACAGTAAACAACACTACCCTACAGTACTACAGTAAACACCACTACCCTACAGTACTACAGTAAACAATACTACCCTACAGTACTACAGTAAACACCACTACCCTACAGTAAACAACACTACCCTACAGTACTACAGTAAACACCACTACCCTACAGTACTACAGTAAACACCACTACCCTACAGTACTACAGTAAACACCACTACCCTACAGTACTACAGTAAACAATACTACCCTACAGTACTACAGTAAACACCACTACCCTACAGTAAACACCACTACCCTACAGTACTACAGTAAACACCACTACCCTACAGTACTACAGTAAACAACACCACCCTACAGTACAACAGTAAACAACACTACCCTACAGTACTATAGTAAACAACACCACCCTACAGTACTACAGTAAACAACACTACCCTACAGTACTATAGTAAACAAAACTACCCTACAGTACTACAGTAAACAACACTACCCTACAGTACCACAGTAAACACCACTACAATAAACACCACTACCCTACAGTACTACAGTAAACAAAACTACCCTACAGTACTACAGTACAATAGTAAACAACACTACCCTACAGTACTACAGACCTATAGTAAACAACACTACCCTACAGTACTACAGTACTATAGTAAACAACACTACCCTACAGTACTACAGTAAACAACACTACCCTACAGTACTACAGTAAACAACACTACCCTACAGTACTACAGTAAACAATACTACCCTACAGTACTACAGTAAACACCACTACCCTACAGTACTACAGTAAACACCACTACCCTACAGTACTACAGTAAACACCACTACCCTACAGTACTACAGTAAACACCACTACCCTACAGTACTATAGTAAACACCACTACCCTACAGTACTACAGTAAACACCACTACCCTACAGTACTACAGTAAACACCACTACCCTACAGTACTACAGTAAACACCACTACCCTACAGTAAACACCACTACCCTACAGTACTACAGTAAACACCACTACCCTACAGTACTACAGTAAACACCACTACCCTACAGTACTACAGTAAACAATACTACCCTACAGTACTACAGTAAACACCACTACCGTACAGTACTACAGTAAACAATACTACCCTACAGTACTACAGTAAACACCACTACCCTACAGTACTACAGTAAACAACACTACCCTACAGTACTACAGTAAACACCACTACCCTACAGTATTACAGTAAACAACACTACCCTACAGTATTACAGTAAACAACACTACCCTACAGTATTACAGTAAACAACACTACCCTACAGTATTACAGTAAACACCACTACAATACAGTACTACAGTAAACACCACTACCCTACAGTACTACAGCAAACACCACTACCCTACAGTACTACAATAAACACCACTACCCTACAGTACTACAGTAAACACCACTACCCTACAGTACTACAGTAAACACCACTACAATACAGTACTACAGTAAACACCACTACCCTACAGTACTACAGCAAACACCACTACCCTACAGTACTACAGTAAACACCACTACAATACAGTACTACAGTAAACACCACTACCCTACAGTACTACAGTAAACACCACTACCCTACAGTACTACAATAAACACCACTACCCTACAGTACTACAGTAAACAACACTACCCTACAGTACTATAGTAAACAACACCACCCTACAGTACTACAGTAAACAACACTACCCTACAGTACTATAGTAAACAAAACTACCCTACAGTACTACAGTAAACAACACTACCCTACAGTACCACAGTAAACACCACTACCCTACAGTACTACAGTAAACACCACTACCCTACAGTAAACAACACTACCCTACAGTACTACAGTAAACACCACTACCCTACAGTACTACAGTAAACACCACTACCCTACAGTACTACAGTAAACATCACTACCCTACAGTACTACAGTAAACACCACTACCCTACAGTAAACACCACTACCCTACAGTACTACAGTAAACACCACTACCCTACAGTACTACAGTAAACAACACTACCCTACAGTACTACAGTAAACACCACTACCCTACAGTAAACACCACTACCCTACAGTACTACAGTAAACACCACTACCCTACAGTACTACAGTAAACACCACTACCCTACAGTAAACAACACTACCCTACAGTACTACAGTAAACACCACTACCCTACAGTAAACACCACTACCCTACAGTACAACAGTAAACACCACTACCCTACAGTACTACAGTAAACACCACTACCCTACAGTACTACAGTAAACACCACTACCCTACAGTACTACAGTAAACAACACCATCCTACAGTACTACAGTAAAAAACACCACCCTACAGTACTACAGTAAACACCACTACCCTACAGTACTACAGTAAACACCACTACCCTACAGTATTACAGTAAACACCACTACCCTACAGTACTACAGTAAACACCACTACCCTACAGTACTACAGTAAACAACACTACCCTACAGTACTACAGTAAACAACACTACCCTACAGTACTACAGTAAACAATACTACCCTACAGTACTACAGTAAACACCACTACCCTACAGTACTACAGTAAACACCACTACCCTACAGTACTACAGTAAACACCACTACCCTACAGTACTACAGTAAACACCACTACCCTACAGTACTATAGTAAACACCACTACCCTACAGTACTACAGTAAACACCACTACCCTACAGTACTACAGTAAACACCACTACCCTACAGTACTACAGTAAACACCACTACCCTACAGTAAACACCACTACCCTACAGTACTACAGTAAACACCACTACCCTACAGTACTACAGTAAACACCACTACCCTACAGTACTACAGTAAACAATACTACCCTACAGTACTACAGTAAACACCACTACCGTACAGTACTACAGTAAACAATACTACCCTACAGTACTACAGTAAACACCACTACCCTACAGTACTACAGTAAACAACACTACCCTACAGTACTACAGTAAACACCACTACCCTACAGTATTACAGTAAACAACACTACCCTACAGTATTACAGTAAACAACACTACCCTACAGTATTACAGTAAACAACACTACCCTACAGTATTACAGTAAACACCACTACAATACAGTACTACAGTAAACACCACTACCCTACAGTACTACAGCAAACACCACTACCCTACAGTACTACAATAAACACCACTACCCTACAGTACTACAGTAAACACCACTACCCTACAGTACTACAGTAAACACCACTACAATACAGTACTACAGTAAACACCACTACCCTACAGTACTACAGCAAACACCACTACCCTACAGTACTACAGTAAACACCACTACAATACAGTACTACAGTAAACACCACTACCCTACAGTACTACAGTAAACACCACTACCCTACAGTACTACAATAAACACCACTACCCTACAGTACTACAGTAAACACCACTACAATACAGTACTACAGTAAACACCACTACCCTACAGTACTACAGCAAACACCACTACCCTACAGTACTACAGTAAACACCACTACAATACAGTACTACAGTAAACACCACTACCCTACAGTACTACAGTAAACACCACTACCCTACAGTACTACAGTAAACACCACTACAATACAGTACTACAGTAAACACCACTACCCTACAGTACTACAGTAAACACCACTACCCTACAGTACTACAATAAACACCACTACCCTACAGTACTATAGCAAACACCACTACCCTACAGTACTACAGTAAACACCACTACCCTACAGTACTACAGTAAACACCACTACCCTACAGTAAACACCACTACCCTACAGTACTACAGTAAACACCACTACTCTACAGTACTACAGTAAACACCAATACCCTACAGTATAACAGTAAACACCACTACCCTACAGTAAACACCACTACCCTACAGTACTACAGTAAACAACACGACCCTACAGTAAACAGCACTACCCTACAGTACTATAGTAAACACCACTACCCTACAGTACTACAGTAAACACCACTACCCTACAGTACTACAGTAAACACCACTACCCTACAGTACTACAGTAAACACCACTACCCTACAGTACTACAGTAAACAACACTACCCTACAGTACTACAGTAAACAACACTACCCTACAATACTACAGTAAACAACACTACCCTACAGTAAACACCACTACCCTACAGTACCACAGTAAACACCACTACCCTACAGTACTACAGTAAACACCACTACCCTACAGTACTACAGTAAACACCACTACCCTACAGTACTACAGTAAACACCACTACCCTACAGTAAACAACACTACCCTACAGTACTACAGTAAACAACACTACCCTACAGTACTACAGTAAACACCACTACCCTACAGTACTACAGTAAACACCACTACCCTACAGTACTACAGTAAACACCACTACCCTACAGTACTACAGTAAACACCACTACCCTACAGTACTACAGTAAACACCACTACCCTACAGTATTACAGTAAACACCACTACCCTACAGTACTACAGTAAACACCACTACCCTACAGTACTACAGTAAACACCACTACCCTACAGTATTACAGTAAACAACACTACCCTACAGTACTACAGTAAACACCACTACCCTACAGTATTATAGTAAACACCACTACCCTACAGTACTACAGTAAACAACACTACCCTACAGTAAACACCACTACCCTACAGTACTACAGTAAACACCACTACCCTACAGTACTACAGTAAACAACACTACCCTACAGTACTAAAGTAAGCAACACTACCCTACAGTACTACAGTAAACAATATTACCCTACAGTACTACAGTAAACAACACTACCCTACAGTATTACAGTAAACACCACTACCCTACAGTAAACACCACTACCCTACAGTACTACAGTAAACACCACTACCCTACAGTACTACAGTAAACACCACTACCCTACAGTACTACAGTAAACAACACTACCCTACAGTACTACAGTAAACACCACTACCCTACAATAAACAACACTACCCTACAGTACTACAGTAAACACCACTACCCTACAGTACTACAGTAAACACCACTTCCCTACAGTACTACAGTAAACAACACTACCCTACAGTACTATAGTAAACACCACTACCCTACAGTACTACAGTAAACACCACTACCTTACAGTATTACAGTAAACACCACTACCCTACAGTACTACAGTAAACAACACTACCCTACGGTAAACAACACTACCCTACAGTACTACAGTAAACACCACTACCCTACAGTACTACAATAAACAACACTACCCTACAGTACTACAGTAAACAACACTACCCTACAGTACCACAGTAAACACCACTACCCTACAGTACTACAGTAAACACCACTACCCTACAGTACTACAGTAAACAACACTACCCTACAGTAAACAACACTACCCTACAGTACCACAGTAAACACCACTACCCTACAGTACTACAGTAAACACCACTACCCTACAGTACTATAGTAAACACCACTACCCTACAGTACTACAGTAAACACCACTACCCTACAGTACTACAGTAAACAACACTACCCTACAGTACTACAGTAAACAACACTACCCTACAGTAAACAACACTACCCTACAGTACCACAGTAAACACCACTACCCTACAGTACTACAGTAAACACCACTACCGTACAGTACTATAGTAAACACCACTACCCTACAGTACTACAGTAAACAACACTACCCTACAGTAAACAACACTACCCTACAGTAAACAACACTACCCTACAGTAAACAACACTACCCTACAGTAAACAACACTACCCTACAGTACTACAGTAAACAACACTACCCTACAGTACTACAGTAAACAATACTACATACTGTAGTTAGTTGTTGTTACGATAAATGTGGACGTTATGGATGAATTTTGTGTAACATCTCTGGTAACAGTTGGATGGTTATAGCTGCACATCACCATGGGGCTGTAGCCACGCCTGAAGCCTGAAACACTATGTAGATGGAGCCTCTAATAGCTAGCTAAATATCCCTCCAGCTGTAATGAGCCAGTCTAAATAGTTATTCTGAGTTATCAAACTCCGCAGCCAGGCTATCTCAGGTGCAGAGACGGAGAATAGGCCTACTGAATGTGTACTCACTCAGATGAGATGTTACATTTGTATGCATTCCAAATGACACCCTATTCCCTATAAAAGTGCACTACTTTTGACCAGGGTCCATAGGGAATAAGGTGCCATTTGGAACACACCCATGGTGTAATGCTCTAATCTCAGGCTTCACAATAACATTCCTAGATTGTGATAATAACAGAACCAACATTCTGTCCTGAGGCAGACTGGTGCAACGAACCAACATTCTGTCCTGAGGCAGACTGGTGCAACGAACCAACATTCTGTCCTGAGGCAGACTGGTGCAACAAACCAACATTCTGTCCAGAGGCAGACTGGTGCAACGAACCAACATTCTGTCCAGAGACAGACTGGTGCAACAAACCAACATTCTGTCCAGAGGCAGACTGGTGCAACGAACCAACATTCTGTCCTGAGGCAGACTGGTGCAACGAACCAACATTCTGTCCTGAGACAGACTGGTGCAACGAACCAACATTCTGTCCAGAGGCAGACTGGTGCAACGAATCAACATTCTGTCCCGAGGCAGACTGGTGCAACGAACCAACATTCTGTCCTGAGGCAGACTGGTGCAACGAACCAACATTCTGTCCAGAGGCAGACTGGTGCAACGAACCAACATTCTGTCCCGAGGCAGACTGGTGCAACGAACCAACATTCTGTCCTGAGGCAGACTGGTGCAGCGAACCAACATTCTGTCCTGAGGCAGACTGGTGCAACGAACCAACATTCTGTCCTGAGGCAGACTGGTGCAGCGAACCAACATTCTGTCCCGAGGCAGACTGGTGCAACGAACCAACATTCTGTCCTGAGGCAGACTGGTGCAACGAACCAACATTCTGTCCTGAGGCAGAGAACCAACATTCTGTCCCGAGGCAGACTGGTGCAGCGAACCAACATTCTGTCCCGAGGCAGACTGGTGCAACGAACCAACATTCTGTCCAGAGGCAGACTGGTGCAACGAACCAACATTCTGTCCCGAGGCAGACCGGTGCAACGAACCAACATTCTGTCCTGAGGCAGACTGGTGCAACGAACCAACATTCTGTCCAGAGGCAGACTGGTGCAACGAACCAACATTCTGTCCCGAGGCAGACTGGTGCAACGAACCAACATTCTGTCCTGAGGCAGACTGGTGCAACAAACCAACATTCTGTCCTGAGACAGAGAACCAACATTCTGTCCAGAGGCAGACTGGTGCAACGAATCAACATTCTGTCCTGAGACAGACTGGTGCAACGAACCAACATTCTGTCCTGAGACAGACTGGTGCAACGAACCAACATTCTGTCCTGAGGCAGACTGGTGCAACGAACCAACATTCTGTCCTGAGGCAGACTGGTGCAACGAACCAACATTCTGTCCTGAGGCAGACTGGTGCAACGAACCAACATTCTGTCCAGAGGCAGAGAACCAACATTCTGTCCAGAGGCAGACTGGTGCAATGAACCAACATTCTGTCCAGAGGCAGACTGGTGCAGCTAACCAACATTCTGTCCTGAGGTAGACTGGTGCAACGAACCAACATTCTGTCCTGAGACAGACTGGTGCAACGAACCAACATTCTGTCCTGAGACAGACTGGTGCAACGAACCAACATTCTGTCCTGAGGCAGAGAACCAACATTCTGTCCCGAGGCAGACTGGTGCAATGAACCAACATTCTGTCCAGAGGCAGACTGGTGCAATGAACCAACATTCTGTCCAGAGGCAGACTGGTGCAGCTAACCAACATTCTGTCCTGAGACAGACTGGTGCAACGAACCAACATTCTGTCCTGAGGCAGACTGGTGCAGCGAACCAACATTCTGTCCTGAGACAGACTGGTGCAACGAACCAACATTCTGTCCTGAGGCAGACTGGTGCAGCGAACCAACATTCTGTCCTGAGACAGACTGGTGCAACGAACCAACATTCTGTCCTGAGACAGACTGGTGCAACGAACCAACATTCTGTCCCGAGGCAGACTGGTGCAACTAACCAACATTCTGTCCTGAGGCAGACTGGTGCAACGAACCAACATTCTGTCCAGAGGCAGACTGGTGCAACGAACCAACATTCTGTCCCGAGGCAGACTGGTGCAACGAACCAACATTCTGTCCTGAGGCAGACTGGTGCAGCGAACCAACATTCTGTCCTGAGGCAGACTGGTGCAACGAACCAACATTCTGTCCTGAGGCAGACTGGTGCAGCGAACCAACATTCTGTCCCGAGGCAGACTGGTGCAACGAACCAACATTCTGTCCTGAGGCAGACTGGTGCAACGAACCAACATTCTGTCCTGAGGCAGAGAACCAACATTCTGTCCCGAGGCAGACTGGTGCAGCGAACCAACATTCTGTCCCGAGGCAGACTGGTGCAACGAACCAACATTCTGTCCAGAGGCAGACTGGTGCAACGAACCAACATTCTGTCCCGAGGCAGACCGGTGCAACGAACCAACATTCTGTCCTGAGGCAGACTGGTGCAACGAACCAACATTCTGTCCAGAGGCAGACTGGTGCAACGAACCAACATTCTGTCCCGAGGCAGACTGGTGCAACGAACCAACATTCTGTCCTGAGGCAGACTGGTGCAACAAACCAACATTCTGTCCTGAGACAGAGAACCAACATTCTGTCCAGAGGCAGACTGGTGCAACGAATCAACATTCTGTCCTGAGACAGACTGGTGCAACGAACCAACATTCTGTCCTGAGACAGACTGGTGCAACGAACCAACATTCTGTCCTGAGGCAGACTGGTGCAACGAACCAACATTCTGTCCTGAGGCAGACTGGTGCAACGAACCAACATTCTGTCCTGAGGCAGACTGGTGCAACGAACCAACATTCTGTCCAGAGGCAGAGAACCAACATTCTGTCCAGAGGCAGACTGGTGCAATGAACCAACATTCTGTCCAGAGGCAGACTGGTGCAGCTAACCAACATTCTGTCCTGAGGTAGACTGGTGCAACGAACCAACATTCTGTCCTGAGACAGACTGGTGCAACGAACCAACATTCTGTCCTGAGACAGACTGGTGCAACGAACCAACATTCTGTCCTGAGGCAGAGAACCAACATTCTGTCCCGAGGCAGACTGGTGCAATGAACCAACATTCTGTCCAGAGGCAGACTGGTGCAATGAACCAACATTCTGTCCAGAGGCAGACTGGTGCAGCTAACCAACATTCTGTCCTGAGACAGACTGGTGCAACGAACCAACATTCTGTCCTGAGGCAGACTGGTGCAGCGAACCAACATTCTGTCCTGAGACAGACTGGTGCAACGAACCAACATTCTGTCCTGAGGCAGACTGGTGCAGCGAACCAACATTCTGTCCTGAGACAGACTGGTGCAACGAACCAACATTCTGTCCTGAGACAGACTGGTGCAACGAACCAACATTCTGTCCTGAGGCAGACTGGTGCAGCTAACCAACATTCTGTCCTGAGACAGACTGGTGCAACGAACCAACATTCTGTCCTGAGGCAGACTGGTGCAACGAACCAACATTCTGTCCTGAGACAGACTGGTGCAACGAACCAACATTCTGTCCTGAGGCAGAGAACCAACATTCTGTCCAGAGGCAGACTGGTGCAGCGAACCAACATTCTGTCCTGAGACAGACTGGTGCAACGAACCAACATTCTGTCCAGAGGCAGACTGGTGCAACGAACCAACATTCTGTCCTGAGGCAGACTGGTGCAGCGAACCAACATTCTGTCCAGAGGCAGACTGGTGCAACGAACCAACATTCTGTCCTGAGGCAGACTGGTGCAACGAACCAACATTCTGTCCTGAGGCAGAGAACCAACATTCTGTCCAGAGGCAGACTGGTGCAACGAACCAACATTCTGTCCTGAGACAGACTGGTGCAACGAACCAACATTCTGTCCTGAGGCAGACTGGTGCAACGAACCAACATTCTGTCCTGAGACAGACTGGTGCAATGAACCAACATTCTGTCCTGAGGCAGACTGGTGCAACGAACCAACATTCTGTCCTGAGGCAGACTGGTGCAACGAACCAACATTCTGTCCTGAGGCAGACTGGTGCAACGAACCAACATTCTGTCCAGAGACAGAGAACCAACATTCTGTCCAGAGGCAGACTGGTGCAACGAACCAACATTCTGTCCTGAGGCAGACTGGTGCAACGAACCAACATTCTGTCCTGAGACAGACTGGTGCAATGAACCAACATTCTGTCCTGAGGCAGACTGGTGCAACGAACCAACATTCTGTCCTGAGGCAGACTGGTGCAACGAACCAACATTCTGTCCTGAGGCAGACTGGTGCAACGAACCAACATTCTGTCCAGAGACAGAGAACCAACATTCTGTCCAGAGGCAGACTGGTGCAACGAACCAACATTCTGTCCTGAGGCAGACTGGTGCAACGAACCAACATTCTGTCCTGAGGCAGAGAACCAACATTCTGTCCTGAGGCAGACTGGTGCAACGAACCAACATTCTGTCCTGAGGCAGAGAACCAACATTCTGTCCTGAGGCAGACTGGTGCAACGAACCAACATTCTGTCCTGAGGCAGACTGGTGCAATGAACCAACATTCTGTCCTGAGGCAGAGAACCAACATTCTGTCCTGAGGCAGAGAACCAACATTCTGTCCTGAGGCAGACTGGTGCAACGAACCAACATTCTGTCCTGAGGCAGACTGGTGCAACGAACCAACATTCTGTCCTGAGGCAGAGAACCAACATTCTGTCCCGAGGCAGACTGGTGCAGCGAACCAACATTCTGTCCCGAGGCAGACTGGTGCAACGAACCAACATTCTGTCCAGAGGCAGACTGGTGCAACGAACCAACATTCTGTCCCGAGGCAGACCGGTGCAACGAACCAACATTCTGTCCTGAGGCAGACTGGTGCAACGAACCAACATTCTGTCCAGAGGCAGACTGGTGCAACGAACCAACATTCTGTCCCGAGGCAGACCGGTGCAACGAACCAACATTCTGTCCTGAGGCAGACTGGTGCAACGAACCAACATTCTGTCCAGAGGCAGACTGGTGCAACGAACCAACATTCTGTCCCGAGGCAGACTGGTGCAACGAACCAACATTCTGTCCTGAGGCAGACTGGTGCAACAAACCAACATTCTGTCCTGAGACAGAGAACCAACATTCTGTCCAGAGGCAGACTGGTGCAACGAATCAACATTCTGTCCTGAGACAGACTGGTGCAACGAACCAACATTCTGTCCTGAGACAGACTGGTGCAACGAACCAACATTCTGTCCTGAGGCAGACTGGTGCAACGAACCAACATTCTGTCCTGAGGCAGACTGGTGCAACGAACCAACATTCTGTCCTGAGGCAGACTGGTGCAACGAACCAACATTCTGTCCAGAGGCAGAGAACCAACATTCTGTCCAGAGGCAGACTGGTGCAATGAACCAACATTCTGTCCAGAGGCAGACTGGTGCAGCTAACCAACATTCTGTCCTGAGGTAGACTGGTGCAACGAACCAACATTCTGTCCTGAGACAGACTGGTGCAACGAACCAACATTCTGTCCTGAGACAGACTGGTGCAACGAACCAACATTCTGTCCTGAGGCAGAGAACCAACATTCTGTCCCGAGGCAGACTGGTGCAATGAACCAACATTCTGTCCAGAGGCAGACTGGTGCAATGAACCAACATTCTGTCCAGAGGCAGACTGGTGCAGCTAACCAACATTCTGTCCTGAGACAGACTGGTGCAACGAACCAACATTCTGTCCTGAGGCAGACTGGTGCAGCGAACCAACATTCTGTCCTGAGACAGACTGGTGCAACGAACCAACATTCTGTCCTGAGGCAGACTGGTGCAGCGAACCAACATTCTGTCCTGAGACAGACTGGTGCAACGAACCAACATTCTGTCCTGAGACAGACTGGTGCAACGAACCAACATTCTGTCCTGAGGCAGACTGGTGCAGCTAACCAACATTCTGTCCTGAGACAGACTGGTGCAACGAACCAACATTCTGTCCTGAGGCAGACTGGTGCAACGAACCAACATTCTGTCCTGAGACAGACTGGTGCAACGAACCAACATTCTGTCCTGAGGCAGAGAACCAACATTCTGTCCAGAGGCAGACTGGTGCAGCGAACCAACATTCTGTCCTGAGACAGACTGGTGCAACGAACCAACATTCTGTCCAGAGGCAGACTGGTGCAACGAACCAACATTCTGTCCTGAGGCAGACTGGTGCAGCGAACCAACATTCTGTCCAGAGGCAGACTGGTGCAACGAACCAACATTCTGTCCTGAGGCAGACTGGTGCAACGAACCAACATTCTGTCCTGAGGCAGAGAACCAACATTCTGTCCAGAGGCAGACTGGTGCAACGAACCAACATTCTGTCCTGAGACAGACTGGTGCAACGAACCAACATTCTGTCCTGAGGCAGACTGGTGCAACGAACCAACATTCTGTCCTGAGACAGACTGGTGCAATGAACCAACATTCTGTCCTGAGGCAGACTGGTGCAACGAACCAACATTCTGTCCTGAGGCAGACTGGTGCAACGAACCAACATTCTGTCCTGAGGCAGACTGGTGCAACGAACCAACATTCTGTCCAGAGACAGAGAACCAACATTCTGTCCAGAGGCAGACTGGTGCAACGAACCAACATTCTGTCCTGAGGCAGACTGGTGCAACGAACCAACATTCTGTCCTGAGACAGACTGGTGCAATGAACCAACATTCTGTCCTGAGGCAGACTGGTGCAACGAACCAACATTCTGTCCTGAGGCAGACTGGTGCAACGAACCAACATTCTGTCCTGAGGCAGACTGGTGCAACGAACCAACATTCTGTCCAGAGACAGAGAACCAACATTCTGTCCAGAGGCAGACTGGTGCAACGAACCAACATTCTGTCCTGAGGCAGACTGGTGCAACGAACCAACATTCTGTCCTGAGGCAGAGAACCAACATTCTGTCCTGAGGCAGACTGGTGCAACGAACCAACATTCTGTCCTGAGGCAGAGAACCAACATTCTGTCCTGAGGCAGACTGGTGCAACGAACCAACATTCTGTCCTGAGGCAGACTGGTGCAATGAACCAACATTCTGTCCTGAGGCAGAGAACCAACATTCTGTCCTGAGGCAGAGAACCAACATTCTGTCCTGAGGCAGACTGGTGCAACGAACCAACATTCTGTCCTGAGGCAGAGAACCAACATTCTGTCCTGAGGCAGAGAACCAACATTCTGTCCTGAGGCAGACTGGTGCAACGAACCAACATTCTGTCCTGAGGCAGAGAACCAACATTCTGTCCTGAGGCAGAGAACCAACATTCTGTCCTGAGGCAGACTGGTGCAACGAACCAACATTCTGTCCTGAGGCAGACTGGTGCAACGAACCAACATTCTGTCCTGAGACAGACTGGTGCAACGAACCAACATTCTGTCCTGAGGCAGAGAACCAACATTCTGTCCTGAGGCAGAGAACCAACATTCTGTCCTGAGGCAGACTGGTGCAACGAACCAACATTCTGTCCTGAGGCAGAGAACCAACATTCTGTCCTGAGGCAGAGAACCAACATTCTGTCCTGAGGCAGACTGGTGCAACGAACCAACATTCTGTCCTGAGGCAGAGAACCAACATTCTGTCCTGAGGCAGACTGGTGCAACGAACCAACATTCTGTCCTGAGGCAGACTGGTGCAATGAACCAACATTCTGTCCTGAGGCAGACTGGTGCAATGAACCAACATTCTGTCCTGAGGCAGACTGGTGCAACGAACCAACATTCTGTCCCGAGGCAGACTGGTGCAACGAACCAACATTCTGTCCCGAGGCAGACTGGTGCAACGAACGAACATAGCAGATTTCTTTTCATATATTATCTTTTTATTGTGAGCAGCTGTGGGAGAGATAAAGAGTGATGGGGAGATAGATAGAAAAGCAGACCCCACAGAGCCCCAGGAGAGATACACAATTGCACCCAACAAAATCTTGAGAAAACAAAAAATATAATTACTTGACACATTGGAAAGAATTAACATAAAAACAGAGCCAACTAGAATACTATTTGGCCCTAAACAGAGAGTACACAGTGGCAGAATACCTGACCACTGTGACTGACTCAAAGCTTTGACTATGTACACACTCAGTGAGCATAGACTTGCTATTGAGAAAGGCCACCGAATGCAGACCTGGCTCTCAAGAGAAGACAGGCTATGTGCACACTGCCAACAACATGAGGTGGAAACTGAGCTGCCCTTCCTAACCTCCTGCCCAATGTATGACCATATTAGAGACACATATTTCTCTCAGATTACACAGATCCACAAAGAATTTCAAAACAAAGAGAGAGAGAGATAGATATAGATATAGAAAGAGAGAGGGAGCAAGAGAGAGAGAGAGAGCAAGATAGAGAGAGTGAGATAGGGCAAGGGAGAGATAGAGAGAGTGAGAGAGAGACAGAGAGAGAGAGAGAGAGAGAGAGAGAGAGAGACAGAGAGAGAGACAGAGACAGAGACAGAGAGAGAGAGAGAAAGAGAGAGAGAGAGAGAGAAAGAGAGAGGGCGAGGGACAGATAGTAGAGAGAGCGAGAGCGAGATAGAGAAAGAGAGAGAACAAGATAAAGAGAGCGAGAGCAAGATAGATAGAGAGAGAGAACGAGATAAAGAGAGCAAGAGCAAGATAGATAGATAGAGAGAGAACGAGAGAGAGCGAGAGAGAGATAGAGAAATTGATAAAGAGAGAGATAGAGAACGAGAGAGCGAGAGATCAAATCAAAATATATTTGTCACGTGCGCCGAATACAACAAGTGTAGACCTTACAGTGAAATGCTTACTTACAGGCTCTAACCTATAGTGCAAAAAATGGTGTGTGTGTGTGTGTGTGTAGGTAAGTAAAGAAATAAAACAACAGTAAAAAGACATTTGAAAATAACAGTAGCAAGGCTATTGTCACGCCCTGACCATAGTTTGTTTTGTATGTTTTATGTTTTGTTTGGTCAGGGTGTGATCTGTGTGGGCATTCTATGTTGTATGTCTGGTTTGTCTATTTCTATGTGTTTGGCCTGATATGGTTCTCAATCAGAGACAGGTGTTTTGCGTTGTCTCTGATTGAGAACCATATTTAGGTAGCCTGTTTTGTATTGTGGGTTGTGGGTTATTGTCAATGTTCTGTTGCAGGTTAGCACAGTGTTTGTATAGCAGTCACGTTCGTCTTATTTGTTTTTGTTGTTTTTGGTTCTTCATTAAATATAGAAGAATGTATTCAAACCACGCTGCGCTTTGGTCCGCTTCTTACGACGATCGTGACAGCTATATACAGACAGGTTAGTCAGGCTTATTGTGGTAGTATGTACATGTAGGTATGGTTAAAGTGACTATGCATATATGATGAACAGAGAGTAGCAGCAGCGTAAAAGAGGGGTTGGGGTGGAGCACACAATGCAAATAGTCCGGGTAACCATTTGGTTACCTGTTCAGGAGTCTTATGGCTTGGGGGTAAAAACTGTTGAGAAGCCTTTTTGTCCTAGACTTGGCACTCCGGTACCGCTTGCCATGCGGTAGTAGAGAGAACAGTCTATGACTGGGGTGGCTGGGGTCTTTGACACATTTTAGGGCCTTCCTCTGACACTGCCTGGTGTAGAGGTTCTGGATGGCAGGCAAGCTTTGCCCCAGTGATGTACTGGGCCGTACGCACAACCCTCTGAAGTGCCTTGCGGTCGGAGGCCGAGCAATTGCCGTACCGGGCAGTGGCGCAACCGGTCAGGATGCTCTCGATGTGGCAGCTGTAGAACTTTTTGAGGATCTCAGGACCCATGCCAAATCTTTTTAGTTTCCTGAGGGGGAAAGGCTTTGTTTTGCCCTCTTCATGACTGTCTTTGGACCATTCTAGTTTGTTGTTGATGTGGACACCAAGGGACTTGAAGCTCTCAACCTGCTGCACTACAGCCCCGTCGATGAGAATGGGGGTATGCTCGGTGCTCCTTTTCCTGTAGTCCACAATCATCTCCTTAGTCTTGGTTACGTTGAGGGATAAGTTGTTATTCTGGCACCACCCGGCCAGGTCTCTGACCTCCTCACTATAGGCTGTCTTGTCGTTGATCAGGCCTACCACCGTTGTGTCGTCTGCAAATTTGGGTGAACAGGGAGTAAAGTAAAACGTGGGTGAAAAGGGAGTAAAGGAGGGGACTGAGCACGTACCCCTGGAGAGCTCCAGTGTTGAGGATCAGCATGGCAGATGTGTTGCTACCTACCCTCACCACCTGGGGGCGGCCCATCAGGAAGTCCAGGATCCAGTTGCAGAGGGAGGTGTTTAGTCTCAGGTTTCTTACCTTAGTGATGAGCTTTGAGGGTACTATGGTGTTGAACGCTAAGCTGTAGTCAATGAATAGCATTCTCACATAGGTGTTCCTTTTGTCCAGGTGGGAAAAGGCAGTGTGGAGTGCAATAGAGATTGCATTATCTGTGGATCTGTTTGGGCGGTATGCAAATTGAAGTGGGTATATGGTTTCTGGGATAATGGTGTTGATGTGAGCCATTACCAGCCTTTCAAAGCAGTTCATGGCTACGGACGTGAGTGCTACGGGTCTGTAGTCATTTAGGCAGGTTGCCTTTGTGTTCTTGGGCACAGGGACTATGGTGGTCTGCTTGAAACATGTTGGTATTACAGACTCAATCAGGGACATGTTGAAAATTTCAGTGAAGACACCTGCCAGTTGGTCAGCACATGCCCGGAGCACACGTCCTGGTAATCCGTCTGGCCCCGCAGCCTTGTGTATGTTGACCTGTTTAAAGGTCTTACTCACATTGGCTACAGAGAGCGTGATCACAATGTCGTCCGGAACAGCTGATGCTCTCATGCATGCCTCAGTGTTGCTTGCCTCGAAGCGAGCATAGAAGTGATTTAGCTCATCTGGTAGATTTGTGTCACTGGGCAGCTCTCGGCTGGGCTTCCCTTTGTAGTCTCTAATAGTTTGCAAACCCTGCCACATCCGACGAGCATCAGAGCCGGTGTAGTATGATTCAATCTTAGCCCTGTATTGAAGCTTTGATGGTTTGATGGTTCGTCGCAGGGCATAGCGGGATTTCTTGTAAGCTTCCGGGTTAGAGTCCCTTGAAAGCGGCAGCGCTATCCTTTAGCTCAGTGCGAATGTTGTCTGTAATTCATTGCTTCTGGTTGGGGTATGTACGTACAGTCACTCTGGGGACGACGTCCTCGATGCACTTATTGATAAAGCCAGTGACTGATGTGGTGTACTCCTCAATGCCATCGGAAGAATCCCAGAACATGTTCCAGTCTGTGATAGCAAAACAGTCCTGTAGTTTAGCATCTGCTTCATCTGACCACTTTTTTATAGACCGAGTCACTGGTGCTTCCTGCTTTAATTTTTGCTTGTAAACAGGAATCAGAAATAGAGTTGTGGTCAGATTCACCAAATGGAGGGCGAGAGAGAGCTTAGTGTAGAGAGTCTCTGTGTGTGGAGTACAGGTTATCTATAATTTTTTTGGTACAACTGATTTAAATTTCCCTGCATTATAGTCTCCGGCCACTAGGAGCGCCGCCTCTGGGTGAGTGGTTTCCTGTTTGCTTATTTCCTTATACAGCTGACTGAGTGCGGTCTTAGTGCCAGCATCTGTTTGTGGTGGTAAATAAACAGCCACGAAAAGTATAGCTGAGAATTCTCGAGGCAAGTGGTGTGGCCTGCAATTTATCACAATATACTCTACTTCAGGCGAGCAAAATCTAGAGACTTCCTTAGATTTCGTGCACCAGCTGTTGTTTACAAATATGCACAGACCGCCCCCCCTCGTCTTACCAGAGTGTGCTGTTCTATCCTGCCGGTGCAGCGTGTATCCCGCTAGCTGAATATCCATGTCGTCATTCAGCCACAATTCTGTGAAACATAGGACATTACAGTTTTTGATGTCCCGTTGGTAGGATATTTGTGATCGTAATCCTAATTTATTGTCCAATGATTGCACGTTGGCGAGTAATATTGACGGTAACGGCAGCTTTCCTATTCGCCTTCTGCGGGTCCTGACGAGGCATCCGGCTCTTTGTCCTCTGTACCTGCGTCGCTTCCTCTTGCGAATAACTGGGATGTCGGCCCTGCTGGGTGTTTGGAGAATATCATGTGAGTCTTGCTTGTTGAAGAAAAAATCTTTGTCTAATCTGAGATGAGTGATCGCTGTCCTGATATCCAGAAGCTCTTTTCTGCCGTACGGTTGCAGAAACATTATGTACAAAATAAGTTACAAATAACTCCAAAAACCCACATAATAGCATAATTGGTTGGGCGCCCGTAAAACTGCTGCCATTTCCTTCAGCGCCATTTTATTCATGATAGATAAAGAAAGAGAGTGAGAGAGAGAGCGAGAGAATGAGAGAGAGAGATAGAGATAGAGAGAGCTGAGGAAAAGTTGAGACAGAGATGTTACGTTCCCCAGTTTCTGTGTTGTATTTGAGTGTGTGTTTCAGGAGATGGCTTCCTGGAAGCCTCCCCAACCAGCTGATTGGTCGACCCCAGGCTAATTGATGATTGGAGCTGACTCCGCCCCCTCGTCAAGAAGCAGCTGACTCTAATCACCATTCCCACCAGAAGATATAAAAGCCAGTGTTCTGTTCAGAAGGATGAGAAATGATTAGAGAGAGATTAGAGAGAGATTTTTTTTCTGGATAAATGTTTTTCTGGATAAATGTTTTTCTGGATAAATGTTTTTCTGGATAAATGTTTTTCTGGATAAATGTTTTTCTGGATAAATGTTTTTCTGGATAAATGTTTTTTCTGGAGAATTTTTTTTCTGGAGAATTTGATAGTGATAAAGTGTTGGTTGTTTCTCAAAGATATTTGGTATGTACTATGTAAGTTGTTGCTGAGGGAGCTGATTGGTTATGTCTTTTATATGTTATAGGACGCACTGTTTTGATTATTGAAATTGTTTGTTGTTCTGTATCATTTGTTCCCAGGGGGGAAGGAGAAGGCACTTAGGGAGTGCTTAGGCAAGAGGCCCGAGGGCATACATATACCCGTAGTATATTCAATGTCTAGGCATACTAGGTAAGACCGGGGCGGACCACCCCCTGTATTTTGGTTAGGGCACCAGGTGGTGCTAAATTAGGTAAGTTAAGTGGGTAGGCAGGTTAGATAGGAGAGGGGGAGCTTTGATATTTACTTTCTTTCCTTTGGTTCCATCCAGCCCCTTTTCCCCATATTACCGTGTAGGAAATAAATCCTATTAACGGTAAATTCTGCCTTTGTTGTCCTTTCTCGCACCTACGGTCCATACCTCTTTCACTTCACGGAGTGTTGAGTTACAGCAGGGAGTTGCGTTCCCTCTTTATAGAGGCGTTCGTAACAAGAGAGAAGGATGTGCAGATACAGAGTAATGTGTGAAATGTTTCCAAAGAGATATAGTTGGCCAACCTACAAGTCAGCCTGACTCAAATAAAACACATATAGAGACTGTGGGAGTTCAAGTTACAGCAGAAATACATCAACATCAACATCAGCTCAGCTGTCATACTGTACTACTGCTGCGTACTGATCAGCTGTCATACTGTACTACTGCTGAGTACTGATCAGCTGTCATACTGTACTACTGCTGAGTACTGATCAGCTGGCATACTGTACTACTGCTGAGTACTGATCAGCTGTCATACTATACTACCGCTGAGTACTGATCAGCTGGCATACTGTATTACTGCTGAGTACTGATCAGCTGTCATACTGTACTACTGCTGAGTACTGATCAGCTGTCATACTATACTACCGCTGAGTACTGATCTGCTGTCATACTGTACTACCGCTGAGTACTGATCTGCTGTCATACTGTACTACCGCTGAGTACTGATCAGCTGTCATACTGTACTACTGCTGAGTACTGATCAGCTGTCATACTATACTACCGCTGAGTACTGATCAGCTGGCATACTATACTACTGCTGAGTACTGATCAGCTGTCATACTGTACTACTGCTGAGTACTGATCGGCTGGCATACTGTACTACTGCTGAGTACTGATCAGCTGTCATACTGTACTACTGCTGAGTACTGATCAGCTGTCATACTGTACTACTGCTGAGTACTGATCAGCTGTCATACTGTACTACTGCTGAGTACTGATCAGCTGTCATACTGTGCTACCGCTGAGTACTGATCAGCTGTCATACGGCACTACTGCTGAGTACTGACCAGCTGTCATACTATACTACCGCTGAGTACTGATCTGCTGGCATACTATACTACTGCTGAGTACTGATCAGCTGTCATACTGTACTACTGCTGAGTACTGATCGGCTGGCATACTGTACTACTGCTGAGTACTGATCAGCTGTCATACTGTGCTACTGCTGAGTACTGATCAGCTGTCACACTGTACTACTGCTGAGTACTGATCAGCTGTCATACGGTACTACTGCTGAGTACTGATCAGCTGTCATACGGTACTACTGCTGAGTACTGATCAGCTGTCATACTATACTACCGCTGAGTACTGATCAGCTGTCATACTGTACTACTGCAGAGTACTGATCAGCTGTCATACTGTACTACTGCTGAGTACTGATCAGCTGTCATACTGTACTACTGCTGAGTACTGATCAGCTGTCATACTGTACTACTGCTGAGTACTGATCAGCTGTCATACTGTACTACTGCTGAGTACTGATCAGCTGTCATACTGTACTACTGCTGAGTACTGATCAGCTGTCATACTGTACTACTGCTGAGTACTGATCAGCTGTCATACGGTACTACTGTTGAGTACTGATCAGCTGTCATACTGTACTACTGCTGAGTACTGATCAGCTGTCATACTGTACTACTGCTGAGTACTGATCAGCTGTCATACGGTACTACTGTTGAGTACTGATCAGCTGTCATACTGTACTACTGCTGAGTACTGATCAGCTGTCATACTGTACTACTGCTGAGTACTGATCAGCTGTCATACGGTACTACTGCTGAGTACTGATCAGCTGTCATACTGTACTACCGCTGAGTACTGATCTGCTGTCATACTGTACTACTGCTGAGTACTGATCAGCTGTCATACTGTACTACCGCTGAGTACTGATCTGCTGTCATACTGTACTACTGCTGAGTACTGATCAGCTGTCATACGGTACTACCGCTGAGTACTGATCAGCTGTCATACTGTACTACCGCTGAGTACTGATCTGCTGTCATACTGTACTACCGCTGAGTACTGATCTGCTGTCATACTGTACTACCGCTGAGTACTGATCAGCTGTCATACTGTACTACTGCTGAGTACTGATCTGCTGTCATACTGTACTACTGCTGAGTACTGATCAGCTGTCATACTGTACTACTGCTGAGTACTGATCTGCTGTCATACTGTACTACTGCTGAGTACTGATCTGCTGTCATACTGTACTACTGCTGAGTACTGATCAGCTGTCATACTGTACTACCGCTGAGTACTGACCCGCTGTCATACTGTACTACCGCTGAGTACTGATCAGCTGTCATACTGTACTACCGCTGAGTACTGATCTGCTGTCATACTGTACTACCGCTGAGTACTGATCAGCTGTCATACTGTACTACCGCTGAGTACTGATCTGCTGTCATACTGTACTACTGCTGAGTACTGATCAGCTGTCATACGGTACTACTGCTAAGTACTGATCAGCTGTCATACTGTACTACTGCTGAGTACTGATCAGCTGTCATACTGTACTACTGCTGAGTACTGATCAGCTGTCATACGGTACTACTGCTGAGTACTGATCAGCTGTCATACTGTACTACCGCTGAGTACTGATCTGCTGTCATACTGTACTACTGCTGAGTACTGATCAGCTGTCATACGGTACTACCGCTGAGTACTGATCAGCTGTCATACTGTACTACCGCTGAGTACTGATCTGCTGTCATACTGTACTACCGCTGAGTACTGATCTGCTGTCATACTGTACTACCGCTGAGTACTGATCAGCTGTCATACTGTACTACCGCTGAGTACTGATCAGCTGTCATACTGTACTACCGCTGAGTACTGATCAGCTGTCATACTGTACTACTGCTGAGTACTGATCTGCTGTCATACTGTACTACTGCTGAGTACTGATCAGCTGTCATACTGTACTACTGCTGAGTACTGATCAGCTGTCATACTGTACTACTGCTGAGTACTGATCGGCTGTCATACTGTACTACCGCTGAGTACTGATCAGCTGTCATACTGTACTACTGCTGAGTACTGATCAGCTGTCATACTGTACTACTGCTGAGTACTGGTCAGCTGTCATACTGTACTACTGCTGAGTACTGATCAGCTGTCATACTGTACTACTGCTGAGTACTGATCAGCTGTCATACGGTACTACTGCTGAGTACTGATCAGCTGTCATACTGTACTACCGCTGAGTACTGATCATGTCATACTGTACTACTGCTGAGTACTGATCAGCTGTCATACTGTACTACTGCTGAGTACTGATCAGCTGTCATACGGTACTACTGCTGAGTACTGATCAGCTGTCATACGGTACTACTGCTGAGTACTGATCAGCTGTCATACTGTACTACTGCTGAGTACTGATCAGCTGTCATACGGTACTACTGCTGAGTACTGATCAGCTGTCATACTGTACTACTGCTGAGTACTGATCAGCTGTCATACTGTACTACCGCTGAGTACTGATCGGCTGTCATACTGTACTACCGCTGAGTACTGATCAGCTGTCATACTGTACTACTGCTGAGTACTGATCAGCTGTCATACTGTACTACTGCTGAGTACTGGTCAGCTGTCATACTGTACTACTGCTGAGTACTGATCAGCTGTCATACTGTACTACTGCTGAGTACTGATCAGCCGTCATACTGTACTACTGCTGAGAACTGATCAGCTGTCATACTGTACTACCGCTGAGTACTGATCAGCTGTCATACTGTACTACTGCTGAGTACTGATCAGCTGTCATACTGTACTACTGCTGAGTACTGATCAGCTGTCATACGGTACTACTGCTGAGTACTGATCAGCTGTCATACGGTACTACTGCTGAGTACTGATCAGCTGTCATACTGTACTACTGCTGAGTACTGATCAGCTGTCATACGGTACTACTGCTGAGTACTGATCAGCTGTCATACTGTACTACTGCTGAGTACTGATCAGCTGTCATACGGTACTACTGCTGAGTACTGATCAGCTGTCATACTGTACTACTGCTGAGTACTGATTAGCTGTCATACGGTACTACTGCTGAGTACTGATCAGCTGTCATATGGTACTACTGCTGAGTACTGATCAGCTGTCCTACTGTACTACTGCTGAGTACTGATCAGCTGTCATACTGTACTACTGCTGAGTACTGATCAGCTGTCATACTGTACTACTGCTGAGTACTGATCAGCTGTCATACGGTACTACTGCTGAGTACTGATCAGCTGTCATACGGTACTACTGCTGAGTACTGATCAGCTGTCATACGGTACTACTGCTGAGTACTGATCAGCTGTCATACTGTACTACTGCTGAGTACTGATCAGCTGTCATACGGTACTACTGCTGAGTACTGATCAGCTGTCATACTGTACTACTGCTGAGTACTGATCAGCTGTCATACGGTACTACTGCTGAGTACTGATCAGCTGTCATACTGTACTACTGCTGAGTACTGATCAGCTGTCATACGGTACTACTGCTGAGTACTGATCAGCTGTCATACGGTACTACTGCTGAGTACTGACCAGCTGTCATACTGTACTACTGCTGAGTACTGATCAGCTGTCATACTGTACTACTGCTGAGTACTGATCAGCTGTCATACTATACTACTGCTGAGTACTGATCAGCTGTCATACTATACTACTGCTGAGTACTGATCAGCTGTCATACGGTACTACTGTTGAGTACTGATCAGCTGTCATACTGTACTACTGCTGAGTACTGATCAGCTGTCATACGGTACTACTGCTGAGTACTGATCAGCTGTCATACGGTACTACTGCTGAGTACTGATCAGCTGTCATACTGTACTACTGCTGAGTACTGATCAGCTGTCATACGGTACTACTGCTGAGTACTGATCAGCTGTCATACTGCACTACTGCTGAGTACTGATCAGCTGTCATACGGTACTACTGCTGAGTACTGATCAGCTGTCATACTGTACTACTGCTGAGTACTGATCAGCTGTCATACTGTACTACTGCTGAGTACTGATCAGCTGTCATACTGTACTACTGCTGAGTACTGATCAGCTGTCATACTGTACTACTGCTGAGTACTGATCAGCTGTCATACGGTACTACTGCTGAGTACTGATCAGCTGTCATACTGTACTACTGCTGAGTACTGATCAGCTGTCATACTGTACTACCGCTGAGTACTGATCAGCTGTCATACTGTACTACTGCTGAGTACTGATCAGCTGTCATACTGTACTACTGCTGAGTACTGATCAGCTGTCATACTATACTACTGCTGAGTACTGATCAGCTGTCATACGGTACTACTGCTGAGTACTGATCAGCTGTCATACTGTACTACTGCTGAGTACTGATCAGCTGTCATACTGTACTACTGCTGAGTACTGATCAGCTGTCATACTATACTACTGCTGAGTACTGATCAGCTGTCATACGGTACTACTGCTGAGTACTGATCAGCTGTCATACTGTACTACTGCTGAGTACTGATCAGCTGTCATACTGTACTACTGCTGAGTACTGATCAGCTGTCATACTGTACTACTGCTGAGTACTGATCAGCTGTCATACGGTACTACTGCTGAGTACTGATCAGCTGTCATACTGTACTACTGCTGAGTACTGATCAGCTGTCATACTGTACTACTGCTGAGTACTGATCAGCTGTCATACTGTACTACCGCTGAGTACTGATCTGCTGTCATACTGTACTACTGCTGAGTACTGATCAGCTGTCATACTGTACTACTGCTGAGTACTGATCTGCTGTCATACTGTACTACTGCTGAGTACTGATCAGCTGTCATACTGTACTACTGCTGAGTACTTAACAGCTGTCATACTGTACTACTGCTGAGTACTGATCAGCTGTCATACTGTACTACTGCTGAGTACTGATCAGCTGTCATACTGTACTACTGCTGAGTACTGATCTGCTGTCATACTGTACTACTGCTGAGTACTGATCTGCTGTCATACTGTACTACTGCTGAGTACTGATCAGCTGTCATACTGTACTACTGCTGAGTACTGATCTGCTGTCATACTATACTACTGCTGAGTACCCCATATTTTGCCATGTTTTTTTTGCACCACACTTTTTCTGCTGATCTTCCATTCTCATCCCTGCCCTACACGCTGGTCCTGTAGGGCAGAACATCTCACATTCCCCCTCCAGGGAGAGAGGAGAAGGATCAGATGACATCAACAGTGGTTAGCGTTTAAGCACTTAGAGATGCAGAAAAAAAAAAGCAATGCTACAAACTCAACAGTCTGAAATAAAATGCATTCCTCTCCGATTCAGCTCCCTCTTATCCTCCTGAGGAGGTAATGGCAACTCGGTGAGGCCAGCCAACCAGCGGTCCTGGGGTCAAATAGTATTTGATACATTTTAAATACTTTACATACTTTACTGGTGCTTGATTAGGCTTGTCTGGGTTAATGGACCAATAGAAATGTCTCAAAAGTATAAACCCCGCCCAAATGGCACTCCAGGCAGGCTAAAGAAAACTTTTTTTTTAAATGTGGAAAAGATTTCAAATAGTATTTGAACCCAGGCCAGCCAGCTCAGCTCTCTTCCCCTCCCACTCTGGCTCTGCTGATGGCCTCAGCTCTCTTCCCCTCCCACTCTGGCTCTGCTGATGGCCTCAGCACTTCAGTCTATCACTGCTGAAATAAATCCTACTTCACCGCAGCACTGGGACTACACTTCAGAGCAGGTTAGAGCAGGCTGGGACTGAGAGGGAGAAGAGGAGAGGGGGAGAGGAGAGAGGAGAGGGCATAAAAAGATAGGGAGAGATGAGGGAGGGGGAGGAGGAGTAGAGGGGTGGGAAAAGGAGGGAAACAGAAGAGAGGTTTAGAGAAGAGGGAAAGGAAAGAGAGAAGAACAGTAGATGAGAGGAAAGCAGGTTTGTGGAGGATCTGTAGGAGGTATGTGTCAAGATACTCCAATATGTCCCAGGGCCAACCAGCTCCACATGGGAGAGTGGTACTCCACAGTCAGCTGATCCTCCTGTATCCTGCCACTCCACAGTCAGCTGATCCTCCTGTATCCTGCCACTCCACAGTCAGCTGATCCTCCTGTATCCTGCCACTCCACAGTCAGCTGATCCTCATGTATCCTGCCACTCCACAGTCAGCTGATCCTCCTGTATCCTGCCACTCCACAGTCAGCTGATCCTCCTGTATCCTGCCACTCTACAGTCAGCTGATCCTCGTGTATCCTGCCACTCCACAGTCAGCTGATCCTCATGTGTCCTGCCACGGCAGCCTGTCAGTATCTGCTAGGCCTATACCTGCTGTCATCTACTCTGCTCTACACTTCAGCTATTCTCTTATTCCTTCCTCTTCAACTCCTCTCCTCTCTACAGTGTCAACCACTCCTCTCACTCAAGGTATTATAGTCTATAAACCATTGAGACCAAATGGAACAGCTGATGTTCCCTAATGGCATATTATCTTCACTTCACTACAGTACTGTATCGTAGCTGCATGGCAGCATACAAAAGCCAAAAGTTTGTTGTTACTAAAATACAGCAGTTATATAAATGGGATAGAGGGCAAACCACCAAAATACACTGTTATATAAAGTGGTCCAACCCTATCTCTTCTTACTGTAGGTTACTGTATTATATAGTAGTCCAACCCTATCTCTTCTTACTGTAGGTTACTGTATTATATAGTAGTCCAACCCTATCTCTTCTTACTGTAGGTTACTGTATTATATAGTAGTCCAACCCTATCTCTTCTTACTGTAGGTTACTGTATTATATAGTAGTCCAACCCTATCTCTTCTTACTGTAGGTTACTGTATTATATAGTAGTCCAACCCTATCTCTTCTTACTGTAGGTTACTGTATTATATAGTAGTCCAACCCTATCTCTTCTTACTGTAGGTTACTGTATTATATAGTAGTCCAACCCTATCTCTTCTTACTGTATTATATAGTAGTCCAACCCTATCTCTTCTTACTGTAGGTTACTGTATTATATAGTAGTCCAACCCTATCTCTTCTTACTGTAGGTTACTGTATTATATAGTAGTCCAACCCTATCTCTTCTTACTGTAGGTTACTGTATTATATAGTAGTCCAACCCTATCTCTTCTTACTGTAGGTTACTGTATTATATAGTAGTCCAACCCTATCTCTTCTTACTGTAGGTTACTGTATTATATAGTAGTCCAACCCTATCTCTTCTTACTGTATTATATAGTAGTCCAACCCTATCTCTTCTTACTGTAGGTTACTGTATTATATAGTAGTCCAACCCGATCACTGCTTACTGTATTATATAGTAGTCCAACCCGATCACTGCTTACTGTAGGTTACTGTATTATATAGTAGTCCAACCCTATCTCTTCTTACTGTAGGTTACTGTATTATATAGTAGTCCAACCCTATCACTGCTTACTGTATTATATAGAAGTCCAACCCTATCTCTTCTTACTGTAGGTTACTGTATTATATAGTGGTCCAACCCTATCTCTTCTTACTGTAGGTTACTGTATTATATAGTAGTCCAACCCTATCTCTTCTTACTGTAGGTTACTGTATTATATAGTAGTCCAACCCTATCACTGCTTACTGTATTATATAGTAGTCCAACCCTATCACTGCTTACTGTATTATATAGCAGTTCAACCCTATTCCTTCTTACTGTATTATATAGTAGTCCAACCCTATCCCTTCTTACTGTATTATAAAGTAGTCCAACCCTATCTCTTCTTACTGTATTATATAGTAGTCCAACCCTATCACTTCTTACTGTATTATATAGTAGTCCAACCCTATCACATCGTACTGTAGGTTACTGTATTATATGGTAGTCCAACCCTATCACTTCTTATTGTATTATAAAGTAGTCCAACCCTATCTCTTCTTACTGTATTATAAAGTAGTCCAACCCTATCACATCGTACTGTAGGTTACTGTATTATATGGTAGTCCAACCCTATCACTTCTTATTGTATTATAAAGTAGTCCAACCCTATCTCTTCTTACTGTATTATAAAGTAGTCCAACCCTATCACTTCTTACTATAGGTTACTGTATTAAACTAGTCCAACCCTATCCCTTCTTACTGTATTATAAACTAGTCCAACCCTATCCCTTCTTACTGTATTATAAAGTAGTCCAACCCTATCCCTTCTTACTGTATTATAAAGTAGTCCAACCCTATCCCTTCTTACTGTATTATAAAGTAGTCCAACCCTATCCCTTCCTACTGTATTATAAACTAGTCCAACCCTATCCCTTCTTACTGTATTATAAACTAGTCCAACCCTATCCCTTCTTACTGTATTATAAACTAGTCCAACCCTATCCCTTCTTACTGTAGGTGGACTGTATTATAAACTAGTCCAACCCTATCCCTTCCTACTGTAGGTGGACTGTATTATAAACTAGTCCAACCCTATCTCTTCTTACTGTATTATAAAGTAGTCCAATCCTATCCCTTCTTACTGTAGGTGGACTGTATTATAAACTAGTCCAACCCTATCTCTTCTTACTGTATTATAAAGTAGTCCAACCCTATCCCTTCTTACTGTATTAAACTAGTCCAACCCTATCTCTTCTTACTGTATTATAAAGTAGTCCAACCCTATCCCTTCTTACTGTATTATAAACTAGTCCAACCCTATCCATTCTTACTGTATTATAAACTAGTCCAACCCTATCTCTTCCTACTGTATTATAAAGTAGTCCAACCCTATCTCTTCCTACTGTATTATAAACTAGTCCAACCCTAACTCTTCTTACTGTATTATAAAGTAGTCCAACCCTATCCCTTCTTACTGTATTATAAACTAGTCCAACCCTATCTCTTCCTACTGTATTATAAAGTAGTCCAACCCTATCCCTTCTTACTGTATTATAAACTAGTCCAACCCTATCTCTTCCTACTGTATTATAAAGTAGTCCAACCCTATCCCTTCTTACTGTATTATAAAGTAGTCCAACCCTATCCCTTCTTACTGTATTATAAAGTAGTCCAACCCTATCCCTTCTTACTGTATTATAAAGTAGTCCAACCCTATCTCTTCCTACTGTATTATAAAGTAGTCCAACCCTATCCCTTCTTACTGTATTATAAAGTAGTCCAACCCTATCCCTTCTTACTGTATTATAAAGTAGTCCAACCCTATCCCTTCTTACTGTATTATAAAGTAGTCCAACCCTATCTCTTCCTACTGTATTATAAAGTAGTCCAACCCTATCCCTTCTTACTGTATTATAAAGTAGTCCAACCCTATCCCTTCTTACTGTATTATAAAGTAGTCCAACCCTATCCCTTCTTACTGTAGGTGGACTGCATTTCTGTTCCGATGCATCTTTCAACCTCATGTACAGTAGTGACTCGTGGATAACAATTGTTATCTGTCTGAGACCTCTGTAATGATGTAGCTCTATTTCTATTCTGGTGTAGTTCTCAAAGAAACTCAAAGCAAAGAATCTCAATTGCATACTCTTCAGGTCCTGTCTCCTCGCCTCCCTCTCAAGACCCAGGGGTACCTCCCCCTCTGACCTTCTTCTCCAATGGGTTTTTGAGAAGGAGGTGAGGAGAGAGGACGCGAGGAGTACGCCATTGAGATTCTCCCATGGGTACTGCCCCTAGATAACACTTTGGGGACCATAACTACACCACCTGGTCTGTGGAGTAGTGGTCTATGAGTGGTGATGCAGATATACAGTATCCGGGTTTCATTCTAATGTCTTTTTTACCAGACTGTGTGTCTTAATGGTTTGATGCAACATAAAGCTGTGGCTGGTGTATGAGTGGTGTAGAAGTGGTGGTGTTCGTTACTCGGTGATTAAGTCGGCCGGTGTAGATGGTAAACTGGGTGGTTTATGGGTAGTGTACAGTGGCAGTCAGTGCTTTAGGATGAGGGAGGACAATTATTTTTTAATGAGCATGGCCTTATTTCTATTACAGCATATTGGATGACTGTCATTTATATTCCATTCATCCAGCTCAATGTAACATCAATAGGTTTAGGCTACTACATGATACTGTAGTTTTCTCTAAACCCATCATGAGGTTGCTACAACCTAGCCTATGAATGAAGGTTTATAATGTAGGTGCACACAGGTCGAGAGAAAAATGAAGAGTAATCAAGGTGACAGACAGTCAATACCGCCTTGAACACTGTAGTCTGCATCTAGCTGATCTAGGGCGTAATCATTACTCCAACAGTTGCAAACGAGAGTTTCTATTGGGCAAATGCAGGTATGTTTATCCCCATTTCGTTACGTTTACTTCCTTTTAAGAAATGAATACACCCCTGATCACACACAAACACTATTCACTTTCATAGCAGCCACATACAATCAGATCATTTTACTTTATGGATGATTCCTTCTCTCATCTACGCGCTCTCCTCCTCTCACCTTTTCCCTTCGCTTGTGAACTTCAACACATCAGCTGTCTCTGACCAGTCGAAAAAACCTTTCCAAGCCAAACCTTCATATCATAACCGCTAACCGCTACACACCAAGCCTACATCGTTGTCACCGTATTAGAGTCATAGTCAACATAGCTACTAGAATGAAAGCAATAATAAACCTGCTACAGTCATGTACAGTCAGCAAGCAGTTTAGCAGTTACACCAGCAGGCCCTGGTGGCAATACATTAATAAGACCAAAAGCTTACTTTGACTAGGAAGAGTTCTAGTGTTGGATAGCCATAGCCAGTTATGTAACATAGCATCCTTCTCTGTTTTAGCCGGGTGTTTGAGTAGGTTAAACTAGCTAGCTACATTCACAAGCGAAGTGAAAGTGAAAAAAATACAATGAATTATACCTCTCTCGCTCTCTCTTGTTTCTCCTTCATTTTTAAATTAATTTGTTAAAAACTGCACAACTATTGTCTTTCTCTCTCTTTGAGTCAACTACTCACCACATTTTATACACTGCAGTGCTAGCTAGCTATAGCTTATACTTTCAGTAATAGATTTATTCTCTTTGATTGTGTGGACAACATGTCAGTTCATGCTGCAAGAGATCTGATAGGTTGGAGGACGTCCTCTTGAAGTTGTCATAATTACTGTGTAAGTCTATGGAAGGGGGTGGGAACCATGAGCCTCTCAGGTTTTGAATTGAAGTCATTGTACTCAGAGGAGGATGGAAGCTAGCTGTCCTCCGGCTACACCATGGTGCTACTCTATAAAGTGCTGTTGAGGCTACTGTAGACCTTCATTGCAAAACAGTGTGTTTTAATAAATGATTTGGTGATGTGAATATATTTAGAATAGCTTTATCTAAAAAAAAGATAACTTTTTTAATGTTTCACTATTTTTATTGCATGGGTAGTATACTGGGCAGATGGTGTTACGGCTGGTGTATTGTCATGGTACTTACTGATGAAGTTGGTCTGGCCGGTGTAGATGGTGTACTGCAGTTCGTAGGAGGTGACGCTGAACTCGTCCTCAGACGTCCAGTGAACAGTGATGGTGTCGTGGGAGGCGGTACACAGCTCGTCCCGTATGGAGGGAGGACTGGGAGCTACAGGGTCAAACAAGGGGAATGTTGGTGTTCTGTGGTTTTATGAAACGGTTTGCCCTTCCCTTTCCCTCTGTCTTTTTGTAAAGTATATTGTGAACATGAGTTTGTGAAATGACACGTTAAAATAAATGTTGATTTGATTTGTTTATCCAACATTCACAGAAATGTTGATCAATTTGCATGGTCCCTCCTGTCTAAAGGAAGCCCACTAAATTAAAGTTCTGACCAACTGCTTTATTTCTGTACGTCTCTGGTGGTTGTTTATGTTTCAATACAACGACTCCAGAGGCTTGCAGGGTGGACATCTGTCACCAGACAGGTTCATTATTTACCAAAAGCGGTGATGTGTTTTAGTTGTTAGTGAAAGCCCCAGGCCAGGCACCTCTCTTTATCTCCCCCCTCACACCTGTCAGGTAGTCCAGTCCCTCTAGGATCTTCTTCTCTCGGGAGAAGTCCAGGGCAAAGTTATCAAAGGCTTCGTTCAGGTTCACATCTGGAATCAGCACCTGGGATGAGGCTGTGGCCATGGCAACCCTGAGAGGAAGAGAAAGAGAGACAGAGAGAGGCAGAGAGACGGAGACAGACATATATATATAGAGAGAGAGACAGATATATATATAGAGAGAGACAGACAGATATAGAGATACAGACAGAGACAGAGACAGATATGGAGATAGAGAGAGAGAAAGAGATATAGCGATAGAGAGAGAGACAGAGAGAGAGAGACAGACAGAGACCGAGAGATAGAGAGAGAGACAGACAGACAGAGATAGAGACAGACAGACCGACAGACAGACAGAGAGAGATAGAGATAGAGAGAGAGATCTTGTCAGAATGGAGAACCTCAGCAGGAGAATGATGCAGAAGCAGAGAACCAGAATGATCTCTCTCTCTCTGTGCGTGTAGGAGCATGGCCCTGCTGTGTCTAACTCTACAACCCCACATTCTTCATATTCCAGCCTGTCTCCATCAGCCAGGGAACCTCACGCCTAAAACATCCACCGGACCCTGAAACCCCGAATGAGACTTTTGTTCCCAGACTCAGGGAGAGTCCATGAATAACAAGCCTTCAAAACGGTAGAGGCCAGCCGAAATAACACGCCTTCGAAACGGTAGAGGCCAGACGAAATACCAAGCCTTCAAAACGGTAGAGGCCAGACGAAAGAACACGCCTTCGAAACGGTAGAGGCCAGACGAAAGAACACGCCTTCGAAACGGTAGAGGCCAGACGAAAGAACACGCCTTCGAAACGGTAGAGGCCAGACGAGATAACACGCCTTCAAAACGGTAGAGGCCAGACGAAAGAACACGCCTTCGAAACGGTAGAGGCCAGGCGAAAGAACACGCCTTCGAAACGGTAGAGGCCAGACGAGATAACACGCCTTCAAAACGGTAGAGGCCAGACGAGATAACACGCCTTCAAAACGGTAGTGTCCAGTCGAAATACCAAGCCTTCGAAACGGTAGAGGCCAGACGAGATAACACGCCTTCAAAACGGTAGAGGCCAGACGAAATAACACGCCTTCAAAACGGTAGAGGCCAGCCGAAATAACACGCCTTCGAAACGGTAGCGTCCAGTCGAAATACCAAGCCTTCGAAACGGTAGAGGCCAGACGAGATAACACGCCTTCAAAACGGTAGAGGCCAGACAAAATAACACGCCTTCGAAACGGTAGAGGCCAGACGAAATAACACGTCTTTGAAACAGTAGAGGCCAGCCGAAATAACACGCCTTCAAAACGGTAGAGGCCAGCCGAAATAACACGCCTTTGAAACGGTAGAGGCCAGCCGAAATAACACGTCTTCGAAACGATAGAGGCCAGCCGAAATAACACGCCTTCAAAACGGTAGAGGCCAGCCGAAATAACACGCCTTCAAAACGGTAGAGGCCAGCCGAAATAACAAGTTGCAGAATGTGCTCTGATTGCCCTTCCCTCTCTGTTAAAAGCCTTCCAACTGTCACACAGCCCATCTCAGATATAAATACAGGTTAGAGTTCTTCACAGGTTCCGAAACGGACTTGGGGCTTTCCTACCCAGACCCAATATGCATAATCTTTTTTAAATAGAGACCCGTTGCAAACGGACCCGAGGGAAGCAGCAGATTTTTTTTTTTTTAAGCTACTTTATTAGCCAGAGCTGATAAAGCCTGAGAGGAGAGAGAGACAGCAACCAAGCCAACTTGCACCATAGTAGACTTAATATCTGCCATAGCTAGGTTATTTATCATCAAATATGATTACATAGTACCTGTCTTGACCGCATCAAACCAGGAAAAGCTAGTCAAGCGCTAATTGAGGCTGCAGTGTAGTAAACGCTTCCTCATCCTACAGTTACAAATAATAACAGAACATTAAGTCGCAGCCTACCTGTTAGCTCTTGGTCGTTGTAGCCTATTCTTCTCCTTTAACTTTTATTTCCATCATTTTAATTCCTTCTTTAATTGATTAGATCTCTCCTAACTTTTTGCCCCCAAACACTGTGAGTCGAGGACTGTAGCCTATTGCTGCTTTGAGGACTTCTGATTGGCCGACAGCAACAAGCTACAGGCGTCACGCTCCACTCTGGTGAAAAGCAAGAGCAGCAGCATAAATGAATATAATATCTCTCTCACCTCTACTGCAGCAGTCGTGTTCGAACAAGTCAGTTAAAATGATATAGACCTAAGACCCATAACAATCAGACCCAGACCCATGGCATTATTTACCTCAGGTCTCGTGTATTTGGGTACAGGTGGATCCGTGAAGACCTCTAACACAGGATAAGGATGGGCTGGGGTAAGGCAAAGGGGAGGCCTATGGAGTGAGGGATGTCTCATCTCTTTACCACTCGCCTGGCTACTGGGGTGAGGCAGAAGGGAAGACTGGCAGGACATGGGGGAGTTACAGGAAGGGAGGTCTCGGGAGGATGTCAGGGGTGAGAGAGAGATGGCAGGGGAGGGATGTCTGTCTCACCTCTCGGCCACGTTCCTGGCGGTCTGTAGGAAGCGAGCGTGGTCGTTCTCCTTCAGGCTGTGTTCTGCCTGGGTGATGAGGGCTCCGGAACGTTCCAGACACTGTCTGCAGTTAGCCATCTGCTGGGCCAGTTTACGCAGCTTCATCACCTGAGACAGGTAACACACACACACACCACACACACAGACACAGACACAGAAACAGACACAGACACAGACACAGATACAGACACAGATACAGACACACACACACGCACACGCACACACACACACACACACAGTGACAGAGGAGATAGAGGTCAGGAGGGTTTGGATACTGGGCAGAGTATTAGGAGGGCATCTGATAATCTATGTCATTCTATTGTGCACACATTGCTGATAATCTATATAATTCTATTGTGGACATATTGCTGATAATCTATGTCATTCTATTGTGGACACATTGCACAACAGAAGAGGATATAACACACATCTATTGTTTTCTACTGTATTATCATAATAAGACTTGAGGAATGTTTTCACGTGGTCAGCATGTGTGTTTGTTAAATCAACAGCTGGTCATGTTGTCTCGGTTACGGAGGTGAAGTTCAAAACAGAGGGACAAATATCCTGGATTTCATTATGTGGTCTGCAAAAACAAAGTCTGTGTCTCTGTCAGTCAGTCAGTCTGCCTCTCAGTCAGTCAGTCAGTCAGTCAGTCAGTCAGTCAGTCAGTCTCTCAGTCAGTCAGTCAGTCAGTCTCTCAGTCAGTCAGTCAGTCGCTGTCAGTCAGTCAGTCTCTCAGTCAGTAAGTCAGTCTCTCAGTCAGTCAGTCTCCCAGTCAGTCAGTCTCTCAGTCAGTCAGTCGCTGTCAGTCAGTCAGTCTCTCAGTCAGTCAGTCAGTCGCTGTCAGTCAGTCAGTCTCTCAGTCAGTCAGTCAGTCTCTCAGTCAGTCAGTCAGTCGCTGTCAGTCAGTCAGTCTCTCTCCCAGTCAGTCAGTCTGCCTCCCAGTCAGTCAGTCAGTCTGACTCCCAGTCAGTCAGTCAGTCTGCCTCTCAGTCAGTCAGTCAGTCAGTCTGCCTCTCAGTCAGTCAGTCAGTCAGTCTGCCTCTCAGTCAGTCAGTCAGTCTGCCTCTCAGTCAGTCAGTCAGTCAGTCTGCCTCTCAGTCAGTCAGTCAGTCAGTCTGCCTCTCAGTCAGTCAGTCAGTCAGTCTGCCTCTGTCAGTCAGTCAGTCAGTCTGCCTCTCAGTCAGTCAGTCAGTCAGTCTGCCTCTCAGTCAGTCAGTCAGTCAGTCTGCCTCTCAGTCAGTCAGTCAGTCAGTCTGCCTCTCAGTCAGTCAGTCAGTCAGTCTGCCTCTCAGTCAGTCAGTCAGTCAGTCTGCCTCTCAGTCAGTCAGTCTGCCTCTCAGTCAGTCAGTCTGCCTCTCAGTCAGTCAGTCTGCCTCTCAGTCAGTCAGTCAGTCAGTCTGCCTCTCAGTCAGTCAGTCTGCCTCTCAGTCAGTCAGTCTGCCTCTCAGTCAGTCAGTCTGCCTCTCAGTCAGTTAGTCTGCCTCTCAGTCAGTCAGTCAGTCAGTCTCCCAGTCCGTCAGTCAGTCTCCCAGTCCGTCAGTCAGTCTCCCAGTCAGTCAGTCAGTCAGTCTCCCAGTCAGTCAGTCAGTCTGCCTCTCAGTCAGTCAGTCAGTCTGCCTCTCAGTCAGTCAGTCACAGTCTGCCTCTCAGTCAGTCAGTCTGCCTCTCAGTCAGTCAGTCAGTCAGTCAG
>NC_074693.1:13608677-13783677 GCF_029448725.1 Salvelinus fontinalis
TTCCTGTTGTCCTCTCCTCCTTTATCTCTCCATTCTCTGTAGACGCGTGCCATAGACCTATCACATGACTGTACGTCTGTCACTACTAAACTCAGAGCTGCGACAAAGGGAAAAGTTATGTTCTCAAGAAATATGCTTCTTCTGCAAACTCAGACGTCACCTCGCAATCTACAGTTTTTCTGATGTCACCCATGGAGTGTCGTGACAGGCTGTGTGACAAGTCCCCCTTCCCTCTCTCACTGTGGCAGTTGCAGTGACACGTTGTGAATGCAGTGTTTTAACTGTCACCTACGACGTCTCCGTGACTCAGACAGGCTGGCACGCACGTTAGATCCAGCTTTTAACGTGTGTAGTAGGAGAGACTGGAGACACCACTCACTTCTTCTATCGAAACCTCTTTGAAAATGGTAAACAAACTGCCCGTTTTGAATACTTCTGTAGTGAATAGGGTGTAACTTCTGATGCACCCAGTGGAAGAGTATGGTTTGAAACGCAGCCAGTGGAAGAGTATGGTTTGAGACACAGCCAGTGGAAGAGTATGGTAGGAGACGCAGCCAGTGGAAGAGTATGGTAGGAGACGCAGCCAGTGGAAGAGTATGGTTTGAGACGCAGCCAGGGATTACCGTCCCTTGGACCATAGGGGTCCAGTATAGTATTAAGGGTTAGTGTGTAGAAGACTACAGTACCTTGGACCATAGGGGTCCAGTATAGTATTAAGGGTTAGTGTGTAGAAGACTACTTTACCTTGGACCATAGGGGTCCAGTATAGTATTAAGGGTTAGTGTGTAGAAGACTACAGTACCTTGGACTCCTTGATCTTGACAGCGATGATCTGTTTCCTCTGGCGTATGATCTCTACAAGCTCATCACACTCCTCCACTAGCTTGGCCTCGTGCATCGCTGTGTTCACCTGGGGACAGAAGCATAGCACACTTTAACATGGTGTCCAAATAAACACTAACACAGGGTTTAAAAAATAACAACAACAGCCACAACACTGTAGCTGAGACCTCGTCAACGGCTGTGTTCACCTGAGGTAGGCTTTAATACGCTGGCCAACACAAACACTTACACAGAGTTCAGATCAACAACACTGTAGCTGAGACCTCGTCAACGGCTGTGTTCACCTGAGGTAGGCTTTAATACGCTGACCAACACAAACACTTACACAGGGTTCAGATCAACAACACTGTAGCTGAGACCTCGTCAACAAGCTGTATTCACCTGAGGTAGGCTTTAATACGCTGACCAACACAAACACTTACACAGAGTTCAGATCAACAACACTGTAGCTGAGACCTCGTCAACAAGCTGTATTCACCTGAGGTAGGCTTTAATACGCTGGCCAACACAAACACTTACACAGAGTTCAGATCAACACAACACTGTTCAGTGATAGCCAAGGCTTCACCCAAGCTTTAGGTAGAACGTTAATTTGTCATCTGCGGTTTTTGGTAACACATGTTCAGGTCTAAACATAATTTCTTTTGACAGAATCGTTATAAATGTATGATTAGAATGTGATATTCTGTGAACTTTAAAAAAAGGGGATTTTCTTATTATACAGGGTTGTGACTATGTATCAAACTGCAGAGTCTAAAACTGTTCACCATGGATACATAACACCCCCGAACACTGATCATCACTCCACAAAGCTCATTATAGCAGTTAGATCCACTTAAATTTGTTAATCACAAACACACACACAAACCCCATTAATTCCATAAGAGGGATCTTATTAACGGAGGTTGGTAATTAACAAGGATGGACGCAATGCTCCAACAGAACTGTGGATCACTGCACAGCAACATGGCAGATTCACCACGCAGATCCACTAGGCAGAATAATCTTCTCTCCCTGTGTCACCAAATCTCATCCTACTGCCTAAACCCCACTGAAACACTGAACCAGGGATATATCCTTATTATCTGAACCAGGGATACATCATTATCAGCTGAACCAGGGATATATCATTATTATCTGAACCAGGGATACATTATTATCATCTGTACCAGGGATACATTATCATCAGCTGAACCAGGGATATATCATTATCATCTGAACCAGGGATACATCATTATCATCTGAACCAGGGATATATCATTATCATCTGAACCAGGGATACATCTGTAACGGCTGTTGGAAGGAGCGGACCAAGGTGCAGCGTGGTACGTGTCCATATTTCTTTAATGAACACTGAAATAACAAAATTAACAAAGATAATGACCGAAACAGTTCGGTCGGCAGCATCATGTTGTGGGGGTGCTTTGCTACTGGAGGGACTGGTGCACTTCACAAAATAGGCATCATGAGGCAGTACTTTGTTGTAGCAACTTTGTCAGCGATTACAGCCTCGAGTCTTCTTGGGTATGATGCTACATGCTTGGCACACCTGTATCTGGGGAGTTTCTTCCATTCTTCTCTGCAGATCCTCTCAAGCTCTGTCAGGTTGGATGGGGAGCATCCCTGTCTCAGAGCCCTAGGTACAATTCCTTCCACCTCATGGCTTGGCTTTTGTTCTGACATCCACTGTCAACTGTGGGACCTTATATAGACAGGTGTGTGCCAATCAATTGAATTTAGTCTCAACCTTCATTGCGGAGGCTGAGTCTAATCCATTGCAGAGGTTGAGTCTAATCCATTGCAGAGGTTGAAACTAATCCATTGCAGAGGTTGAGACTAATCCATTGCAGAGGCTGAGACTAATCCATTGCAGAGGTTGAGACTAAATCATTGCGGAGGTTGAGACTAAATCATTGCAGAGGTTGAGACTAAATCATTGCAGAGGTTGAGACTAAATCATTGCAGAGGTTGAGACTAAATCATTGCAGAGGTTGAGACTAATCCATTGCTGAGGTTGAGACTAAATCATTGCAGAGGTTGAGACTAAATCATTGCAGAGGTTGAGACTAAATCATTGCAGAGGTTGAGACTAAATCATTGCAGAGGTTGAGACTAAATCATTGCAGAGGTTGAGACTAAATCATTGCAGAGGTTGAGACTAAATCATTGCAGAGGTTGAGACTAAATCATTGCAGAGGTTGAGACTAATCCATTGCGGAGGTTGAGACTAAATCATTGCAGAGGCCGCAGGGATAGCACAGTCAAGGAGAAGGGGAGTGTGGCTAAGATGCACAATGCACTTCTCTCTCCAGAAAGCGTCCTCTCCTGCCAATTTGCGCACATTCATTGATTCATTCTTAATTCCTATAATTTCTAATCCACAATGTTTGTTTGGTTGCGGGAATCTCTGTTAATGCATTCAATATTTTATTATTCCAGTCTTTTACCATTCTCATTGTAGGTGTAGACACATTGTTTGCAAAGCGCACAACCTATGCTACACTTGTGAGAAACAAGATTTGGTATATTTCATTCCAGTTACGAAATTTGCAATTTTCGTCAGTGTCTTTTGTTTGGAGCGTTCCAATCAATGTTGAGTAAGGACGCGCACCTGATTACACATAGAAGTAGGCCTATAGGCTACCTGGCCTGATTTACACCTAGAAGTAAGCCTATAGGCTACCTGGCCTGATTTACACCTAGAAGTAAGCCTATAGGCTACCTGGACTGATTCACACATAGAAGTAGGTCTATAGGCTACCTGGCCTGATTTACACCTAGAAGTAGGCCTATAGGCTACCTGGCCTGATTCACACATAGAAGTAGGTCTATAGGCTACCTGGCCTGATTTACACCTAGAAGTAAGCCTATAGGCTACCTGGCCTGATTTACACCTAGAAGTAAGCCTATAGGCTACCTGGCCTGATTCACACATAGAAGTAGGTCTATAGGCTACCTGGCCGGATTTACACCTAGAAGTAAGCCTATAGGCTACCTGGCCTGATTTACACCTAGAAGTAAGCCTATAGGCTACCTGGCCTGATTTACACCTAGAAGTAAGCCTATAGGCTACCTGGCCTGATTCACACATAGAAGTAGGCCTATAGGCTACCTGGCCTGATTCACACATAGAAGTAGGCCTATAGGCTACCTGGCCTGATTTACACCTAGAAGTAGAGCTATAGGCTACCTGGCCTGATTCACACATAGAAGTAAGCCTATAGGCTACCTGGCCTGATTCACACATAGAAGTAGGTCTATAGGCTACCTGGCCTGATTTACACCTAGAAGTAGGCCTATAGGCTACCTGGCCTGATTCACACATAGAAGTAGGCCTATAGGCTACCTGGCCTGATTCACACATAGAAGTAGGCCTATAGGCTACCTGGCCTGATTTACACCTCGAAGTAGGTCTATAGGCTACCTGGCCTGATTTACACCTAGAAGTAGGCCTATAGGCTACCTGGCCTGATTTACACCTAGAAGTAAGCCTATAGGCTACCTGGCCTGATTCACACATAGAAGTAGGTCTATAGGCTACCTGGCCTGATTTACACCTAGAAGTAGGCCTATAGGCTACCTGGCCTGATTTACACCTCGAAGTAGGTCTATAGGCTACCTGGCCTGATTTACATCTAGAAGTAGGCCTATAGGCTACCTGGCCTGATTTACACCTCGAAGTAGGCCTATAGGCTACCTGGCCTGATTTACACCTCGAAGTAGGCCTATAGGCTACCTGGCCTGATTTACACATAGAAGTAGGCCTATAGGCTATCTGGCCAGCTCGCAAATGTAGACATATAAATGTGGCCATTTGGGGATCTGATAGTATTTCTGATTGGCTTAACGCACCACCACTAATGAGCTGTGGAGCTTCTCAAAGTAATGTTTTCTTCACCTCAAACGTCAAGCAAACAAAGTGTGTTTTTACATCCGTTGAGAATGACAATAGTTCCTCAATGTATTTGAAAAATCTTTCCAGTTCACTCCCTTTCGATAACCACTCAGTGTGAAAGGTAAAAATGTCAGGCTCTGATCCAGTGGAAACGTCATAAAATAGGCCTACTTGATTACTTCTTATCCCTTGCGCAAATAGCCTACAGCTGTGTCTGTCCCAAATTCACTGACAGAATATTTTATACAATGTTGCAAGTTTGCTAGTGAAAGATTCAAGCCTTATCCAAGTTAATACAATGTTTCAAGTTGGTTGCAAGCAGGCCATGTTTTAGCCAATGTGATTTATAGGATATTTATTTTTAGCGAGATATTTTCTATCTGCAGGCTGCAATGGTTTTATTTGTTTTATTTATAGGCTTTACACAGCTGGTAATGACAATAGAAGTAACTTTTTAGGTTTGTATCATTTTCATTTAGATTTAGATAGAATTTTGATTAACCATGTGAAAATGATTTTGAAAATACGAAGACGTTATTATAAATTTAAATTAAACCGTTCCACGAAAATGTGTATATGAAAACCATAACTGGCACGCAGATCGGGTAGAAATGGTCAGATAAATCGGCGTTCAACATGAGAAAAGTTGCCTATTACAAGCAACTTCAGGAGAGTAATGGCAGAATCTGTGGAAGCCAGCAGGAGCAGGAGGAGGATGGATGTTAAGGCTTTTCTCTTATGGTTATCTGAATCTCTGGCTCCCTCTTGAGTCATTTGTGTCTAATTTCTTCAAACAGTGTGGTTAAAGCATCAGACAAGCTCAATGCATATATCAGAGAAGGCTGCTGAAGGGGAGGACGGCTCATAATAATGTCTGGAACGAAGCAAATGGAATGGCATCAAACACATGGAAACCATGGAAACCATGTGTGTGACTTATTATATACCATACCACTGATTCCGCTCCAGCCATTACCACGAGCCCGTTCTCTTGTGGCATATATCGTTGATTTTATTAAACACGTTTTAAAATTTTAACCAATCGATTGGTCGAAAGAACAGACGTCTTTCGGTCAATCAATATTTATTTTTGTCAGGGGACCTAATACTATCTGTCTGTCTGTACCTCTGTACGTCTGTCTGTCTGTCTGGTGTTCTCTCATCACTCTTATCTCTATCATCATGTTCTCTCATATCTTCTCCAGCAAGGTCTCTCTCTTATATGCCTACACACACGCACACGCACACGCACACGCACACACACACACGCATGTACACACACACGTACGTACACACACGCATGTACACACACACGTACGTACACACACGCATGTACACAAACACGTACGTACACACACGCATGTACACAAACACGTACGTACACACACGCATGTACACACACACACACACACACACACACACACACACACACACACACACACACACACACACACACACACACACACACACACACACACACACACACACACACACACACACACACACACACACACACACACACACACACACACACACACACACAGAGAGAGACAGACAGACAGACAACACCCGCTGGCCGGGGTGTATCATGTTTTATTGATGATCTCAGCTCTCTCATTAAACCACAACAGCAGTAGCAACACGTCTCAGTGAAAACACTGATATCTACTCACACACAGGGAGACAGGGGGGGGAACACCTGGTAACCCACTGTGTTGTGTGAAGTGCTGAAAGACTGATATATAAAAGGTGAAGGAGAATACAAAGGAAACAGCACGCAGCCCCAGATAACAGAATGAGGGTCTGGATTCTTTTAAAGGCCCACTCTGTGATTATTTAAAGGTGTTCTTGATCATTTAAATCAATGATGTATACCAATTGATTTATAGCAAGAAAACAAGTGGGGGAGCTGCTGTTTTGTTTAGTTGTTTTTTAAATTGCGGACTGGGCCTTTAACGCGAGCAGAACGGAGCGAAGGATTCATGGTTAGAGGCTGATGTTTGTCACAGAAGTGATTAGTGCTGGTCTCTCCTCCAGCCTGACAGATTAAACAGGATTCAGAATGCAGAAAGTGACTAAGTGCACATCCACAAGTCACTAGAGACCTCCCTGTCCTGTCCTGCACTCCCCAGCAAAAAGACCAATGAGATCTGTTAAAATATGGATGGCTGTGGCATATGTCAACTAAACATCCAGCGTACTGTACACATCACCAAGTCGATTATAGTACCAACACAATCTAACCTAAACACACAGACAAAACCAAGATACATTCAAACTATTGTTAAAGAAAACAAAACTCTGGAGAAAAACAATCATCAGCTTATAAATGAGGGTCTCTGTCAAACTAGAGCTGAAGGCAGATACAGCTGAAGGCAGATATAGCTGAAGGCAGACAGAACTGAAGGCAGATAGAACTGAAGGCAGATATAGCTGAAGGCAGATAGAACTGAAGGCAGATATACTATAACTGAAGGCATGTATAACTGAAGGCATGTATAACTGAAGGCAGATAGAACTGAAGGCAGATAGAACTGAAGGCAGATAGAACTGAAGGCAGATAGAACTGAAGGCAGATAGAACTGAAGGCAGATAGAACTGAAGGCAGATATAACTGAAGGCAGATATAGTTGAAGGCAGATATAGTTGAAGGCAGATATAGCTGAAGGCAGATATAACTGAAGGCATATATACTATAACTGAAGGCAGGTATAACTGAAGGCAGATATAACTGAAGGCAGATATAACTGAAGGCAGATATAGCTGAAGGCAGATATAGCTGAAGGCATATATAACTGAAGGCAGATATAGCTGAAGGCAGATATAGCTGAAGGCAGATATAACTGAAGGCAGATATAACTGAAGGCAGATATAACTGAAAGCAGCATTGCTATGCCACCACCATAGAACCCACCGGCAGATTCACAGTCCTCGTTGTGATCATATCATCTTGGAGAGAGATAACTGTATGCAATGCAGCAACAACAGAAAAATCCAGGTCACACCAGAACTGTATAGCGCCCCATGCAGCCAGTCAGTCCTCTGTTGTTGTGATGCATTATTAGTGAGCTGTGCTTCTCCCTCCTTTCTCCCTGCATGAAGTGTTACAGAACAGAGACAAAGCACTCTCCTATCTCCTCCTAGCAGGGAGGCTTCTGGGAAGAAACAGAAACACACACACACACACACACACACACACACACACACACACACACACACACACACACACACACACACACACACACACACACACACACACACACACACACACACACACAATTTTCATTAGCGTAGTGCATTAGCATTACCCCACAGAAGGTATACTATGGTTCTCTTCAGAATAACCAAGCGTTTCACACAAACATCACACCAGAGAATAGCTAGCAACTAGCATCCATAAGTCAATTAATTTTTTACATTGATAATGAGCTTTTAACAGTTTGTTTTAACACGTTCTCTTCATGGCCAAGTCGGTCGCATAGCTAAATCATTCATTATGAATAGAAGAGGAACAGATTGTTGCTAAGCCGTATCTGTATGTAGGCAGAGGAGGAGGACACAAGTTGGGAGACAGTGGAGAAGTGGAGGTTGGGAGACAGGGGAGATGTGGAGGTTGGTAGACAGGGGAGATGTGGAGGTTGGTAGACAGTGGAGAAGTGGAGGTTGGGAGACAGGGGAGATGTGGAGGTTGGTAGACAGGGGAGATGTGGAGGTTGGGAGACAGTGGAGAAGTGGAGGTTGGGAGACAGGGGAGATGTGGAGGTTGGTAGACAGGGGAGATGTGGAGGTTGGTAGACAGGGGAGATGTGGAGGTTGGGAGACAGGGGAGATGTGGAGGTTGGGAGACAGGGGAGATGTGGAGGTTGGTAGACAGGGGAGATGTGGAGGTTGGGAGACAGGGGAGATGTGGAGGTTGGGAGACAGGGGAGATGTGGAGGTTGGGAGACAGGGGAGATGTGGAGGTTGGGAGATAGGGGAGATGTGGAGGTTGGGAGACAGGGGAGATGTGGAGGTTGGGAGACAGGGGAGAAGTGGAGGTTGGGAGACAGGGGAGATGTGGAGGTTGGGAGACAGGGGAGATGTGGAGGTGTGGAGACAGGGGAGATGTGGAGGTTGGGAGATAGGGGAGAAGTGGAGGTTGGGAGACAGGGGAGAAGTGGAGGGAAGACAAACACTTTTTATGGACAGTTTTCTCTCCATAATTTAATCTGATGGTCTGAAGGAGCAGGAGGGATTATGCCTGAATTTGCAGACGTGTTGCTGTGCGTTTTGTTGCCAACCTTACTTTGCTAGCTGACAACTTTACGTTTTTTTTTTCTTTTTAATTACCGTTTATATTTTTTGTTTTTCCATCACAACTTTTTTCCCTCCGGACGCTTTATCTGGACATGGTTCGTCAGCACTTTTAAAAGCCGAAACTAAGTAGTAACATTAACATGATGTCTTCTAATTGCAGTCGCTGTACTCATATTATACAGGAGAACGAACTCCTTACGGCGAGGATAGCTGTGCTGCAAGCCCAGCTTCAGACGCAATCGTTAGGCAAGGGTAATTTCAGTGTAGGAAAGGATGAAACAGCGTCTGTGCCACCAGTAAGTACAGATAGTAACGTTAGTATAAACCCCCCGCACAGTCCCCGCAGCCGGACAACTTTCTCATGGCTTCTGGAGGGAAATGCTGTAGGAATGCTCAACTGGTGTCGCTCATTCAGCCGACAGAAACTTCAACCGGTTTTCCCCATTAAGTAGCGAGTCGGAGTCTGAGGCCGAGTCTTCTCTTGTCTCTACTCCTCCCGTTACGGGGTCTGAGACGCCGAAGGCTCCCACCATTAGCTCTGACAAATTGAAAACCCTAGTCATTGGCGACTCCATTACCCGCAGTATTAGACTTAAAACGAATCACCCAGCGATCACCCAGCGATCATACACTGTTTACCAGGGGGCAGGGCTACCGACGTTAAGGCTAATCTGAAGATGGTGCTGGCTAAAGCTAAAACTGGCGAGTGTAGAGAGTATAGAGATATTGTTATCCACGTCGGCACCAACGATGTTAGGATGAAACAGTCAGAGGTCACCAAGCACAACATAGCTTTAGCGTGTCAATCAGCTAGAAAGATGTGTCGGCATCGAGAAATTGTCTCTGGCCCCCTCCCAGTTAGGGGGAGTGATGAGCTCTACAGCAGAGTCTCACAACTCAATCGCTGGTTGAAAACTGTTTTCTGCCCCTCCCAAAAGATAGAATTTGTAGATAATTGGCCCTCTTTCTGGGACTCACCCACAAACAGGACCAAGCCTGACCTGCTGAGGAGTGACGGACTCCATCCTAGCTGGAGGGGTGCTCTCGTCTTATCTACCAACATAGACAGGGCTCTAACTCCTCTAGCTCCACAATGAAATAGGATGCAGGCCAGGCAGCAGGCTGTTAGCCAACCTGCCAGCTTAGTGGAGTCTGCCACTAGCATAGCCAGTGTAGTCAGCTCAGCCATCCCCATTGAGACTGTGTCTGTGCCTCGACCTAGGTTGGGCAAAACTAAACATGGCGGTGTTCGCCTTAGCAATCTCATTAGGATAAAGACCTCCTCCATTCCTGCCATTATTGAAAGAGATCGTGATACCTCACATCTCAAAATAGGGTTACTTAATGTTAGATCCCTCACTTCAAAGGCAGTTATAGTCAATTAACTGATCATAATCTTGATGTGATTGGCCTGACTGAAACATGGCTTAAACCTGATGAATTTACTGTGTTAAATGAGGCCTCACCTCCTGGTTACACTAGTGACCATATCCCCCGTGCATCCCGCAAAGACGGAGGTGTTGCTAACATTTACGATAGCAAATTTCAATTTACAAAAAAAAAAAAAAAGACGTTTTCGTCTTTTGAGCTTCTAGTCATGAAATCTATGCAGCCTACTCAATCACTTTTTATAGCTACTGTTTACAGGCCTCCTGGGCCATATACAGCGTTCCTCACTGAGTTCCCTGAATTCCTATCGGACCTTGTAGTCATAGCAGATCATATTCTAATTTTTGGTGGTTTTAATATTCATATGGAGAAGTCCACAGACCAACTCCAAAAGGCTTTCGGAGCCATCATCGACTCAGTGGGTTTTGTCCAACATGTCTCTGGACCTACTCACTGCCACAGTCATACTCTGGACCTAGTTTTGTCCCATGGAATAAATGTTGTAAATCTTAATGTTTTTCCTCATAATCCTGGACTATCGGACCACCATTTTATTACGTTTGCAATCGCAACAAATAATCTGCTCAGACCCCAACCAAGGAGCATCAAAAGTCTTGCTATAAATTCTCAGACAACACAAAAATTCCTTGATGCCCTTCCAGACTCCTTCTGCCTACCCAAGGACGTCAGAGGACAAAAATCAGTTAACCACCTAACTGAGGAACTCAATTTAACCTTGCGCAATACCCTAGAAGCAGTTGCACCCCTAAAAACGAAAAACATTTGTCATTAGAAACTAGCTCCCTGGTATACAGAAAAAACCCGAGCTCTGAAGCAAGCTTCCAGAAAATTGGAACGGAAATGGCGCCACACCAAACTGGAAGTCTTCCGACTAGCTTGGAAAGACAGTACCGTGCAGTATCGAAGAGCCCTCACTGCTGCTCGATCATCCTACTTTTCCAACTTAATTGAGGAAAATAAGAGCAATCCAAAATTTATTTTTGATACTGTTGCAAAGCTAACTAAAAAGCAGCATTCCCCAAGAGAGGATGGCTTTCACTTCAGCAGTAATAAATTCATGAACTTCTTTGAGGAAAAGATCATGATCATTAGAAAGCAAATTACGGACTCCTCTTGAAATCTGCGTATTCCTCCAGGGCTTAGCTGTCCTGGATCTGCACAGCTCTGCCAGGGCCTGGGATCGGGAGAGACACTTAAGTATTTTAGTACTATATCTCTTGACACAATGATGAAAATAATCATGGCCTCTAAACCTTCAAGCTGCATACTGGATCCTATTCCAACTAAACTACTGAAAGAGCTGCTTCATGTGCTTGGCCCTCCTATGTTGAACATAATAAATGGCTCTCTATCCACCGGATGTGTACCAAACTCACTAAAAGTGGCAGTAATAAAGCCTCTCTTGAAAAAGCCAAACCTTCACCCGGAAAATATAAAAAACTATCGGCCTATATCGATTCTTCCATTCCTCTCAAAAATGTTAGAAAAAGCTGTTGCGCAGCAACTCACTGCCTTCCTGAAGACAAACAATGTATACGAAATGCTTCAGTCTGGTTTTAGACCCCATCATAGCACTGAGACTGCACTTGTGAAGGTGGTAAATGACCTTTTAATGGCGTCAGACTGAGGCTCTGCATCTGTCCTCGTGCTACTAGACCTTAGTGCTGCCTTTGACACCATCGATCACCACATTCTTTTGGAGAGACTGGAAACCCAAATTGGTCTACACGGACAAGTTCTGGCCTGGTTTAGATCTTATCTGTCGGAAAGATATCAGTTTGTCTCTGTGAATGGTTTGTCCTCTGACAAATCAACTGTACATTTCGGTGTTCCTCAAGGTTCGGTTTTAGGACCACTATTGTTTTCTCTATATATTTTACCTCTTGGGGATGTTATTCGAAAACATAATGTTAACTTTCACTGCTATGCGGATGACACACAGCTGTACATTTCAATGAAACATGGTGAAGCCCCAAAATTGCCCTCGGTAGAAGCCTGTGTTTCAGACATAAGGAAGTCCCAAGAAACAAAGAGATCTTCTGTTAAATCTGACAATTAATCTTGATGGTTGTAAAGTCGTCTAAAAAAAAACTGTGAAGAACCTCGGCGTTACTCTTGACCCTGATCTCTCTTTTGACGAACATATCAAGACTGTTTCAAGGACAGCTTTTTTCCATCTACGTAACATTGCAAAAATCTGAAATTTTCTGTCCAAAAATGATGCAGAAAAATGAATCCATGCATTTGTTACTTCTAGGTTAGACTACTGCAATGCTCTACTTTCCGGCTACCCGGATAAAGCACTAAATAAACTTCAGTTAGTGCTAAATACGGCTGCTAGAATCCTGACGAGAACCAAGAAATTTTAACATATTACTCCAGTGCTAGCTTCCCTACACTGGCTTCCTGTTAAGGCAAGGGCTGATTTCAAGGTTTTACTGCTAACCTACAAAGCGTTACATGGGCTTGCTCCTACCTATCTTTCCGAGTTGGTCCTGCCGTACATACCTACACGTATGCTACGGTCACAAGACGCAGGCCTCCTAATTGTCCCTAGAATTTCTAAGCAAACAGCTGGAGGCAGGGCTTTCTCTTATAGATCTCCATTTTTATGGAACGGTCTGCCTACCCATGTGAGAGACGCAGACTCGTTCTCAACCTTTAAGTCTTTACTGAAGACTTATCTCTTCAGTAGGTCATATGATTGAGTGTAGTCTGGCCCAGGAGTGTGAAGGTGAACGGAAAGGATCTGGAGCAACGAACCGCCCTTGCTGTCTCTGCCTGGCCGGTTCCCCTCTCTCCACTGGGATTCTCTGCCTCTAACCCTATTACAGGGGCTGAGTTACTGGCTTACTGGTGCTCTTTCATGCCGTCCCTAGGAGGGGTGCGTCACTTGAGTGGGTTGAGTTAGTGACGTGATCTTCCTGTCTGGGTTGGCGCCCCCCCTTGGTTTGTGCTGTGGTGGAGATCTTTGTGGGCTATACTCGGCCTTGTCTCAGGATTGTAAGTTGGTGGTTGAAGATATCCCTCTAGTGGTGCGGGGGCTGTGCTTTGGCAAAGTGGGTGGGGTTATATCCTTCCTGTTTGGCCCTGTCCGGGGGTATCATCGGATGGGGCCACAGTGTCTCCTGACCCCTCCTGTCTCAGCCTCCAGTAGTTATGCTGCAGTAGTTTATGTGTCGGGGGGCTAGGGTCAGTTGGTTATATCTGGAGTACTTCTTCTGTCTTATCCAGTGTCCTGTGTGAATTTAAGTATGCTCTCTCTAATTCTCTCCTTCTCTCTCTCTTTCTTTCTCTCTCTCGGAGAACCTGAGCCCTAGGACCATACGTCAGGACTACCGGGCATGATGACTCCTTGCTGTCCCCAGTCCACCTGGCCTTGCTGCTGTTCCAGTTTCAACTGTTCTGCCTGCGGTTATGGAACCCCTACCTGTCCCAGACCTGCTGCTTTCAACTCTAAATGATCGGCTATGAAAAGCCAACTGACATTTATCCATGATTATTATTTGACCATGCTTGTCACTTATGAACATTTTTGAACATCTTGGCATAGTTCTGTTAAAATCTCCACCCGGCACAGCCAGAAGAGGACTGGCCACCCCTCATAGCCTGGTTCCTCTCTAGGTTTCTTCCTAGGTTTTGGCCTTTCTAGGGTGTTTTTCCTAGCTACTGTGCTTCTTCACCTGCATTCTAGCTGTTTGGGGTTTTAGGCTGGGTCTCTGTACAGCACTTCGAGATATTAGCTGATGTACAAAGGGCTATATAAAATAAACTTGATTGATTGATTGATTGATTTCTGTCCCCAGTCCACCTGGCCTTGCTGCTATTCCAGTTTCAACTGTTCTGCCTGCGGTTATGGAACCCCTACCTGTCCCAGACCTGCTGTTTTCAACTCTTAATGATCGGCTATGAAAAGCCAACTGACATTTATTCCTGATTATTATTTGACCATGCTTGTCACTTATGAACATTTTGAACATCTTGGCCATGTTCTGTTATAATCTCCACCCAGCACAACCAGAAGAGGACTGGCCAACCCTCATAGCCTGGTTCCTCTCTAGGTTTCTTCCTAGGTTTTGGCCTTTCTAGGGAGTTTTTCCTAGCCACCGTGCTTCTACACCTGCATTGCTTGCTGTTTGGGGTTTTAGGCTGGGTTTCTGTACAGCACTTCGAGATATTAGCTGATGTACGAAGGGCTATATAAAATAAACTTGATTTGATTTGAATGAATCCTGTGGTTCTCCATAACACAGAGATCTATATCTCTGTATATCTGACCCTGTCACCCTCTGACTAGTGATCTATATCTCTATATATCTGACACCTGTCACCCTCTGACTAGTGATCTATATCTCTGTATATCTGACACCTGTCACCCTCTGACTAGTGATCTATATCTCTGTCCAGCCGACCCTGTCACCCTCTGACTAGTGAACTATATCTCTGTATATCTGACCCTGTCACCCTCTGACTAGTGATCTATATCTCTGTCCAGCCGACCCTGTCACCCTCTGACTAGTGAACTATATCTCTGTATATCTGACCCTGTCACCCTCTGACTAGTGAACTATATCTCTGTATATCTGACCCTGTCACCCTCTGACTAGTGATCTATATCTCTGTATATCTGACCCAGTCACCCTCTGACTAGTGGTCTATATCTCTGTATAGCTGACCCTGTCACCCTCTGAATAGTGATCTATATCTCTGTATATCTGACCCTGTCACCCTCTGACTAGTGAACTATATCTCTGTATATCTGACCCTGTCACCCTCTGACTAGTGATCTATATCTCTGTCCAGCCGACCCTGTCACCCTCTCCTTAAATCGCTAACCCTTCGAATGAAAGACTTCACTGGGAACAGACTGGGAGAGAATATAACTGAAATGAAAGGTTGTTGTTGGGAACAGGCCGGGAGATAAATAACTCCTCAGCAAACAGTTGAGGCTACTTCAGGTGAGGACTGATAGCCTGCAGCCACTTGCAGTGCTGTACAAAACTCCAAGACCTTGATCTACTCCAAAGCTGGAGTGCTGAAATAGCAACCTTCCTTATAACAAGGTGAGGTGAAGTCTCTCCTTGTGACAGTTCTTACTAATAGCTGTTTCTAAGGTAAAATTAAGTCCTTTTTTTGAGTTATAATGGCTGCCACCTTTAAAAGGTTATTTTTACTTCATTTATTAGGATCTAGCTGCCAATGGCGACAGCTAGTCTTACTGGGGGTCTGACTCATAACGAAAAATACATTACAGACAAAATAGTAAAAAAAAAAAAATGTAAATAAGTGTAAAAACATTACTATGTAGTGTGTGTGTATCTATCAATTCCACATGCATGTCAATACATACACACAACCAGAAGGTCACTGTGAACAGAACCAGCCGTGAGGTGTTACCTTCATTTGTGTTTTGAAACCAGGTTTTGCTGTTCACTTGCGCTATATAAGATGGAAGGGAGTTCCGCGGCACTCATGGCTCTGTGTAATACAGTACATTCTGGATCCGGGGGACTGTACAGAGAAGATCTCATGACTATGAAATAACATTGTCAAATGATAAACTGCAGCGCAGCGGCCATTTTGTCAGACTCGGGGTCAAGTAGTTCTCCTAGAACTTACTCCTCTTCCAGGTGTGATGACGATAGTCATTTTTGAAAGGTTACTGTATGAAAGCACGGAGAGGATCTCACGACAACGTTTGAATGTCATTTTTTTGGTTTTGAGGTAGAGCATCTGGGTATTGTAAAAGTCAAGGTCCAAAGAAAAGGCATCGTTTCAGTGTGTGGTTCTCAATAGTTCTGAGATTACTGAATGGCACCCCTATTACCTATGGGCCCTGGTCAAAAGTAGTGCACTATATAGGGAATAGGGTGCCATTTGGGTCCCAGCCTCAGACTCAGGAGGTAAATATTGGACAGCATCACTACTCTAGCAGCCTGAGATAGTAAATATTGGACAGCATCACTACTCTAGAAGCCTGAGATAGTAAATATTTGACAGCATCACTACTCTAGCAGCCTGAGATGGTAAATATTGGACAGCATCACTGCTCTAGCAGCCTGAGATGGTAAATATTGGACAGCATCACTACTCTAGAAGCCTGAGATGGTAAATATTGGACAGCATCACTACTCTAGAAGCCTGAGATGGTAAATATTGGACAGCGTCACTCCTCTAGAAGCCTGAGATGGTAAATATTGGACAGCATCACTACTCTAGAATCCTGAGATGGTAAATATTGTACAGCATCACTCCTCTAGAAGCCTGAGATGGTAAATATTGGACAGCATCACTACTCTAGAAGCCTGAGATGGTAAATATTGGACAGCTGGCTACATCACTCCTCTAGAAGCCGGAGATGGTAAATATTGTACAGCATCACTCCTCTAGAAGCCTGAGATGGTAAATATTGGACAGCATCACTACTCTAGAAGCCTGAGATGGTAAATATTGGACAGCATCACTCCTCTAGAAGCCTGAGATGGTAAATATTGGACAGCATCACTACTCTAGAAGCCTGAGATGGTAAATATTGGACAGCATTACTACTCTAGCAGCCTGAGATGGTAAATATTGGACAGCATTACTACTCTAGCAGCCTGAGATGGTAAATATTGGACAGCATCACTACTCTAGCAGCCGGAGATGGTAAATATTGGACAGCATCACTACTCTAGCAGCCTGAGATGGTAAATATTGGACAGCATCACTCATCTAGAAGCCTGAGATGGTAAATATTGGACAGCATCACTACTCTAGAAGCCTGAGATGGTAAATATTGGACAGCATCACTACTCTAGAAGCCTGAGATGGTAAATATTGGACAGCATCACTACTCTAGAAGCCCGACATGGTAAATATTGGACAGCATCACTACTCTAAAAGCCTGAGATGGTAAATATTGGACAGCATCACTACTCTAGCAGCCTGAGATGGTAAATATTGGACAGCATCACTCCTCTAGAAGCCTGAGATGGTAAATATTGGACAGCATCACTACTCAAGCAGCCTGAGATGTCATTAACAAACCAATATCCCTCGATTGATTATACAGCTCAGTTCCCTCAGCTCTGGGGACGGACGGACTGACAGACGTGCACAGACAGACATACACTTCCACCCTGAACCGTGGCTGGCTCTATCCTTGATGCTTAGCCTGACACTGTCCCTCCTCATTGGTTGAAGCTGTGCAGAGATAGAGATTTGTAAATGGAGTTTCTGTCCAATGTTAAAATGGAGGGTTGTTCTCTCATGGACACCATTTTACTTAGTCATCAGTATTTACTCGCTCCTGTCTCTCTGACTCTGACTGTTGATTACAGATTTACCACCACAGGACACACTTAACAGAGACATCAGCAGATACACCAAAGTTCAATACTGTTTCCCAGTTGGAAGATTCCCCACAAGGCATTGCATTCAGATGCCTACCAGCAGTATCTGTGATGTGAAATTTTGCAATTGGGGGAATGTAGGCACTGTAGGAGGGAATAAGCAAGGCGTATTAAATAATGTAATGTCAACCTGATATAACAGTGGAATCTGACTGGAATGAGATCAAAGATATCATTGTTTTGGTTCCGGAGCCATCTGGAAACCCTGGGAATTTTTGTAGTTGCAGAGAATCTGACTCACCTTCACCTGTTGACAGATCTGACTGACTGACTCACCTTCACCTGTTGACAGATCTGACTGACTGACTCACCTTCACCTGTTGACAGATATGACTGAGACTGTCTCACCTCTACCTGTTGACAGATTTTACTGACTGAATCACCTCTGCCTGTTGACAGATTTTACTGACTGAATCACCTCTGCCTGTTGACAGATTTTACTGACTGAATCACCTCTGCCTGTTGACAGATTTTACTGACTGAATCACCTCTGCCTGTTGACAGATTTTACTGACTGAATCACCTCTGCCTGTTGACAGATTTTACTGACTGAATCACCTCTGCCTGTTGACAGATTTTACTGACTGAATCACCTCTGCCTGTTGACAGATTTTACTGACTGAATCACCTCTGCCTGTTGACAGATTTTACTGACTGAATCACCTCTGCCTGTTGACAGATTTTACTGACTGAATCACCTCTGCCTGTTGACAGATTTTACTGACTGAATCACCTCTGCCTGTTGACAGATTTTACTGACTGAATCACCTAGGGTTGTGAAAGTCATGACATTTTGTCAGACAATTATTGTCTTGCAAATGCATTCCGGTTGACCATGAATTAACATAAACACGTTTAGCATCTCCAAGCCTCCACGCATAAAAGCTGCCTTTGGAACATCAACATTTAAAAAAAAAGCAATAATACATCTAATTAATATTCACCATCACAATAAATGCATTATTTATTTTAGGCAGGTCTAAAGAAACATTATGATAGGAAGAAAATTAATTTCAGAAGAACAGAATATGAGTTGGTCTACTGTATGTTATCTGGCTGTGCTCTGTGCCATCGGCTGTAGACTTGTTCATTTAGCAGACAATATATGCTTATAATTCCTGTGACATTATTTTATAACGATATGATTTTATAGTAAGAAGAATATAATTAAGCAATAAGGCCCGAGGGGGTGTGGTATTTGGCCACGGCTAAGGGCTGTTCTTAGGCAGGACGCACACCCATCAGACTCTATTTAATCTTTTCTTTGCTAATTATGTACAATTAGTTTAGATTTAAAGTATAATGGACCATTATCAAATAGGCAGGAACAGGGGCAGGGGAAAAATGACATGTCTCCCGTATGCACTCGAATGGAGGCGTGTTCGTTTTTCAATCATGTCGGACAAGCTACCGTAAACATATTAGCTGCTGGGATCCTCCTCTATTCAGTGGCAACCATCAAAAACTCTGCTTTCACACAAGACTTCATATAGAAATGTCTGGGTTTATTTCACTCCAAGCATCAACCACTGTTTCAGGAGCATTCAGATATTACACCCGAACGCTGTATGCCACGGGCTCTCCAACCCTGTTCCTGCAGCTAACTCTGTATGCCACGGGCTCTCCAACCCTGTTCCTGAAGCTAACTCTGTATGCCACGGGCTCTCCAACCCTGTTCCTGAAGCTAACTCTGTATGCCACGGGCTCTCCAACCCTGTTCCTGAAGCTAACTCTATGCCACGGGCTCTCCAACCCTGTTCCTGCAGCTAACTCTGTATGCCACGGGCTCTCCAACCCTGTTCCTGCAGCTAACTCTGTATGCCACGGGCTCTCCAACCCTGTTCCTGCAGCTAACTCTGTATGCCACGGGCTCTCCAACCCTGTTCCTGAAGCTAACTCTGTATGCCACGGGCTCTCCAACCCTGTTCCTGCAGCTAACTCTGTATGCCACGGGCTCTCCAACCCTGTTCCTGAAGCTAACTCTGTATGCCACGGGCTCTCCAACCCTGTTCCTGAAGCTAACTCTGTATGCCACGGGCTCTCCAACCCTGTTCCTGAAGCTAACTCTATGCCACGGGCTCTCCAACCCTGTTCCTGCAGCTAACTCTGTATGCCACGGGCTCTCCAACCCTGTTCCTGCAGCTAACTCTGTATGCCACGGGCTCTCCAACCCTGTTCCTGCAGCTAACTCTGTATGCCACGGGCTCTCCAACCCTGTTCCTGAAGCTAACTCTGTATGCCACGGGCTCTCCAACCCTGTTCCTGCAGCTAACTCTGTATGCCACGGGCTCTCCAACCCTGTTCCTGCAGCTAACTCTGTATGCCACGGTCTCTCCAACCCTGTTCCTGAAGCTAACTCTGTATGCCATGGGCTCTCCAACCCTGTTCCTGCAGCTAACTCTGTATGTCACGGGCTCTCCAACCCTGTTACTGCAGCTAACTCTGTATGCCATGGGCTCTCCAACCCTGTTCCTGAAGCTAACTGTATGCCACGGGCTCTCCAACCCTGTTCATGCAGCTAACTCTGTATGCCACGGGCTCTCCAACCCTGTTCCTGAAGCTAACTCTGTATGTCACGGGCTCTCCAACCCTGTTCCTGAAGCTAACTTCATGTGGGAAACCTAATGAAATCTGTTTCGGGAACATCGATAGTAACATGTTATCACAACTAAACATATCTTATAAAACTGTTGAGAGACCCTCTTTCTGCGCGCTCGGGGACAGGGCTGAAGGAGAGAGAGAGAAAGAGAGAGGAGGAGATGGAAACACACGGTGGTGAGATATTCTGTAGCTAAAAGTTCATGTGTCAGCCTATTATTAATTATGAAAATATAAACAATTCCCTGTTACTAGGCTATTCAAAGTAAAAATACAAATTCACTATAATTGCAGGCTAACTCTGTAAGCACACTGCACAATCAGTGAACCAACAGCATGGTCTCGTGCTCTACCTTCTCTCCCTGAACGTGTAGAGAGTAGTAGAAGGCAACCAGTCCATCCAGTATGCATAATAATACAGACCACATTCAAAGACCATTACTAGAATTTGTTTACTTTTGAAATATAGGCTAGACCAATTATGTCCCAAAGACATCTTAAATCTATGTTGGTTCTAATGTTTTTCAGCTGTGCGTAATAGGCAAAAGACTATTGTATCGTATAACAACCCAATCATTATTTATTTTATTTTTTTAATTGGGGTGGTTTGAGCTCACAGATAGGCCTAATTCATAAGCTCTTATACGCGCGGGTGTTCTACATGCAACATCTTCAATTAATTTATTATCATCTCAGAAAGCGCTGGCAATATCCTTGTGTTTGGCTTTCAAACAACATCCAAGGACCGTGTTTTCCACTCAGTTTCAACCTGTTGTTGACCTTCTTTCTTCACATTGAAAAGCATGATACTGTTTTGATGATAAGTGTTTTGATGTGATTTTCGATGGCATTTGCATTGACGTCAGAGTGGTTAGAGGGACAACAGAGCCCTGAGTACCAGACCATTAGCGAGCGAGTTGGGTAATACCAAAGCATGTCCAGAATGCATAAGAGGAGATAACCGTGACTCAACGGTCACACGGAATTTGACTGCGGTCATGACACAACAACAGCCCTAGACTCACCTCAACCTGTTGACAGATCTGGATGAGTTTGGCCATCTGGTTCTCCAGCTCACTGTTTCTCTTCACCAGGTTGGTGAGGTTGTTCTCCAGGGTTTGCTGTTTGGGAACAGGCAGAGGAACAGGCCAGTGAGATATAAAAGAAGGGAACCAGGAAGAAATACCCAAATGCACCTTTAATTTGGCTTTGCTGGAAAGGGGGAAAACGGACTGACAGGAACGTTGGCCATGTGCAGTGTATGACCATCCTATCGTCTCTGACCACTGAACATCGGCCGTCATTTCTCTACATTTCCATGTGAACTACAGATTACAGTTCCTCAATAAACCATCTGAACTACAGGTTACAGTTCCTCAATAAACCATCTGAACTACAGGTTACAGTTCCTCAATAAACCATCTGAACTACAGGTTACAGTTCCTCAATAAACCATCTGAACTACAGGTTACAGTTCCTCAATAAACCATCTGAACTACAGATTACAGTTCCTCAATAAACCATCTGAACTACAGGTTACAGTTCCTCAATAAACCATCTGAATTACAGGTTATAGTTCCCAATAAACCATCTGAACTACAGGTTACAGTTCCTCAATAAACCATCTGAACTACAGGTTACAGTCCCCAATAAACCATCTGAACTACAGGTTACAGTTCCTCAATAAACCATCTGAACTACAGGTTACAGTCCCCAATAAACCATCTGAACTACAGGTTACAGTTCCTCAATAAACCATCTGAACTACAGGTTACAGTTCCTCAATAAACCATCTGAACTACAGGTTACAGTCCCCAATAAACCATCTGAACTACAGGTTACAGTTCCTCAATAAACCATCTGAACTACAGGTTACAGTTCCTCAATAAACCATCTGAACTACAGATTACAGTTCCTCAATAAACCATCTGAACTACAGGTTACAGTTCCTCAATAAACCATCTGAACTACAGGTTACAGTTCCTCAATAAACCATCTGAACTACAGGTTACAGTTCCTCAATAAACCATCTGAACTACAGGTTACAGTTCCTCAATAAACCATCTGAACTACAGGTTACAGTTCCTCAATAAACCATCTGAACTACAGGTTACAGTTCCTCAATAAACCATCTGAACTACAGATTACAGTTCCTCAATAAACCATCTGAACTACAGGTTACAGTTCCTCAATAAACCATCTGAACTACAGGTTATAGTTCCCAATAAACCATCTGAACTACAGGTTACAGTTCCTCAATAAACCATCTGAACTACAGGTTACAGTTCCCAATAAACCATCTGAACTACAGGTTACAGTTCCTCAATAAACCATCTGAACTACAGGTTACAGTTCCTCAATAAACCATCTGAACTACAGGTTAGAGTTCCTCAATAAACCATCTGAACTACAGGTTACAGTTCCTCAATAAACCATCTGAACTACAGGTTACAGTTCCTCAATAAACCATCTGAACTACAGGTTACAGTTCCCAATAAACCATCTGAACTACAAGTTACAGTTCCTCAATAAACCATCTGAACTACAGGTTACAGTTCCTCAATAAACCATCTGAACTACAGGTTACAGTTCCTCAATAAACCATCTGAACTACAGGTTAGAGTTCCTCAATAAACCATCTGAACTACAGGTTACAGTTCCTCAATAAACCATCTGAACTACAGGTTACAGTTCCTCAATAAACCATCTGAACTACAGGTTACAGTTCCTCAATAAACCATCTGAACTACAGGTTACAGTTCCTCAATAAACCATCTGAACTACAGGTTACAGTTCCTCAATAAACCATCTGAACTACATGTTACAGTTCCTCAATAAACCATCTGAACTACAGGTTAGAGTTCCTCAATAAACCATCTGAACTACAGGTTACAGTTCCTCAATAAACCATCTGAACTACAGGTTAGAGTTCCTCAATAAACCATCTGAACTACAGGTTACAGTTCCTCAATAAACCATCTGAACTACAGGTTACAGTTCCCAATAAACCATCTGAACTACAGGTTACAGTTCCTCAATAAACCATCTGAACTACAGGTTACAGTTCCTCAATAAACCATCTGAACTACAGGTTACAGTTCCTCAATAAACCATCTGAACTACAGGTTACAGTTCCCCAATAAACCATCTGAACTACAAATTACAGTTCCTCAATAAACCATCTGAACTACAGATTACAGTTCCTCAATAAACCATCTGAACTACAGGTTACAGTTCCTCAATAAACCATCTGAATTACAGGTTATAGTTCCCAATAAACCATCTGAACTACAGGTTACAGTTCCCCAATAAAGCATTGTATTTATACTGTAGGATCCCAGCAGCCGTCCAAACCAAAGCCAATATTCAGTTCTGAGAGATAACAGATAACACAAGATAACCTTGAACGATAGAGAGAGAGAGCATCAGAATAGTTCTGTAGAAATATTCAGATTACTATCTAGCTACATTTACAACATTCAATAGTGCTGAGTGAGGTTGAGATCCCAGACAGTTAGTGGGTTAGTCAGAGGGGTTAGATCCCAGACAGTTAGTGGGTTAGTCAGAGGGGTTAGATCCCTGACAGTTAGTGGGTTAGTCAGAGGGGTTAGATCCCAGACAGTTAGTGGGTTAGTCAGAGGGGTTAGATCCCTGACAGTTAGTGGGTTAGTCAGAGGGTTTAGATCCCAGACAGTTAGTGGGTTAGTCAGAGGGTTGAGATCCCAGACAGTTAGTGGGTTAGTCAGAGGGTTGAGATCCCTGACAGTTAGTGGGTTAGTCAGAGGGTTGAGATCCCTGACAGTTAGTGGGTTAGTCAGAGGGTTGACATCCCAGACAGTTAGTGGGTTAGTCAGAGGGTTGAGATCCCAGACAGTTAGTGGGTTAGTCAGAGGGGTTAGATCCCAGACAGTTAGTGGGTTAGTCAGAGGGTTTAGATCCCAGACAGTTAGTGGGTTAGTCAGAGGGTGAGATCCCAGACAGTTATTGGGTTAGTCAGAGGGTTGAGATCCCAGAAAGTTATTGGGTTAGTCAGAGGGTAAGATCCCAGACAGTTATTGGGTTAGTCAGAGGGTAAGATCCCAGACAGTTATTGGGTTAGTCAGAGGGTAAGATCCCAGACAGTTAGTGGGTTAGTCAGAGGGGTTAGATCCCTGACAGTTAGTGGGTTAGTCAGAGGGTTGAGATCCCTGACAGTTAGTGGGTTAGTCAGAAGATTGAGATCCCAGACAGTTAGTGGGTTAGTCAGAGGGTTGAGATCCCAGAGGGAGAGAGAGAGGGACAGAGAGAGAGAAAGGGAGAGAGAGAGAAAGGGAGAGAGAGAGAAAGGGAGAGAGAGAGAAAGGGAGAGAGAGAAAGGGAGAGAGAAAGGGAGAGAGAGAGAGCAAGGGAGAGAGAGAGAAAGAGAGAGAAAGAGAGAGAAAGGGAGAGAGAGAAAGGTAGAGAGAGAAAGGGAGAGAGAGAGAGAGAGAGAAAGGGAGAGAGAGAGAAAGGGAGAGAGAGAAAGGGAGAGAGCGAGAGAGCGAGAGAGCGAGAGAGCGAGAGAGCGAGAGAGCGAGAGAGCGAGAGAGCGAGAGAGCGAGAGAGCGAGAGAGAGAGAGAGAGAGAGAGAGAGAACATAGCAGCCCATGAATTTAAGCAACAGGAGTAACAAAGAAGAAGCAACAACTACAACAACAACAACAACAACAACAACAGGAAGAAACAACAGCCGCAGGCAGCAAACCAAAGAGGAATAGTCACAACAGCTCTTTTTGAAGCTGGTTATCTATTCATGCATGTGAATGAGAAGCATGAGAGGAAGAGCAATCCAAACGTCCACCTGGCTGTGTGGCCGTATGTGTCCATTGTCTCAGTGGCCTCTCCCTCTCCAAACACCAGGACAACCAGGACACTCTCTGAGTCCCAAATGGCACCCTATGTCCTTCATAGTGAACTAGTTAGCACAGGAAACAGGGTGCCATTTGGGAGGGACAGTGATTTAAAAATCAAGCGAACCATTGGGTGACTCACCGCAGCGCTTGTCTTTGATGCCTCCAATACCGCGTCAGATACTCTGCCAGGACTCACTTGAAAAGCCTATGAACACACACACATAGACAGGTCTGGTCTGGTACACTATGAACACACACATAGACAGGTCTGGTCTGGTACACTATGAAAACACACACATAGACAGGTCTGGTCTGGTCCACTATGAAAACACACACATAGACAGGTCTGGTCTGGTCCACTATGAACACACACATAGACAGGTCTGGTCTGGTACACTATGAAAACACACACATAGACAGGTCTGGTCTGGTCCACTATGAACACACACATAGACAGGTCTTATCGATCTGCCACAACAGCACATTCGTGTAGCTGGTCTGTCTGCTACTCTCTCTACTGACACGTTGGTCTGTCTGCTACTCTCTCTACTGACACGTTGGTCTAGCTGGTCTGTCTGCTACTCTCTCTACTGACACGTTGGTCTGTCTGCTACTCTCTCTACTGACACGTTGGTCTGTCTGCTACTCTCTCTACTGACACGTTGGTCTAGCTGGTCTGTCTGCTACTCTCTCTACTGACACGTTAGTCTGTCTGCTACTCTCTCTACTGACACATTAGTCTGTCTGCTACTCTCTCTACTGACACGTTGGTCTGTCTGCTACTCTCTCTACTGACACGTTGGTCTGTCTGCTACTCTCTCTACTGACACGTTGGTCTAGCTGGTCTGTCTGCTACTCTCTCTACTGACACGTTGGTCTGTCTGCTACTCTCTCTACTGACACGTTGGTCTGTCTGCTACTCTCTCTACTGACACGTTAGTCTGTCTGCTACTCTCTCTACTGACACGTTGGTCTGTCTGCTACTCTCTCTACTGACACGTTGGTCTGTCTGCTACTCTCTCTACTGACACGTTGGTCTGTCTGCTACTCTCTCTACTGACACGTTGGTCTGTCTGCTACTCTCTCTACTGACACGTTAGTCTAGCTGGTCTGTCTGCTACTCTCTCTACTGACACGTTGGTCTAGCTGGTCTGTCTGCTACTCTCTCTACTGACACGTTGGTCTGTCTGCTACTCTCTCTACTGACACGTTAGTCTAGCTGGTCTGTCTGCTACTCTCTCTACTGACACGTTAGTCTGTCTGCTACTCTCTCTACTGACACATTAGTCTGTCTGCTACTCTCTCTACTGACACGTTGGTCTGTCTGCTACTCTCTCTACTGACACGTTGGTCTGTCTGCTACTCTCTCTACTGACACATTAGTCTGTCTGCTACTCTCTACTGACACGTTGGTCTGTCTGCTACTCTCTACTGACACGTTGGTCTGTCTGCTACTCTCTCTACTGACACGTTAGTCTGTCTGCTACTCTCTACTGACACGTTAGTTTGTCTGCTACTCTCTCTACTGACACATTGCATTGATCTGTCTGCTACTCTCTCTACTGACACATTAGTCTGTCTGCTACTCTCTCTACTGACACGTTGGTCTGTCTGCTACTCTCTCTACTGACACGTTGGTCTGTCTGCTACTCTCTCTACTGACACGTTAGTCTGTCTGCTACTCTCTCTACTGACACATTAGTCTGTCTGCTACTCTCTCTACTGACACGTTGGTCTGTCTGCTACTCTCTCTACTGACACGTTAGTCTAGCTGGTCTGTCTGCTACTCTCTCTACTCTCTGACAGAACCTGTCAGACCTGGGCTCTCCGTTAACCTAAAAAAAAACAAATATAGTGATATTCCAAAAAAGGTCCGGAAATCAGGATGACAAATATAAATTCTATTTGGACACAGTTCTATTAGAACACACCAAAAACTACACGTATCTAGGACTAAATATCAGCAACACAGGTAGCTTTCACATGGCTGTGAATGAGCTGAGAGACAAAGCAAGAAGAGCATTCGTACTGGTGCTCTTTCATGCCATCCCTAGGAGGGGTGCGTCACTTGAGTGGGTTGAGTTACTGACATGATCTTCCTGTCTGGGTTGGCGCACCCCCCTTGGTTTGTGCTGGGGTGGAGATCTTTGTGGGCTATACTCGGCCTTGTCTCAGGATTGTAAGTTGGTGGTTATGGAACCCCTACCTGTCCCAGACCTGCTGCTTTCAACTCTTAATGATCGGCTATGAAAAGCCAACTGACATTTATTCCTGATTATTATTTGACCATGCTTGTCATTTATGAACATTTTGAAAATCTTGGCTCTCTCTAATTCTCTCCTTCTCTCTTTCTTTCTCTCTCTCGGAGGGCCTGAGCCCTAGGACCATACGTCAGGACTACCGGGCATGATGACTCCTTGCTGTCCCCAGTCCACCTGGCCTTGCTGCTATTCCAGTTTCAACTGTTCTGCCTGCGGTTATGGAACCCCTACCTGTCCCAGACCTGCTGTTTCAACTCTTAATGATCGGCTATGAAAAGCCAACTGACATTTATTCCTAATTATTATTTGACCATGCTTGTCACTTATGAACATTTTGAACATCTTGGCCATGTTCTGTTATAATCTCCACCCGGCACAGCCAGAAGAGGACTGGCCACCCCTCATAGCCTGGTTCCTCTCTAAGTTTCTTCCTAGGTTTTGGCCTTTCTAGGGAGTTTTTCCTAGCCACCGTGCTTCTACACCTGCATTGCTTGCTGTTTGGGGTTTTAGGCTGGGTTTCTGTACAGCACTTCGAGATATTAGCGGATGTACGAAGGGCAATATAAAATAAACTTGATTTGATTGATTTGATTTCTATTCCATTAAAATCAACATTAAAATCGAAATTCCAATTAGAATCTGGCTCAAAATGTTCCAATCAGTCTATATGTATACTTTGACAATGTAAGTAATAATGAACTTGCCATGTGTCACGCCCTGGCCTTAGTATTATTTGTTTTATTTATTATTTTAGTTAGGTCAGGGTGTGACATGGGAAATGTTTGTGTTTTGTCGGTTTTGGGTGGTTATATGGTAAAGGGGGTGTTGGGTGTAGTGTATGGGTTTGTGTTGAGTGTATGTGTCTAGCTGTGTCTATGTTGGGTGTAGTTGTCTAGGAAAGTCTATGGTTGCCTGAATGGGTTCCCAATTAGAGACAGCTGATTTCTGTTGTCTCTGATTGGGAGCCATATTTAAGGTAGCCATAGGCTTTCGTTTGATGTGGGTAATTGTCTATGTTATACGTTTGTAGCATGTCTGTGCACTACGTTTATTAGCTTCACGGTCGTTTATTGTTTTGGTTAGTTTGTAAGTGTTTGTTTAATTTTTTCCTTCTTCTAAATAAAAGGAAGATGGCTTATTTTCCAAATGCTGCGTTTTGGTCCGTCTCTCCCCCACACGATCGTGACACCATGTCAATAAAGTCAATTGAATTGAATTGAGAGAGAGAGAGACAGAGAGAGAGAGAGAGCGAGCGAGAGAGAGAGCGAGAGAGAGAGAGCGAGAGCGAGAGAGAGAGAGAGAAAGAGAGAGAGAGAGAAAGAGAGGCAGAAAGAGAGAGAGAGAGAGAGAAAGAATCCACAAAGAATTAAAAAACAAACCCAATTTTGATCAACTCCCATATCTACTGGGTGAAATACCACAGTGTGCCATCACAGCAACAAGATTTGTGACCTGCTGCCACAAGAAAAGGGCAACTAGTGAAGAACAAACACCATTGAAAATACAACCCATGTTTATGTTTATTTATTTTCCCTTTTGTACTTGAACCATTTGCACATTATTACAACACTGTATATATACATAATATGACATTTGTAATGTCTTTATTCTTTTGGAACTTATGTGAGTGTAATGTTTACTGTTAATTTGTATTGTTTGTTTCACTTTTGTGTATTGTCTACCTCACTTGCTTTGGCAATGTTAACACATGTTTCCCATGCCAATAAAGCCCCTTGAATTGAATTGAATAGATAGAGAGATAGATAGATAGATAAAGATAGATATATAGATAATGAGAGATAGATAGATAAAGAGAGATAAATAGATAAAGAGAGATAGATAGATAAAGAGAGATAGATAGATAAAGAGATAGATAAAGAGATAGATAGATAGAGATATATAGATAAGGAGAGATAGATAGTTAAAGAGATATATAGATAAAGATAGATAGATAAGGAGAGATATATATATAAAGAGATAGATAGAGATAGATAATGAGAGATAGATAGAGATATATAGATAAAGATAGAGATATATAGATAAAGAGAGATAGATAGATAAAGAGATAGATAGATAGAGATAAGGAGAGATAGATAGTTAAAGAGATATATAGATAAAGATAGATAGATAAGGAGAGATATATATATAAAGAGATAGATAGAGATAGATAATGAGAGATAGATAGAGATATATAGATAAAGATAGAGATATATAGATAAAGAGAGATAGATAGATAAAGAGATAGATAGATATATAAAGAGAGATAAATAGATAAAGAGAGAGATAGATAAAGAGAGATAGATAGATAAAGAGATAGATAGAGATAGATGAAGAGATAGATAGATAGAGATATATAGATAAAGAGAGATATATAAAGAGATAGATAGAGATATATAGATAAGGAGAGATAGATAGATAAAGAGTTAGATAGAGATAGAGAGATATATAGATAAAGAGAGATAGATAGATAAGGAGAGATAGATAGATAAAGAGATAGATATATAGAGATAGATAGATAAGGAGAGATAGATAGATAAAGAGATAGATAGATAAAGAGAGATATATAGATAACGAGAGATGGATAGATAAGGAGATAGATAGATAAAGAGATAGATAGATAAAGAGAGATATATAGATAACGAGAGATGGATAGATAAGGAGAGAGATAGATAAAGAGATAGATAGATAGAGATATGGTCTGTATGGTCTGTATTAGTCTATAGATAAAGAGAGATAGATAGATAAAGAGATAGATAGAGATAGATAGATAAAGAGATAGATAGAGATATATAGATAAAGAGAGATAGATAAAGAGATAGATAGATAGAGATATATAGATAAAGAGAAATGGATAGATAAGGAGATAGATAGAGATAGAGATAGATAGATAGAGATATGGTCTGTATTAGTCTGTGGCGACCTAAATGCCAGAACTGGACACGAACCTGACATCCTCAGCACACAGGGGGACAAACACCTGCCTGCAGGTGACATCATTCCCTCCCCCATATGCCCCCCTAGGCACAACTATGACAACATAACCAACAAAAACGGGTCACAACTCCTGCAGCTCTGTCGCACGCTGGGTATGTTCATAGTCAATGGTAGGCTTCGAGGGGACTCCTATGGTAGGTACACCTATAGCTCATCTCTTGGCAGTAGCACTGTTGACTACTTTATTACTGACCTCAACCCAGAGTCTCTCAGAGCGTTCACAGTCAGCCCACTGACACCCCTATCAGACCACAGCAAAATCACAGTCTACTTGAACAGAGCAATACTCAATCATGAGGCATCAAAGCCAAAGGAACTGAGTAACATTAAGAAATGCTATAGATGGAAGGAATGCAGTTTGGAAACCTACCAAAAAACAATTAGGCAACAGCAAATCCATTCCCTTTTAGACAACTTCCTGGGTAAAACATTCCACTGCAAAAGTGAAGGTGTAAACTTGGCAGTAGAAAATCTTAACAGTATATTTGACCTCTCAGCTTCCCTATCAAATCTAAAAATCTCAAATAGAAAACCGAAGAAAATGAACAACAATGACAAATGGTTTGATGAAGAATGCAAAAATATAAGAAATAAATTGAGAAACCTGTCCCACCAAAAACATAAAGACCCTGTGTCTAGGCCTTCACTATGGTGAATCACTAAAACAATACAGAAATACACTACGGAAAAAGAAGGAACAGCATGTCAGAAATCAGCTCAATGTAATTGAAGAATCCATAGAGTCTAACCAATTCTGGGAAAATTGGAAAACACTAAACAAACAACAACACAAAGAATTATCTATCCAAAATGGAGATGTCTGGGTAAACCACTTCTCCAATCTTTTTGGCTCTATAACAAAGAATAAAGAGCAAAAACATATACATGATCAAATACAAATCCTAGAATCAACTATTAAAGACTACCAGAACCCACTGGATTCTCCAATTACCTTGAATGAGTTACAGGACAAAATAAAAACCCTCCAACCCAAAAAGGCCTGTGGTGTTGATGGTATCCTTAATGGAATGATCAAATATACAGACAACAAATTCCAATTGGCTATACTAAAACTCTTTAACATCGTCCTTAGCTCTGGCATCTTCCCCAATATTTGGAAACAAGGACTGATCACCCCAATCCACAAAAGTGGAGACAGATTTGACCCAAATAACTACCGTGGAATATGCGTCAACAGTAACCTTGGTAAAATACTCTGCATTATCATTAACAGCAGACTCGTACATTTCCTCAATGAACACAATGTACTGAGCAAATGTTGAATTGGCTTTTTACCAAATTACCGTACAACAGACCATGTATTCACCCTACACACCCTAATTGACAAACAAACAAACCAAAACAAAGGCAAAGTCTTCTCATGCTTTGTTGATTTCAAAAAAGCATTCGACTCAATTTGGCATGAGGGTCTGCTATACAAATTGATGGAAAGTGGTGTTGGGGGTAAAACATACGACATTATAAAATCCATGTACACAAACAACAAGTGTGCGGTTAAAATTGGCAAAAAACACACACATTTCTTCACACAGGGTCGTGGGGTGAGACAGGGATGCAGCTTAAGCCCCACCCTCTTCAAAATATATATCAACGCATTGGCGCGGGCACTAAAACAGTCTGCAGCACCCGGTCTCACCCTACTAGAATCCGAAGTCAAATGTCTACTGTTTGCTGATGATCTGGTGCTTCTGTCACCAACCAAGGAGGGCCTACAGCAGCACCTAGATCTTCTGCACAGATTCTGTCAGACCTGGGCCCTGACAGTAAATCTCAGTAAGACCAAAATAATGGTGTTCCAAAAAAGGTCCAGTCACCAGGACCACAAATTCCATCTAGACACCGTTGCCCTAGAGCACACAAAAAACTATACATACCTCGGCCTAAACATCAGCACCACAGGTAACTTCCACAAAGCTGTGAACGATCTGAGAGACAAGGCAAGAAGGGCATTCTATGCCATCAAAAGGAACATAAATTTCAACATACCAATTAGGATCTGGCTAAAAATACTTGAATCAGTCATAGAGCACATTGCCCTTTATGGTTGTGACGTCTGGGGTCCGCTCACCAACCAAGATTTCACAAAATGGGGCAAACACCAAATTGAGACTCTGCATGCAGAATTCTGCAAAAATATCCTCCGTGTACAACGTAGAACACCAAATAATGCATGCAGAGCAGAATTAGGCCGATACCCACTAATTATCAAAATCCAGAAAAGAGCCGTTAAATTCTACAACCACCTAAAAGGAAGCGATTCCCAAACCTTCCATAACAAAGCCATCACCTACAGAGAGATGAACCTGGAGAAGAGTCCCCTAAGCAAGCGGATCAAATTGAATTGATATATAGATAAAGAGAGATATATAGAGAAAGAGAGATAGATAGAGTTAGATATACTTGGATTTTTTTGTCAGGAACATACAGTATACAGAATACTACCCTCTACAACATAACCTTCACTATGTCACCAGGACATATACAGGATACTACCCTCTACAACAGGGGTGTCAAACTCATTCCACGGAGGGCCTAGTGTCTGCAGGTTTTTGGTTTTTCCTTTCAATAAAGCCCTAGACAACCAGGTGTGGGGAGTTCCTAACTAATTAGTGATGTTAATTCATCAATCAAGTACAAGGGAGGAGCGAAAACCCGCAGACACTCGGCCCTCCGTGGAATGAGTTTGACACCTGTGCTCTACAACATAATCTTCACTCCAAATCAAAACCTACAACCTGATTTTGGACGGAATTACAGAATCACCTGGAAGGTTTACAACTACCAAAGATTATTATTCCAATGCTATACAGCAAACGCTCTGGAAAACAACAGAAACCTGAAAACACCAACCTAGAACTGAGTGAATAATGTTTAGTCTGAAGTTATATTTTATTTCCAAAAGCCAGGAAGAAAAATACATTACATTACTTTATAAGGACGGAATGCTAAATTAAGTCTGCCAAGCTTGATACAACATCAACTAGCACTGAGGTGTTAAGTGAGAGGTGTCAAAGCCCTTTAGCCCAACAATGGCAGGAGAGTCGAACAGTCTACTCCAACCAAATGGAGAGGCCTTACAAGCTGCCTCCCGCTGTTCAGAGGTAATTAAAATACAGTACCCTCTCTGTGTAAAGAATGATAAGGCAAGAAAAGATCACAAAATGAAGCTCCTTATGGAAAATCAAGAGACACTTTTTGCTGACTATTATAAAAATGGGAACATCAGCAACCTCATCTTCCACACAAACCATCCCCTGGCATGGCACAGTGCTACATTAGCACACTACCCCGCTGTTAACCTCTTCGGGCTAGGGGGCGGTATTTTCAGGTCCGGATGAAAAGCGTGCCCAAAGTAAACTGCCTGCTACTCATGCCCAGAAGCTAGGATATGCATATAATACTACCCCTCTGTTAAGAGAGGTGGTGTTAACGAGGGGTGGAAACTGAGAATACTAGACAATGAGGACTCTGAGTCAGCTAATATAAATCTCTATAAGTCTGGAACGGTAATGGTACAGGGCAACCCCAAACAGTTTCAGCTGGACTTTCACCTAATCAAAGAATTAGCCCAGCAGGAGAAGCTCTCCCTTGAGAAAGATACCCCACCCTGAGCGGGTCAGACCAGACCTCTTCATTATATAACCCCACAGACGAGCAACCCAAGCGGAAAGTCAATCTCCCAGCACAGAGTACTTCCCCCTCATTGGAATGAAGGATACATTTACCCAGCTGGAGGTAAGACAGGTGGAGCTGGAAAAGCAGGTGATTGCACTCCAGTCAGCACAGACCCAGACAACAGTCCAGCATAACAACACCCCCTTAATCTTGTCAATAGAGGGGCGCTGTTTTCACTTTGGAAAAAATCGTGCCCAATTTAAACGGCCTCGTACTCTGTTCTAGCTCATACAATATGCATATTATTATTACTATTTGATAGAAAACACTCTGACGTTTCTAAAACTGTTTGAATTATATCTGTGAGTAAAACAGAACTCATTTGGTAGCAAACTTCCATACAGGAAGTGAAAAATCTGAAAACGAGGCTCTGTTTCAGGGCCTGTTTTTTCAACTGGCTTTAATTTATCGATATGTATGCACTTCATACGCCTTCCACTAGATGTCAACAGGCAGTGGAAGGTGGAATGGGGTGCCTAGCTTGATCTGAGGCCGAACAAGAGCTTTTGGAGTGACAGGGCCGGTATTTTATTTGTCTTCGACGGCGCGCGAGGGACCTCGACATTGTCTTCTGAAAAGCGTTCGGTATACACGGCGAATATCTCCGGCTCTGATTTTTATTTGATACATATGATAATAACATCATAAAGTAGTTTTTTTCAACCGAGTTTTATCAGTTTATTCAACGTTTATTGGGACTTCTGGAGTTTTCCATTCTTTGCGCCAAGAGAGGATGGGAATGTTAGCAACCTTGGCTAGCATTGTGGCGCGAATTCGACAGAAGAAATGGACATTCTAAAACCAAACAACGATTTATTCTGGAAATAGGATTCCTTGTACAACATTCTGATGGAAGAACAGCAAAAGTAAGACAACATTTATGATGTTATTTTGTATTTCTGTGTAATATGTTGATGCCTATTCTCCGCCGTGTTAGTGAGTGCTGTCTCACAATAACCCAAGCTGTATGTTGTGGTAAAGTTATTTAAAAAAATCTAACACAGCGGTTGCATTAATAACCAGTGTATCTTTCATTTGCCATATAACAAGTATTTTTATGTAAAGTTTATGATGAGTTCTTTGGTCAGATTAGGTGAGTGTCCAAAATATCTCCGGACATTCTGGGGAAATGTTGCTACGTATTCACAATGTATAACCACGATTTGTAGCTCTAAATATGCACTGTGATGAGACAACTTCAACAATATTGTAAAGGTTGTCGTAGTTGTTCTCCTCCTCAGACGAGGAGGAGCATGGATCGGGCCAAGATGCGGAGTAGTAGGTATTCATGTTTTAATGGCAAACCAACAAACACTACAAATTAACAAAACAACAAACGTGACTAACCTGCAACAGTCCTGTGTGGCCCAAACGCTGACACAAGAACAAACACCCACAAAACACCAGTGAAACCCTGGCTGCCTTAGTATGACTCTCAATCAGAGACAAACGATACACACCTGTCTCTGATTGAGAATCATACCAGGCCGAACACAAAAACCCAACATAGAAATAGAAAACATAGACTGCCCAACCAAAACTCACGCCCTGACCAATAAACACATACAAAACAAGAGAAAACAGGTCAGGAACGTGACATAACCCCCCCCTTAAGGTGCGAACTCCGGGCGCACCAGCACAAAGTCTAGGGGAGGGTCTGGGTGGGCATCTGACCACGGTGGTGGCTCAGGCTCTGGGCGAGGTCCCCACCCCACCATAGTCACTCCCCGCTTCCGTATCCCCCTCCCAATGACCACCCTGCAACTAAACCCACCTAAATGAAGGGGCAGCATCGGGATAAGGGGCAGCAGCTCCGGGCTGAGGGACGGCAGCTCCGGGCTGAGGGACTCCGGCAGGTCCTGGCTGAGGGACTCCGGCAAGTCCTGGCTGAGGGACTCCGGCAGGTCCTGGCTGAGGGACTCCGGCAGGTCCTGGCTGAGGGACTCCGGCAGGTCCTGGCTGAGGGACTCCGGCAGGTCCTGGCTGAGGGACTCCGGCAGGTCCTGGCTGAGGGACTCCGGCAGGTCCTGGCTGAGGGACTCCGGCAGGTCCTGGCTGAGGGACTCCGGCTGGTCCTGGCTGAGGGACTCCGGCTGGTCCTGGCTGAGGGACTCCGGCTGGTCCTGGCTGAGGGACTCCGGCTGGTCCTGGCTGAGGGACTCCGGCTGGTCCTGGCTGGACGGCTCTGGCTGGTCCTGGCTGGACGGCTCTGGGTGGTCCTGGCTGGACGGCTCTGAAGGCTCGGGACAGACGGGCAGCGCTGGGCAGGCAGACAGTTCAGACCACGCTGGGCAGGCAGGCAGTGCAGGCGGCGTTGGGCAGACGGCCGACTCTGACCTGCTGAGGCGCACAGTAGGCCTGGTGCGTGGTGCCGGAACTGGAGGCCCTGGGCTGGAGACATGCACCACAGGGAGAGTGCGTGGAGGAGGAACAGGGCTCTGGAAACGCACTGGAAGCCTGGTGCGTGGAGTAGGCACTGGTGGTACTGAGCTGGGGTGGGAAGGTGGCGCCGGATATACCGGACCGTGAAGGAGGACACGCGCTCTTGAGCACCAAGCCTCCCCAACCTTACCAGGTTGAATGATCCCCGTAGCCCTGCCAGTGCGGCGAGGTAACCCGCACTGGGCTATGCAGGCGAACCGGGGACACCACCTGTAAGGTTGGTGCCATGTACGCCGGCCCGAGGAGACGTACTGGAGGCCAGATACGTTGGGCCGGCTTCATGACATCCGGCTTGATGCCCAACCTAGCCCTCCCAGTGCAGCAAGGTGGAATAGCCCGCACTGGGCTAAGCACGCGTACTGGGGAAACCGTGCGCTTTACCGCATAACACGGTGTCTGACCAGTACGACGCCCTCTCACTCCACGGTAAGCCCGGGGAGTTGGCTCAGGTAACCAACCCGGCTTCGCCACACTCCCCGTTATCCCCCCCCCAATAAATTTTTGGGTGAGCCTCTCGTGCTTCCAGCCTCTCTTACGTGCTGCCTCCTCATACCAGCGCTCCTGGGCTGTGGCTGCCTCCTTCTCCTCCCGAGAGCGGCGATTCTCTCCCACCTTAGCCCAGGGTCCTTCTCCGTTGAATATTTGCTCCCATGTCCATTCCTCTTCTCTCCATTGCTTTTGTTCTTGCCGTCCTTCTCCAATCCGCTTGGTCCTGGTTTGGTGGGTGTTTCTGTTACGGCTGTCCTCGCTGACAGAAGGTGTGGACCAGTACGCTGACACAAGAACAAACACCCACAAAACACCAGTGAAACCCTGGCTGCCTTAGTATGACTCTCAATCAGAGACAAACGATACACACCTGTCTCTGATTGAGAATCATACCAGGCCGAACACAAAAACCCAACATAGAAATAGAAAACATAGACTGCCCACCCAAAACTCACGCCCTGACCAATAAACACATACAAAACAAGAGAAAACAGGTCAGGAACATGACAAATATAAAAAGCAAGAGCAGGAGAAGAACAGAGCACTAGATGAGAGGATCAGACTGCTGGGGGAGAGGGTGAGGGGGATGGCGTGTGACAGAGAACAACCCACTAGAGAGGTGGACAACCCCACAGAGAAGCCAGCAGAACAGCCCACCTCAGCTACCGACAAAAGTCTTGACACCACAGCAGAACAGTCCACACCAGACCCTGACCATAGCCTCGATGTCACAGCAGAACAGACAAATGAAGAATCCCAAGCCCTGGGGATCTCAACCCCTCTGTCAGCCACCCTGATAGCCCTCCTGACAACCTACCCCCACCCACTGAGGACATACGCAAGACACAGATTGTACTCCTTATGGACTCAAATGGGAAACATATACAAGAAAATAAACTTTTTCCCAAACACAGTGTGTCTAAACTCTGGTGTCCAAACACCAGCACGCCCTAGACCTTCTGTCTGAGGACCAACTAGGGTCACCCAGCCACATAATAATACACACAGGCACAAACGACCTGAGAACACAGCAGGAAAGGGTGGCCACAGCACTGAAGGAAGTGATTGAAAAAGCTTCTTCTACTTTCCCCAACGCACAAGTGGTTATCTCCACCCTGCTACCACGAAAAGACTTCCACCCTGCTACAATACAGCGGGTAAACGCAAGTATTTCCCTTGACTGTGCCTCAAAACCAAATGTTTTCCTGGCCCACCACTCCACCCTGGACTTGAACAGCCTCTATGACCAGGTCCACCTATACAAGGCAGTAGTGTCCACCTTCGCCGGACTCTAAAGGACATCACTCTCAAACGCAGCGCCAACACTTCACACAGGAGAAACGGATCAATAGACAGACCAGGCCAGGACCAGCAAGCCCAGACCAGCAAGACTCTCTCCCAGACCTGCGGGACCCCCCCCCCCCCTTCACATAGAGGACCCATTCCGAGAGGACCTACATCCAGACCACAACACCACCAGCCACATACACCCCCCCCCCCAACCAATCAACACCCCCCCAAGTCAACCATGCCCACACACAATTTAGGCCCCCTCAGATCAGACCTATGCCCCTCCTGCCCACCCCATGCCCCCCACTCCCGCAAAGAGGGCCACAACATGGAAGTCACACATACGCCCAGGCCATGAGCGGGCAAACAGGCCCAACCCCCACTCTTACACTAGCCCAAGCCAATGGCATGTACCAGATTCTCAGCAGGCTCTGCTTACACTTACTGGCCTGAGGCCAAACCACACGACCAACAACATTAGACACTTAATGGAACACAAAGCCTTCACTATCTCATCCTGGAATATCCAAGGCCTGAGGTCGTCTGCCTTTGGTCTAAAGAGCAGGAACCTGGACTTCATCAAAGAAATCAGAAATAAAGACATTGTCATCCTACAAGAAACCTGGTATAGAGGAGATGGACCCACTGGTTGCCCTCTAGGTTACAGAGAGTTGGTAGTCCCATCCACCACACTACCAGGTGGGTGGTATAGAGGAGACGGACCCACTGGTTGCCCTTTAGGTTACAAGAACAAGAACCTGACACCCTCAGCATACAGGGGGACAAACACCTGCCTGGAGGTGACAGCATTCCCTCCCCCATATGCCCCCCTAGGCACAACTATGACAACATAAGCAACAAAAACAGGCCACAACTCCAGCAGCTCTGTCACATGCTGGGTATGTACATAGTCAATGGTAGGCTTCGAGGGCACTCCTATGGTAGGTACACCTATAGCTCATCTCTTGGCAGTATTACTGTAGACTACTTAATCACTGACCTCAACCCAGAGTCTCTCAGAGCGTTCACAGTCAGCCCACTGACACCCCTGTCAGACCACAGCAAAAGCACAGTCTACCTGAACAGAGCAATACTCAATCATGAGGCATCAAAGCCAAAGGAACTGAGTAATATTAAGAAATGCTATAGATGGAAGGATTGTAGTTTGGAAACCTACCAAAAAACAATTAGGCAACAACAAATTCAATCCCTTTTAGAAAACTTCCTGGGTAAAACATTCCACTGCAAAAGTGAAGGACAAAACTACTGTAGTAGTGAAGGTGTAAACTTGGCAGTAGAACATCTTAACAGTATATTTGAACTCTCAGCTTCGCTATCAAATCTAAACATCTCAAATAGAAAACCAAAGAAAATTAACAACAATGACAAATGGTTTGATGAAGAATGCAAAAATCGAAGAAAGAAATTGAGAAACCTGTCCAACCAAAAACATAGAGACCCGTAAAACCTGAGCCTACGCCTTCACTATGGTGAATCACTAAAACAATACAGAAATACACTACAGAAAAAGAAGGAACAGCACATCAGACATCAGCTCTATGTAACTGAAGAATCCATAGAATCTGACCACTTCTGGGAAAATTGGAAAACTCTAAACCAACAACAACACAAAGAATTATCTGTCCAAAATGGAGATGCATGGGTAAACCACTTCTAAAATAATTTTGGCTCTATAACAAAGAACAAACAGCAAAAACATAAACATGATCAAATACACATCTTAGAATCAACTATTAAAGACGACCAGAACCCACTGGATTCTCTAATTACATTGAATAAACTACAGGACAAAATAAAAACCCTCCAACCCAAAAAGGCCCGTGGTGTTGATGGTATCCTCAATGAAATCATAAAATATACAGACAAAAAATTCCAATTGGCTATACTTAAACTCTTTAACATCATCCTCAGCTCTGGCTGATCAGCCCAATCCACATAAGTGGAGACAAATTTGACCCCAATAACTACCGTGGGATATGCGTCAACAGCCAACATGGGAAAATCCTCTGCATTATTATTAACAGCAGACTTGTACATTTCCTCAGAGAAAACAATGTACTGAGCAAATGTCAAATTGGCCTTTTACTAAATTTTCGTACGACAAACTACGTATTCACCCTGCACACCTTAAATGACAAACAAACAAACCAAAACAAAGACAAAGTCTTCTCATGCTTTGTTGATTTCAAAAAAAGCCTAGGACTCAATTTGGCATGAGGGTCTGCTATACAAATTGATGGAAAGTGGTGTTGGGGGAAAAACATACGACATTATAAAATCCATGTACACAAACAACAATTGTGCGGTTAAAATAGGCAAAAAAAGCACACATTTCTTTCCGCAGGGTCAGGGGTTGAGACAGGGATGCAGATTAAGCCCCACCTTCTTCAACATATATATCAACGAATTGGTGAGGGCACTAGAACTGTCTGCAGCACCCGGCCTCACCCTACTAGAATCTGAAGTCAAATGTCTGCTGTTTGCTGATGATCTGGTGCTTCTGTCCCCAACCAAGGAGGACCTACAGCAGCACCTAGATCTTCTGCACAGATTCTGCCAGACCTGGGCCCTGACAGTAAATCTCAGAAAGACCAAAATTATTGTGTTCCAAATAAAGTCCAGTCGCCAGGACCACAAATACAAGTTCCATCTAGACACCGTTGCCCTAGAGCACACAAAAAACTATACATACCTTGGCCTAAACATCAGCACCACAGGTAACTTCCACAAAGCCGTGAACGATCTGAGAGACAATGCAAGAAGGGCATTCTATGCATTCAAAAGGAACATAAAATTTGACATACCAATTAGGATTTGGCTAAAAATACTTGAATCAGTTATAGAACCCATTGCCCTTTATGGTTGTGAGGTCTGGGGTCCGCTCACCAACCAAGAATTCACAAAATGGGACAAAGGCCGCCGTAGGCAGACCTGGCTCTCAAGAGAAGACAGGCAATGTGCACACTGCCCACAAAATGAAGTGGAAACTGAGCTGCACTTCCTAACCTCCTGCCAAATGTATGACCATATTAGAGACACATATTTCCCTCAGATTACACAGATCTACAAAGAATTTGAAAACAAACTCGATTTTGATAAACTCCCATATCTACTGGGTGAAATACCACAGTGTGGGATCACAGACAGACAGACAGACAGACAGACAGACAGACAGCCAGACAGACAGACACACAGACAGCCAGACAGACAGACAGACAGACAGACAGACAGACAGACAGACAGACAGACAGACAGACAGACAGACAGACATAGATAGATAGATAGATAGAGGGGAGGCAATGTTGCTTGGGTTGGTATTAGTGGGATCCATGTGTTTTTTAAGAACACAAGCTTGAGCTGCGAGCTAGGCAATGGGAGCTGATGGATGTGGAAATTGACAGTAGCCACGTGTTTAAAGAGCCTGAACGAGAGGAAAGGACAAGAGGAGAGGGGAGATGAGGCACAGAGACAGGGCCAAGCCTGTCTAACACAGCCACAGCTTACAACTGACAGTCTATCAAATAGCGTCATGTCATACCCACTATGACATCATGCTAGTCGCTCCCAGGTATTGTCCCTTTAGAGCGATTTCAAGGGCACGAGTCCGACCTATTGAACATAAAGAGAACAGCCTTGTATCTAAGTCACAATCTACAGAGACAGGCACAAGCATGGTCAACAGGAAGTGGCTTCATGGTTTAAAGAGACAGACATGGTCAACAGGAAGAGACTTCATGGTTTAAAGAGACAGACATGGTCAGGAGGAAGAGGCTTCATGGTTTAAAGAGACAGACATGGTCAACAGGAAGAGACTTCATGGTTTAAAGAGACAGACATGGTCAACAGGAAGAGGCTTCATGGTTTAAAGAGACAGACATGGTCAGGAGGAAGTGGCTTCATGGTTTAAAGAGACAGACATGGTCAGGAGGAAGAGACTTCATGGTTTAAAGAGACAGACATGGTCAACAGGAAGTGAATTCATGGTTTAAAGAGACAGACATTGTCAGGAGGAAGAGAATTCATGGTTTAAAGAGGCAGACATGGTCAACAGGAAGTGGCTTCATGGTTTCAAGAGACAGACATTGTCAACAGGAAGAGGCTTCATGGTTTAAAGAGACAGACATGGTCAACAGGAAGTGAATTCATGGTTTAAAGAGACAGACATGGTCAGGAGGAAGAGACTTCATGGTTTAAAGAGACAGACATGGTCAACAGGAAGTGGCTTCATGGTTTAAAGAGACAGACATGGTCAACAGGAAGTGGCTTCATGGTTTAAAGAGACAGACATGGTCAACAGGAAGAGGCTTCATGGTTTAAAGAGACAGACATGGTCAACAGGAAGTGACTTCATGGTTTAAAGAGACAGACATGGTCAACAGGAAGAGACTTCATGGTTTAAAGAGACAGACATGGTCAACAGGAAGAGACTTCATGGTTTAAAGAGACAGACATGGTCAACAGGAAGTGGCTTCATGGTTTAAAGAGACAGACATGGTCAGGAGGAAGAGACTTCATGGTTTAAAGAGGCAGACATGGTCAACAGTAAGTGGCTTCATGGTTTAAAGAGACAGACATGGTCAACAGGAAGAGACTTCATGGTTTAAAGAGACAGACATGGTCAACAGGAAGAGGCTTCATGGTTTAAAGAGACAGACATGGTCAGGAGGAAGTGGCTTCATGGTTTAAAGAGACAGACATGGTCAACAGGAAGTGACTTCATGGTTTAAAGAGACAGACATGGTCAGGAGGAAGTGGCTTCATGGTTTAAAGAAACAGACATGGTCAGGAGGAAGTGGCTTCATGGTTTAAAGAGACAGACATGGTCAGGAGGAAGAGACTTCATGGTTTAAAGAGACAGACATGGTCAACAGGAAGTGGCTTCATGGTTTAAAGAGACAGACATGGTCAACAGGAAGTGAATTCATGGTTTAAAGAGACAGACATGGTCAACAGGAAGTGACTTCATGGTTTAAAGAGACAGACATGGTCAACAGGAAGTGACTTCATGGTTTAAAGAGACAGACATGGTCAGGAGGAAGTGGCTTCATGGTTTAAAGAGACAGACATGGTCAGGAGGAAGAGACTTCATGGTTTAAAGAGACAGACATGGTCAACAGGAAGTGAATTCATGGTTTAAAGAGACAGACATTGTCAGGAGGAAGAGACTTCATGGTTTAAAGAGGCAGACATGGTCAACAGGAAGTGGCTTCATGGTTTAAAGAGACAGACATGGTCAACAGGAAGAGACTTCATGGTTTAAAGAGACAGACATGGTCAACAGGAAGTGGCTTCATGGTTTAAAGAGACAGACATGGTCACGAGGAAGAGACTTCATGGTTTAAAGAGGCAGACATGGTCAACAGGAAGTGGCTTCATGGTTTAAAGAGACATACATGGTCAACAGGAAAAGGCTTCATGGTTTAAAGAGACAGACATGGTCAACAGGAAGTGACTTCATGGTTTAAAGAGACAGACATGGTCAACAGGAAGAGACTTCATGGTTTAAAGAGACAGACATGGTCAGGAGGAAGTGGCTTCATGGTTTAAAGAGACAGACATTGTCAACAGGAAGAGGCTTCATGGTTTAAAGAGACAGACATGGTCAACAGGAAGTGACTTCATGGTTTAAAGAGACAGACATGGTCAACAGGAAGTGACTTCATGGTTTAAAGAGACAGACATGGTCAACAGGAAGAGACTTTATGGTTTAAAGAGACAGACATGGTCAACAGGAAGTGGCTTCATGGTTTAAAGAGACAGACATGGTCAACAGGAAGTGGCTTCATGGTTTAAAGAGACAGACATTGTCAACAGGAAGAGACTTCATGGTTTAAAGAGACAGACATGGTCAGGAGGAAGTGGCTTCATGGTTTAAAGAGACAGACATGGTCAGGAGGAAGAGACTTCATGGTTTAAAGAGACAGACATGGTCAACAGGAAGTGGCTTCATGGTTTAAAGAGACAGACATGGTCAGGAGGAAGAGACTTCATGGTTTAAAGAGACAGACATGGTCAACAGGAAGAGACTTCATGGTTTAAAGAGACAGACACGGTCAACATGAAGAGACTTCATGGTTTAAAGAGACAGACATGGTCAACAGGAAGTGGCTTCATGGTTTAAAGAGACAGACATGGTCAACAGGAAGTGGCTTCATGGTTTAAAGAGACAGACATGGTCAACAGGAAGAGGCTTCATGGTTTAAAGAGACAGACATGGTCAACAGGAAGTGACTTCATGGTTTAAAGAGACAGACATGGTCAACAGGAAGAGTCTTCATGGTTCAAAGAGACAGACATGGTCAACAGGAAGAGACTTCATGGTTTAAAGAGACAGACATGGTCAACAGGAAGTGGCTTCATGGTTTAAAGAGACAGACATGGTCAGGAGGAAGAGACTTCATGGTTTAAAGAGGCAGACATGGTCAACAGGAAGAGACTTCATGGTTTAAAGAGACAGACATGGTCAACAGGAAGTGACTTCATGGTTTAAAGAGACAGACATGGTCAACAGGAAGAGATTTCATGGTTTAAAGAGACAGACATGGTCAGGAGGAAGTGGCTTCATGGTTTAAAGAGACATACATGGTCAACAGGAAAAGGCTTCATGGTTTAAAGAGACAGACATGGTCAACAGGAAGTGACTTCATGGTTTAAAGAGACAGACATGGTCAACAGGAAGAGACTTCATGGTTTAAAGAGACAGACATGGTCAGGAGGAAGTGGCTTCATGGTTTAAAGAGACAGACATTGTCAACAGGAAGAGGCTTCATGGTTTAAAGAGACAGACATGGTCAACAGGAAGTGACTTCATGGTTTAAAGAGACAGACATGGTCAACAGGAAGTGACTTCATGGTTTAAAGAGACAGACATGGTCAACAGGAAGAGACTTTATGGTTTAAAGAGACAGACATGGTCAACAGGAAGTGGCTTCATGGTTTAAAGAGACAGACATGGTCAACAGGAAGTGGCTTCATGGTTTAAAGAGACAGACATTGTCAACAGGAAGAGACTTCATGGTTTAAAGAGACAGACATGGTCAGGAGGAAGTGGCTTCATGGTTTAAAGAGACAGACATGGTCAGGAGGAAGAGACTTCATGGTTTAAAGAGACAGACATGGTCAACAGGAAGTGGCTTCATGGTTTAAAGAGACAGACATGGTCAGGAGGAAGAGACTTCATGGTTTAAAGAGACAGACATGGTCAACAGGAAGAGACTTCATGGTTTAAAGAGACAGACATGGTCAGGAGGAAGAGACTTCATGGTTTAAAGAGACAGACATGGTCAACAGGAAGTGACTTCATGGTTTAAAGAGACAGACATGGTCAACAGGAAGTGGCTTCATGGTTTAAAGAGACAGACATGGTCAACAGGAAGTGGCTTCATGGTTTAAAGAGACAGACATGGTCAACAGGAAGTGACTTCATGGTTTAAAGAGACAGACATGGTCAGGAGGAAGAGACTTCATGGTTTAAAGAGACAGACATGGTCAACAGGAAGTGACTTCATGGTTTAAAGAGACAGACATGGTCACGAGGAAGAGACTTCATGGTTTAAAGAGACAGACATGGTCAGGAGGAAGAGACTTCATGGTTTAAAGAGACAGACATGGTCAACAGGAAGTGGCTTCATGGTTTAAAGAGACAGACATGGTCAACAGGAAGTGACTTCATGGTTTAAAGAGACAGACATGGTCAACAGGAAGAGACTTCATGGTTTAAAGAGACAGACATGGTCAACAGGAAGTGGCTTCATGGTTTAAAGAGACAGACATGGTCAGGAGGAAGATACTTCATGGTTTAAAGAGACAGACATGGTCAACAGGAAGTGGCTTCATGGTTTAAAGAGACAGACATGGTCAGGAGGAAGTGGCTTCATGGTTTAAAGAGACAGACATGGTCAACAGGAAGAGACTTCATGGTTTAAAGAGACAGACATGGTCAGGAGGAAGTGGCTTCATGGTTTAAAGAGACAGACATGGTCAACAGGAAGTGGCTTCATGGTTTAAAGAGACAGACATGGTCAACAGGAAGAGACTTCATGGTTTAAAGAGACAGACATTGTCAAAAGGAAGAGACTTCATGGTTTAAAGAGACAGACATGGTCAGGAGGAAGTGGCTTCATGGTTTAAAGAGACAGACATGGTCAGGAGGAAGAGACTTCATGGTTTAAAGAGACAGACATGGTCAACAGGAAGTGGCTTCATGGTTTAAAGAGACAGACATGGTCAGGAGGAAGAGACTTCATGGTTTAAAGAGACAGACATGGCCAACAGGAAGAGACTTCATGGTTTAAAGAGACAGACATGGTCAGGAGGAAGAGACTTCATGGTTTAAAGAGACAGACATGGTCAACAGGAAGTGACTTCATGGTTTAAAGAGACAGACATGGTCAACAGGAAGTGGCTTCATGGTTTAAAGAGACAGACATGGTCAACAGGAAGTGGCTTCATGGTTTAAAGAGACAGACATGGTCAACAGGAAGTGACTTCATGGTTTAAAGAGACAGACATGGTCAACAGGAAGAGACTTCATGGTTTAAAGAGACAGACATGGTCAACAGGAAGAGACTTCATGGTTTAAAGAGACAGACATGGTCAGGAGGAAGAGACTTCATGGTTTAAAGAGACAGACATGGTCAACAGGAAGTGGCTTCATGGTTTAAAGAGACAGACATGGTCAACAGGAAGTGACTTCATGGTTTAAAGAGACAGACATGGTCAACAGGAAGTGACTTCATGGTTTAAAGAGACAGACATTGTCAACAGGAAGAGACTTCATGGTTTAAAGAGACAGACATGGTCAGGAGGAAGTGGCTTCATGGTTTAAAGAGACAGACATGGTCAGGAGGAAGAGACTTCATGGTTTAAAGAGACAGACATGGTCAACAGGAAGTGACTTCATGGTTTAAAGAGACAGACATGGTCAACAGGAAGTGGCTTCATGGTTTAAAGAGACAGACATGGTCAACAGGAAGTGGCTTCATGGTTTAAAGAGACAGACATGGTCAGGAGGAAGAGGCTTCATGGTTTAAAGAGACAGACATGGTCAACAGGAAGTGAATTCATGGTTTAAAGAGACAGACATGGTCAACAGGAAGAGACTTCATGGTTTAAAGAGACAGACATGGTCAACAGGAAGTGACTTCATGGTTTAAAGAGACAGACATGGTCAGGAGGAAGAGGCTTCATGGTTTAAAGAGACAGACATGGTCAACAGGAAGTGAATTCATGGTTTAAAGAGACAGACATGGTCAACAGGAAGAGACTTCATGGTTTAAAGAGACAGACATGGTCAACAGGAAGTGACTTCATGGTTTAAAGAGACAGACATGGTCAGGAGGAAGAGACTTCATGGTTTAAAGAGACAGACATGGTCAGGAGGAAGAGACTTCATGGTTTAAAGAGACAGACATGGTCAACAGGAAGTGACTTCATGGTTTAAAGAGACAGACATGGTCAACAGGAAGTGACTTCATGGTTTAAAGAGACAGACGTGGTCAGGAGGAAGAGGCTTCATGTTTTAAAGAGACAGACATGGTCAACAGGAAGTGGCATTGTGTATTATTTGATCATACGAGCTAGTACACTACAGTAATGCCTGAACAACACGGATCTTTATACACACAGAGTTGCAGGAGAGAGAGTGAACTAAGGGAACAAAATGTAATTAAATACATGAAAGAGGTTATATTCTGAAAGAGAATGTGGTTGGTTTCTAAATATAAAGAGATGTTTGCTTAAATTCTAAGCCTTTTCTTTCTACTGCACTGTCGTCTCTGCATAATGTTCTCAGACTGGCCACTGCATGGTTGTGTCATAACAACAACAACAGCAACAATAACAGAATGAGAATGTCCCGAGGCTACCAATCTGACTTCAAAGTCTTTTGTCTAAATTATTTTTGGGATCTTCTCAAATTAAAGAAAGTACAATGACAAAAAAGCTTAACTTCAGAACTGTGTGTGTGTGTGTACATGTCAGATGTGAGTAACCAGAGCCTGCTGGGAACTGAACAGTGGTTTGACTGAGGATAATATTCCACAGAGCATCTCTCCTGAGACTGATAGGGTTTCTGGGTAACAAGCGTCAATGCTGTTTCACATGGAGGCACAAATACAGGCTCGGAACACAATTAAATGAGAGGCATTTATAAGAGAGACCATGTTTGAGTCTGGTCTGGGAAATCTGCTAAAGTCTGTCATGATGATTCTGACTGACATTCTGACATTCTGAAATGGCATTTTTGTCCCCCTCCCAGTTTTATCATTGGAATGTGATACAAAACGAGACTACGATGTGCTATGGGACCATGACGACAGCTCCGAGTGGTCGGATAGGCTGTCTGCAGTGTTTATCCGACTGGACAAAAAATAGATATATAATAATAATAACAATTTATGACCCCCCCCCCATTTCTGAAAACCCAAGTTGCGTCCAGATCTATCACAGAGCTCCAAGAGGAATAGCTACAAGACAAAGGCATGATGATGAACGGTTGAAAGGACACCTGTCTACAGCGTTCCTCACTCCACCTCTCCAGAGACCAGCGAGAGAACTGACAATCCCTTTACGTTTATAACAAAACATGTGAAAGCAGCCAGGAATCCAGTAATTGCCATTACGTCCACAATGGAGGATTAGGAGGAGGAAGGAATTTCTCAATGTGAATAACTCAATTAAATGAATACTAAAATAACTAGAAGTGCATTCCAGTAGTAACGCCAGACAATATTTGACATTTAGTCCTTGGTGTGGTCTAGGGCATTCGTTTCTACAGACTGTAAAATAACTGAAAGGTTTTAGACGCAGTAGCTATTATAGTATTACGAGTCGTAGAGTACGGTTGATATTACGAGTCGTAGAGTACGGTTGATATTACGAGTCGTAGAGTACGGTTGATATTACGAGTCATAGAGTACGGTTGATATTAGGAGTCATAGAGTACGGTTGATATTACGAGTCGTAGAGTACGGTTGGTATTACGAGTCGTAGAGTACGGTTGATATTACGAGTCGTAGAGTACGGTTGATATTACGAGTCGTAGAGTACGGTTGATATTACGAGTCGTAGAGTACGGTTGATATTACGAGTCGTAGAGTAAGGTTGATATTACGAGTCGTAGAGTACGGTTGATATTACGAGTCGTAGAGTACGGTTGATATTACGAGTCGTAGAGTACGGTTGATATTACGAATCGTAGAGTACGGTTGATATTACGAGTCGTAGAGTACGGTTGATATCACGAGTCGTAGAGTACGGTTGATATTACGAGTGGGTAGAGAACGGTTGATATTACGAGTCGTAGAGTACGGTTGATATTACGAGTCGTAGAGTACGGTTGATATTACGAGTCGTAGAGTACGGTTGATATTACGAGTCGTAGAGTACGGTTGATATTACGAGTCGTAGAGTACGGTTGATATTACGAGTCGTAGAGTACGGTTGATATTACGAGTCGTAGAGTACGGTTGATATTACGAGTCGTAGAGTACGGTTGATATTACGAGTCGTATAGTACGGTTGATATTACGAGTCATAGAGTACGGTTGATATTACGAGTCGTAGAGTACGGTTGATATTACGAGTCGTAGAGTACGGTTGATATTTCAGCAGACTTGAGGTCCTGTAGTTGATGACATGCTGAATACAGGCTCTGGGAATCTGGATGACAGTTGCTACATGAAAGAGTTGCTTTGTCACTTTCTCAGGAATGAATGTCCAGGTAATGTGTCTGACGTCTCTGGCTTGACTGGAACTCAGACATATTCAGACATACTGTATATTCCCATCCGTTTGTATATCAAAATCAAATCATTGATGTCACCAGGCAAGCTGAAACTAGTGGTTAGAGCATTGGTGTAACGGCTTTCATATTCGTCCTCCTCCTCTGACGAGGAGAGGCGAGACGGATCGGACCAATACGCGGAGTGGTTAGTGTTCATAATGATTTAATATAACAAAACTGAACACTGAATTACAAAACAAATAAACGAAGTGCAGAAACCTATACAGTACCGTGTGGTGAAAAACACAAACACGGAAACAAACACCTACCAAACACACGTGAAACCCAGGCTGCCTAAGTATGATTCTCAATCAGGGACAACAATTGACAGCTGCCTCTGATTGAGAATCATACCAGGCCGAACACAAAAATCCCAACATAGAAAATCAACCAAAGACAAACCCACACAACTCACGCCCTGACCAACTAAAATAAATACAAGACAAAGGAAAACAGGTCAGGAACGTGACAATTGGACTAGTAACCAAAAGGTTGCTAGATCGAATCGCCGAGCTGACAAGGTAAAATTCTGTCGTTCTGCCCCTGAACAAGGCAGTTAAGCCAATGTTCCCTGGTAGGCCGTCATTGAAAATAAGAATTTGTTCTTAACGGACTTGCCTAGTTAAATAAAGGTGACATTTAAAAAAATAAAAAAAACTTCTGTCCATGCAAAACGGCTGATTTGAAGGTCCCGTGTAGATTGTAATTTCAACCAGCAACAATCAGGAAATAAAACGTTCTCACACTTTTACAGTGTTAATTTCATCAGCTGTTGTACAATACGATACAAAACACAGGAAAGAACAGACTGTTGGCTGCACTGGACCTTTACAGAGCGTCACATCGTCAGATTTAAGCTGCTGCCAACTAGTCGTTTGGGAATTCAGTAATAAACCTCTCGCTCGACAGAGTTCACCTGAACGAGGTTCCATTTAAATATATGTATATACTGAACAGACTTTAGATATATATGTATATACTGAACCGACTTTAGACGCTATTAATCAGATACAGTACAGACCTGCTATTATTCAGGGTAAAGTCTTATTCATCAGATACTGTACAGACCTGCTATTATTCAGGGAAAAGTCTTATTCATCAGATACTGTATATACCTGATATTAATCAGGGTAAAGTCGTATTCATCAGATACTGTACAGACCTGCTATTAATGAGGGTAAAGTCTTATTCATCAGATACTGTACATACCTGCTATTAATCAGGGTAAAGTCTTATTCATCAGATACTGTACAGACCTGCTATTAATGAGGGTAAAGTCTTATTCATCAGATACTGTACAGACCTGCTATTATTCAGGGTAAAGTCTTATTCATCAGATACTGTACAGACCTGCTATTAATGAGGGTAAAGTCTTATTCATCAGATACTGTACAGACCTGCTATTATTCAGGGTAAAGTCTTATTCATCAGATACTGTACAGACCTGCTATTATTCAGGGTAAAGTCTTGTTCATCAGATACTGTACAGACCTGCTATTATTCAGGGTAAAGTCTTATTCATCAGATACTGTACAGACCTGCTATTATTCAGGGTAAAGTCTTGTTCATCAGATACTGTACAGACCTGCTATTATTCAGGGTAAAGTCTTATTCATCAGATACTGTACAGACTTGCTATTAATCAGGGCAAAGTCTCATTCATCGGATACAGTACAGACTTGCTATGTTCAGGCCTATAGAACATACAGTACAGACCCGCTGTGTTCAGGCCTATAGAACATACAGTACAGACCCGCTGTGTTCAGGCCTATAGAACATACAGTACAGACCCGCTGTGTTCAGGCCTATAGAACATACAGTACAGACCCGCTGTGTTCAGGCCTATAGAACATACAGTACAGACCTGCTATTAATCAGAGCTATGTTCAGGCCTATAGAACATACAGTACAGACCTGCTGTGTTCAGGCCTATAGAACATACAGACCTGCTGTGTTCAGGCCTATAGAACATACAGACCTGCTGTGTTCAGGCCTATAGAACATACAGTACAGACCTGCTGTGTTCAGGCCTATAGAACATACAGACCTGCTGTGTTCAGGCCTATAGAACATACAGACCTGCTGTGTTCAGGCCTATAGAACATACAGTACAGACCTGCTGTGTTCAGGCCTATAGAACATACAGTACAGACCTGCTGTGTTCAGGCCTATAGAACATACAGACCTGCTGTGTTCAGGCCTATAGAACATACAGACCCGCTGTGTTCAGGCCTATAGAACATACAGACCTGCTGTGTTCAGGCCTATAGAACATACAGTACAGACCTGCTGTGTTCAGGCCTATAGAACATACAGACCTGCTGTGTTCAGGCCTATAGAACATACAGTACAGACCTGCTATGTTCAGGCCTATAGAACATACAGACCTGCTGTGTTCAGGCCTATAGAACATACAGACCTGCTGTGTTCAGGCCTATAGAACATACAGACCTGCTGTGTTCAGGCCTATAGAACATACAGACCTGCTGTGTTCAGGCCTATAGAACATACAGACCTGCTGTGTTCAGGCCTATAGAACATACAGACCTGCTGTGTTCAGGCCTATAGAACATACAGACCTGCTGTGTTCAGGCCTATAGAACATACAGACCTGCTGTGTTCAGGCCTATAGAACATACAGTACAGACCTGCTGTGTTCAGGCCTATAGAACATACAGACCTGCTGTGTTCAGGCCTATAGAACATACAGTACAGACCTGCTGTGTTCAGGCCTATAGAACATACAGACCTGCTGTGTTCAGGCCTATAGAACATACAGACCTGCTGTGTTCAGGCCTATAGAACATACAGTACAGACCTGCTGTGTTCAGGCCTATAGAACATACAGACCTGCTGTGTTCAGGCCTATAGAACATACAGACCTGCTATGTTCAGGCCTATAGAACATACAGTACAGACCTGCTGTGTTCAGGCCTATAGAACATACAGACCTGCTATGTTCAGGCCTATAGAACATACAGTACAGACCTGCTGTGTTCAGGCCTATAGAACATACAGACCTGCTGTGTTCAGGCCTATAGAACATACAGACCTGCTGTGTTCAGGCCTATAGAACATACAGACCTGCTGTGTTCAGGCCTATAGAACATACAGACCTGCTGTGTTCAGGCCTATAGAACATACAGTACAGACCTGCTGTGTTCAGGCCTATAGAACATACAGTACAGACCTGCTGTGTTCAGGCCTATAGAACATACAGTACAGACCTGCTGTGTTCAGGCCTATAGAACATACAGACCTGCTGTGTTCAGGCCTATAGAACATACAGTACAGACCCGCTGTGTTCAGGCCTATAGAACATACAGACCTGCTGTGTTCAGGCCTATAGAACATACAGACCTGCTGTGTTCAGGCCTATAGAACATACAGTACAGACCCGCTGTGTTCAGGCCTATAGAACATACAGACCTGCTGTGTTCAGGCCTATAGAACATACAGACCTGCTGTGTTCAGGCCTATAGAACATACAGTACAGACCTGCTATGTTCAGGCCTATAGAACATACAGTACAGACCTGCTGTGTTCAGGCCTATAGAACATACAGACCTGCTGTGTTCAGGCCTATAGAACATACAGTACAGACCTGCTGTGTTCAGGCCTATAGAACATACAGACCTGCTGTGTTCAGGCCTATAGAACATACAGTACAGACCCGCTGTGTTCAGGCCTATAGAACATACAGACCTGCTGTGTTCAGGCCTATAGAACATACAGACCTGCTGTGTTCAGGCCTATAGAACATACAGTACAGACCTGCTATGTTCAGGCCTATAGAACATACAGACCTGCTGTGTTCAGGCCTATAGAACATACAGACCTGCTGTGTTCAGGCCTATAGAACATACAGTACAGACCTGCTGTGTTCAGGCCTATAGAACATACAGACCTGCTGTGTTCAGGCCTATAGAACATACAGTACAGACCTGCTGTGTTCAGGCCTATAGAACATACAGACCTGCTGTGTTCAGGCCTATAGAACATACAGTACAGACCTGCTATGTTCAGGCCTATAGAACATACAGACCTGCTGTGTTCAGGCCTATAGAACATACAGACCTGCTGTGTTCAGGCCTATAGAACATACAGTACAGACCTGCTGTGTTCAGGCCTATAGAACATACAGTACAGACCTGCTGTGTTCAGGCCTATAGAACATACAGACCTGCTGTGTTCAGGCCTATAGAACATACAGACCCGCTGTGTTCAGGCCTATAGAACATACAGACCTGCTGTGTTCAGGCCTATAGAACATACAGACCTGCTGTGTTCAGGCCTATAGAACATACAGACCTGCTGTGTTCAGGCCTATAGAACATACAGTACAGACCTGCTATGTTCAGGCCTATAGAACATACAGTACAGACCTGCTGTGTTCAGGCCTATAGAACATACAGACCTGCTGTGTTCAGGCCTATAGAACATACAGTACAGACCTGCTGTGTTCAGGCCTATAGAACATACAGACCTGCTGTGTTCAGGCCTATAGAACATACAGTACAGACCTGCTGTGTTCAGGCCTATAGAACATACAGACCTGCTGTGTTCAGGCCTATAGAACATACAGTACAGACCTGCTATGTTCAGGCCTATAGAACATACAGACCTGCTGTGTTCAGGCCTATAGAACATACAGTATTGCTTTATACTTTCAGCAGCATCATTGACACTATGTCCCATCCTTATTCGACCAAGGACTCTGGAGTCACATTACGGGGTGTCACGGCCTGTTAAGCAGAATGACATGGATTGCCAGTGACGCCAGTCCTGTGTGTTCTGCACGCCTCGACTGATCACTGGAGACACTGTATTCCAAATGGTTTTATTCTTCACACATTCTTTCAGTGGACAAAGGTCCTTGCTCCTTCCACCAATAACCAGTTAAGCGACGTCCCATGTTTGATTCTGACAACCATGACAACCACGGGAAATGGTACAGAGACAAAGGCCCTCGCGTCCCAAATGGAACCCCGTTCCCTATATAGTGCACTGCGTTTGACCGGAGCCCTATGTTCCTTGGTTAAAAGTAGTGCACTAAATAGGGAATATGCTGCCCTTTGGGGCGCACACGGAGTGACTCACGACAGCATGCCTGTCTGTCTAGCTGCACATCGCATTTGAACACAATACAATTAGCTGGTTACGGATATTCTGTCGACTCAAATGACACGGCTGGTTGTTCATTTGTCCTTCCTAAAAATCCATTGATGGCTCTGCTGTCTGTCACAGATACATCACTGTCCCTCTGTTACACGGCCCAGAGGAAATCACACACACACACTAACCTAGGCCCTGCGTCCCATTCACTATATAGTGAACTAGTTTTGACCAGAGCCCTATGAGTATGAGTGCTTGTCAAAACTAGTACACTATATAGTGAATGGGACGCAGGGCCTAGGTTAGTGTGTGTGTGTGTGTGTGTGTGTGTGTGTGTGTGATTTATCTGTGATGTATCTGTGACAGACAGCAGAGCCATCAATGGATTTTTAGGAAGGACAAATGAACAACCAGCCATGTCATTTGAGTCGACAGAATATCCAAAAAAAGAGAGAGAGAGAGAAACAGAGAGAGAGAGAGAGAGAGAGAGAAACAGAGAGAGAGAGAAAGGGAGAGAGAGAGAGAGAAACAGAGAGAGAAAGAGAAAGGGAGAGAGAGAGAGATAAACAGAGAGAGAGAGAGAGAAAGGGAGAGAGAGAGGTGGAGAGAGAAACAGAGAGAGAGAGAGAAAGGGAGAGAGAGAGAGAGGTGGAGAGAGAGAGAGATAGAGAGAGAGAGAGAGAGAGAGAAAGGGAGAGAGAGAGAGGTGGAGAGAGAGAGACAGAGAGAGAGAGAGAGAGAGAGAGAGAGAGAGAGCATGCTCATGGCTGACAGTGAGGTATTCAGTCTTACACAAACTAACCACAAAGCCATTACAGACTTTACAGTCTGTTGTTTCAGGGCTGTGTGTGTCTGGTGCGTGTGTGTGTGTCTGTGTGTTTCAGCGGTGTATGTGTCTGGTGTGTGTGTGTGTGTGTGTGTGTGTGTGTGTGCGTGCGTGCGTGCGTGCGTGCGTGCGTGCGTGCGTGCGTTCGTGCGTGTGTGTATGTCTTTCAGGAGACTACCTATTCCCCTGAGATATAGAAGCATTATAACAGTAGATTTGATGAACATGTAACATGACAACTGAATCAATAAGTAACTGAACTGTTAGAAGGTTTTTCCTAGAAGCTCATTTAAAACCTGCATTCCATTGCATCTGGTTACTCCATATATTATTCATTATATTCATGCAAAACAGTTTTGGAATCGAGGTACACATCAGATAAACTCAATTTCAAAAAGCAGTCACTTACTGTAATGTACCAGACTGTATAGTTAAACACAAAATACTAGTGAAGTACGTAAACATTACACATGTATAGAGTTACTGTACAGTACTTGAAACCATTTTCCAAGTGACATAATGTGAAGTGGAAAGACACTTGGAGAGAAAGAGACTGCAGCATAGCCAGCTGATGGCTGACTGCATGACTTCACTATCAGCCTGCATGTGGAGACACGGTACGTACCAATTGCCATTTAAGGGAGTGAATTGAATCCCTGTTGAAAAAAGCTCCATCACCGATTCCACCCTGACTCACTCTAGGCTACATCAGTAATCCTTCACAACATTGTCTGATTTCAGGAATAGACACAATGGGAGGAATTTCCCAATGATCTGGGCTCTGGGTAATCACAGCCCTGGACACATGCACCTGTGGGCCAGAAAATATGTGTGTGTGTGTGTGTGTGTGTGTGTGTGTGTGTGTGTGTGTGTGTGTGTGTGTGTGTGTGTGTGTGTGTGCGTGCGTGCGTGCGTGCGTGCGTGCGTGGGAATGTGTGTGTTTGCAGGGCACGTGGTTCTGAAGACCTTTCCATTTAAAGCCTGCCAGGCTGCTGCTGATAGGTTAGTCAGCCTTTCGGTCCACATCATCAGGTCTCCCTCCCCTTTACTCTACCCCCTCTTCTCTCCCCGCTCTACCCTTCCCCCTCCTCGAACTACCCTTCCCACTCTTCTCTCCCCGCTCTACCCTTCCCCCTCCTCTCCCCGCTCTACCCTTCCCCCTCCTCTCCCCGCTCTACCCTTCCCCCTCCTCTCCCCGCTCTACCCTTCCCCCTCCTCTCCCCGCTCTACCCTTCCCCCTCCTCTCCCCGCTCTACCCTTCCCCCTCCTCTCCCCGCTCTACTCTACCCCCTCTTCTCTCCCCGCTCTACCCTTCCCCCTCCTCTCCCCGCTCTACTCTACCCCCTCTTCTCTCCCCCTCTACCCTTCCCCCTCTACCCTTCCCGCTCTACCATTCCCCCTCTTCTCTTCCCCCTCTACCCTTCCCCCTCTACCCTTCCCCCTCTTCTCTCCCCCTCTACCCTTCCCCCTCTACCCTTCCCCCTCCTCTCCCCGCTCTACCCTTCCCCCTCCTCTCCCCGCTCTACCCTTCCCCCTCCTCTCCCCGCTCTACTCTACCCCCTCTTCTCTCCCCGCTCTACCCTTCCCCCTCCTCTCCCCGCTCTTCTCTCCCCCCTCTACCCTTCCCCCTCTACCCTTCCCCCTCTACCCTTCCCCGCTCTACCATTCCCCCTCTTCTCTTCCCCCTCTTCTCTTCCCCCTCTACCCTTTCCCCTCTACCCTTCCCCCTCTACCCTTCCCCCTCTACCCTTCCCCCTCTACCCTTCCCCGCTCTACCATTCCCCCTCTTCTCTTCCCCCTCTACCCTTCCCCCTCTACCCTTTCCCCTCTACCCTTCCCCCTCTACCCTTCCCCGCTCTACCCTTCCCCCTCTTCTCTTCCCCCTCTACCCTTCCCCGCTCTACCCTTCCCCCTCTACCCTTCCCCCTCTTCTCTTCCCCCTCTACCCTTCCCCGCTCTACCCTTCCCCCTCTACCATTCCCCCTCTTCTCTTCCCCCTCTACCCTTCCCCGCTCTACCCTTCCCCCTCTACCCTTCCCCCTCTACCCTTCCCCGCTCTACCCTTCCCCCTCTTCTCTTCCCCCTCTACCCTTCCCCGCTCTACCCTTCCCCCTCTACCCTTCCCCCTCTACCATTCCCCCTCTTCTCTTCCCCCTCTACCCTTCCCCGCTCTACCCTTCCCCCTCTACCCTTCCCCCTCTACCCTTCCCCGCTCTACCCTTCCCCCTCTACCCTTCCCCCTCTACCCTTCCCCGCTCTACCCTTCCCCCTCTTCTCTTCCCCCTCTACCCTTCCCCCTCTACCCTTCCCCGCTCTACCCTTCCCCCTCTACCCTTCCCCCTCTACCCTTCCCCGCTCTACCCTTCCCCCTCTTACCTTCCCCCTCTACCCTTCCCCCTCTACCCTTCCCCGCTCTACCCTTCCCCCTCTACCCTTCCCCCTCTACCCTTCCCCGCTCTACCCTTCCCCCTCTACCCTTCCCCCTCTACCCTTCCCCGCTCTACCCTTCCCCCTCTTCTCTTCCCCCTCTACCCTTCCCCGCTCTACCCTTCCCCCTCTTCTCTTCCCCCTCTACCCTTCCCCCTCTACCCTTCCCCGCTCTACCCTTCCCCCTCTACCCTTCCCCCTCTACCCTTCCCCGCTCTACCCTTCCCCCTCTTACCTTCCCCCTCTACCCTTCCCCCTCTACCCTTCCCCGCTCTACCCTTCCCCCTCTACCCTTCCCCCTCTACCCTTCCCCGCTCTACCATTCCCCCTCTTCTCTCCCCCCTCTACCCTTCCCCCTCTTACCTTCCCCCTCTACCCTTCCCCCTCTACCCTTCCCCCTCTTCTCTCCCCCCTCTACCCTTCCCCTCCTCTCCCCCCTCTACCCTTCCCCCTCTACCCTTCCCCCTCTACCCTTCCCCCTCTACCCTTCCCCCTCTTCTCTCCCCCCTCTACCCTTCCCCTCCTCTCCCCCCTCTACCCTTCCCCCTCTACCCTTCCCCCTCTACCCTTCCCCCTCTACCCTTCCCCCTCTACCCTTCCCCCTCTTCTCTCCCCCCTCTACCCTTCCCCTCCTCTCCCCCCTCTACCCTTCCCCCTCTACCCTTCCCCCTCTTCTCTCCCCCCTCTTACCTTCCCCCTCTTCTCTCCCCCCTCTACCCTTCCCCCTCTTCTCTCCCCGCTCTACCCTTCCCCCTCTTCTCTCCCCCCTCTACCCTTCCCCCTCTTCTCTCCCCGCTCTACCCTTCCCCCTCTTCTCTCCCCCCTCTACCCTTCCCCCTCTTCTCTCCCCCCTCTACCCTTCCCCCTCTTCTCTCCCCCCTCTACCCTTTCCCTCCTCTCCCCCCTCTACCCTTCCCCCTCTACCCTTCCCCCTCTACCCTTCCCCCTCTACCCTTCCCCCTCTTCTCTCCCCCCTCTACCCTTCCCCTCCTCTCCCCCCTCTACCCTTCCCCCTCTTCTCTCCCCCCTCTACCCTTCCCCTTCTCTCCCCCCTCTACCCTTCCCCCTCTTCTCTCCCCCCTCTACCCTTCCCCTCCTCTCCCCCCTCTACCCTTCCCCCTCTTCTCTCCCCCCTCTACCCTTCCCCTTCTCTCCCCCCTCTACCCTTCCCCCTCTTCTCTCCCCCCTCTTACCTTCCCCCTCTACCCTTCCCCCTCTACCCTTCCCCCTCTTCTCTCCCCGCTCTACCCTTCCCCCTCTTCTCTCCCCCCTCTTACCTTCCCCCTCTTCTCTCCCCCCTCTACCCTTCCCCCTCTTCTCTCCCCGCTCTACCCTTCCCCCTCTTCTCTCCCCGCTCTTACCTTCCCCCTCTTCTCTCCCCCCTCTACCCTTCCCCCTCTTCTCTCCCCCCTCTACCCTTCCCCCTCTTCTCTCCCCCCTCTACCCTTCCCCTCCTCTCCCCCCTCTACCCTTCCCCCTCTACCCTTCCCCCTCTTCTCTCCCCCCTCTTACCTTCCCCCTCTTCTCTCCCCCCTCTACCCTTCCCCCTCTTCTCTCCCCGCTCTACCCTTCCCCCTCTTCTCTCCCCCCTCTTACCTTCCCCCTCTTCTCTCCCCCCTCTACCCTTCCCCCTCTTCTCTCCCCCCTCTACCCTTCCCCCTCCTCGATCTACCCTTCCCCCTCTTACCTTCCCCCTCTACCCTTCCCCCTCTACCCTTCCCCCTCTTCTCTCCCCCCTCTACCCTTCCCCCTCTTCTCTCCCCCCTCTACCCTTCCCCCTCCTCGATCTACCCTTCCCCCTCTTACCTTCCCCCTCTACCCTTCCCCCTCTACCCTTCCCCCTCTTCTCTCCCCCCTCTACCCTTCCCCCTCTTCTCTCCCCCCTCTACCCTTCCCCCTCCTCGATCTACCCTTCCCCCTCTTCTCTTCCCCCTCTACCCTTCCCCCTCTTCTCTCCCCCCTCTACCCTTCCCCCTCTTCTCTCCCCCCTCTACCCTTCCCCCTCTTCTCTCCCCCCTCTACCCTTCCCCCTCCTCGATCTACCCTTCCCCCTCTTACCTTCCCCCTCTACCCTTCCCCCTCTACCCTTCCCCCTCTTCTCTCCCCCCTCTACCCTTCCCCCTCTTCTCTCCCCCCTCTACCCTTCCCCCTCTACCCTTCCCCCTCTTCTCTCCCCCCTCTACCCTTCCCCCTCTTCTCTCCCCCCTCTACCCTTCCCCCTCCTCGATCTACCCTTCCCCCTCTTCTCTTCCCCCTCTACCCTTCCCCCTCTTCTCTCCCCCCTCTACCCTTCCCCCTCTTCTCTCCCCCCTCTACCCTTCCCCCTCTTCTCTCCCCCCTCTACCCTTCCCCCTCCTCGATCTACCCTTCCCCCTCTTCTCTTCCCCCTCTACCCTTCCCCCTCTTCTCTCCCCCCTCTACCCTTCCCCGCTCTACCATTCCCCCTCTTCTCTCCCCCCTCTACCCTTCCCCCTCTTCTCTCCCCCCTCTACCCTTCCCCCTCTTCTCTCCCCCCTCTACCCTTCCCCCCTCTCCCCCCTCCTCTCCCCCTCCTCTCCCCCCTCTACCCTTCCCCCTCCCCGATCTACCCTTCCCCCTCCCCTCCCCGATCTACCCTACCCCCTCCTCTCCCCGATCTACCCTTCCCCCTCCTCTACCCGATCTACCCTTCCTCCTCCTCTCCCCGATCTACCCTTCCTCCTCCTCTCCCCGATCTACCCTTCCTCCTCTTCTACCCTTCCCTCTCTTCTTTCCCCGCTCTCCTCCTCCCTCTCTCATCCACCTCTCCTTTCCCCCCTCCACTAACAACATCTTTGTCAGGAGTAAGGCCAGAGGAATGGGACTTAACAGGCCTGGTCATACTGAACCTGATCGCTGTCTGATTACATTCAACATTTGAAGGAAAACAAGGGGCCTGACGGCCTGTATCCTTCCCCAACGACAGATTCAAGTTGGCCAAGTGGAGAAACACAAACAGACCAGATATCTATAGCTCTCCATGCATGCCAGTGGTCTGGTGTTGAATGAAAAAAAAAAACTAGGTGCTTTCAGTCCAAATGATTTAGACTGACAGCGTCCATTTGCAACTTAGATAAAGTGTCAAGTGTACTCAAAAAAAAAACAAGTAGAGAGAGAACCATTCACCAGCATAAATCAACCACAATAATGACATTTTAAAATCTGAAGAGGTGTGATGAAGCTGTGAAAAGGGCATATTAAGCAGTGTGTTTTGGAGGGTCCAGAGGAGAGACATGTCCCAGTTCTCAGACCACAGGGGACAGATACAGGCAGAAACGGTTCGCTCCAGGAGGTGTGTGTGTATGTGTGTGTGTGTGTGTGTGTGTGTGTGTGTGTGTGTGTGTGTGTGTGTGTGTGTGTGTGTGTCAGAAGAGGTTCGCCCCAGGAGGTGGGTGTGTGTGTGTGTGTGTGTGTGTCAGAAGAGGTTCACACCAGGAGGTGTGTGTGTGTGTGTGTGTGTGTGTGTGTGTGTCAGAAGAGGTTCACACCAGGAGGTGTGTGTGTGTGTGTGTGTGTGTGTGTGTGTGTGTGTGTGTGTGTGTGTGTGTGTGTGTGTGTGTGTGTGTGTGTGTGTGTGTGTGTGTGTGTGTGTGTGTGTGTGTCAGAAGTGGTTCGCTCCAGGTGTGTGTGCGTGTGTGTGTGTGTGTGTGTGTGTGTGGTAAGTGATAAGTGGTTCGCACCAGGATAGAGGGGTCTACTGTACCAAGGAGGATGTTACAGGATATTAGGGTGTGGTACACAAACAGGGACATACTCAGGGTTGGCGAATAACGGATTACATGTCATTGATTACAACAACTACAAAAAACTGTCACTGTAATCCGTTACGGTACCAGCAAAAATATTGTCATCAGATTACAGATCATTTTGAAAAACTACGATGTGGATGGATCACGGGAAAAGAGCTGGAATAGGTTTCTGTAGGCTACAGTCCAAGCTACAGACCAAGCTACAGACCAAGCTACAGCCCAAGCTACAGTCCAAGCTACAGACCAAGCTAGAATCCAAGCTACAGACCAAGCTACAGACCAAGCTTCAGACCAAGCTACAGACCAAGCTACAGTCCAAGCTTCAGACCAAGCTACAGACCAAGCTACAGTCCAAGCTACAGACCAAGCTACAGTCCAAGCTACAGTCCAAGCTACAGACCAAGCTACAGTCCAAGCTACAGACCAAGCTACAGTCCAAGCTACAGACCAAGCTACAGTCCAAGCTACAGTCCAAGCTACAGACCAAGCTAGAGTCCAAGCTACAGACCAAGCTACAGACCAAGCTACAGCCCAAGCTACATTCCAAGCTACAGACCAAGCTAGAGTCCAAGCTACAGACCAAGCTACAGACCAAGCTTCAGACCAAGCTACAGTCCAAGCTACAGACCAAGCTACAGTCCAAGCTACAAACCAAGCTACAGTCCAAGCTACAGTCCAAGCTACAGACCAAGCTACAGTCCAAGCTACAGACCAAGCTACAGTCCAAGCTACAGACCAAGCTACAGTCCAAGCTACAGTCCAAGCTACAGACCAAGCTAGAGTCCAAGCTACAGACCAAGCTACAGACCAAGCTACAGTCCAAGCTACAGACCAAGCTACAGACCAAGCTACAGTTCAAGCTACAGACCAAGCTACAGACCAAGCTACAGACCAAGCTACAGTCCAAGCTACAGACCAAGCTACAGACCAAGCTACAGCCCAAGCCACAGTCCAAGCTACAGACCAAGCTACAGTCCAAGCTACAGACCAAGCTACAGTCAAAGCTACCGTCCAAGCTATAGACCAAGCTACAGTCCAAGCTACAGACCAAGCTACAGTCCAAGCTACAGGCCAAGCTACAGACCAAGCTACAGTCCAAGCTACAGTCCAAGCTACAGACCAAGCTACAGACCAAGCTACAGTCCAAGCTACAAACCAAGCTACAGACCAAGCTACAGATCAATCACTCTGCTGCTCTCTCTGTGATGTGAATCACTGCTGCTCTCAGTGATGTGAATCACCGCTGCTCTCAGTGATGTGAATCACTGCTCCTCTCAGTGATGTGAATCACTGCTGCTCTCTGTGATGTGAATCACTGCTCCTCTCAGTGATGTGAATCACTGCTGCTCTCAGTGATGTGAATCACTGCTCCTCTCAGTGATGTGAATCACTGCTGCTCTCTGTGATGTGAATCACGGCTGCTCTCAGTGATGTGAATCCCTCTGCTTTTTCAGCATCTGCATAGTGCATATTCCAGCCTATTGAATAGAATTCGAGGGAGTTCATCCCTTTTAACGGTGGACTCAGTGATATGATGTAGATGGAGAAAGTAAACAGCATAGTGGGTCAATTTCCACAACAACTAAGAGCATTTAAGCACGAGGCTCAACTTCTCCACTGGTGACCTGGCTACCACGCTGTGAAGTTTAGCATTTCTGAGCTTGCCCCGAAAGATCTCAGGTCTTTATCTGTAGGCTGAGGTCTTTATCTGTAGGCTGAGGTCTTTATCTGTAGGCTGAGGTCTTTATCTGTAGGCTGAGGTCTTTATCTGCAGGCTGAGGTCTAAACTCTAAAATACTGATACTGTTCTTCTGCTCCTATCCAGAGTGGTCTGTAGTACTGCATCACTGCTTGGTACTATCCAGAGTGGTCTGTAGTACTGCATCACTGCTTGGTACTATCCAGAGTGGTCTGCATCACTGCTTGGTACTATCCAGAGTGGTCTGTAGTACTGTATCACTGCTTGGTACTATCCAGAGTGGTCTGTAGTACTGCTTGGTACTATCATGAGTGGTCTGTAGTACTGCATCACTGCTTGGTACTATCCAGAGTGGTCTGTAGTACTGTATCACTGCTTGGTACTATCCAGAGTGGTCTGTAGTACTGCTTGGTACTATCCAGAGTGGTCTGTAGTACTGCATCACTGCTTGGTACTATCCAGAGTGGTCTGCATCACTGCTTGGTACTATCCAGAGTGGTCTGTAGTACTGCATCACTGCTTGGTACTATCCAGAGTGGTCTGTAGTACTGCATCACTGCTTGGTACTATCCAGAGTGGTTTGTAGTACTGCATCACTGCTTGGTACTATCCAGAGTGGTTTGTAGTACTGCATCACTGCTTGGTACTATCCAGAGTGGTCTGTAGTACTGCATCACTGCTTGGTACTATCCAGAGTGGTCTGTAGTACTGTATCACTGCTTGGTACTATCCAGAGTGGTTTGTAGTACTGCATCACTGCTTGGTACTATCCAGAGTGGTCTGTAGTACTGCATCACTGCTTGGTACTATCCAGAGTGGTCTGTAGTACTGTATCACTGCTTGGTACTATCCAGAGTGGTCTGTATTACTGCATCACTGCTTGGTACTATCCAGAGTGGTCTGCATCACTGCTTGGTACTATCCAGAGTGGTCTGTATTACTGCATCACTGCTTGGTACTATCCAGAGTGGTCTGCATCACTGCTTGGTACTATCCAGAGTGGTCTGTAGTACTGCTTGGTACTATCCAGAGTGGTCTGTAGTACTGTAGTACTGCTTGGTACTATCCAGAGTGGTCTGCATCACTGCTTGGTACTATCCAGAGTGGTCTGTAGTACTGTATCACTGCTTGGTACTATCCAGAGTGGTCTGTAGTACTGCATCACTGCTTGGTACTATCCAGAGTGGTCTGTAGTACTGCTTGGTACTATCCAGAGTGGTCTGTAGTACTGTATCACTGCTTGGTACTATCCAGAGTGGTCTGTAGTACTGCTTGGTACTATCCAGAGTGGTCTGTAGTACTGCATCACTGCTTGGTACTATCCAGAGTGGTCTGCATCACTGCTTGGTACTATCCAGAGTGGTCTGTAGTACTGTATCACTGCTTGGTACTATCCAGAGTGGTCTGTATTACTGCATCACTGCTTGGTACTATCCAGAGTGGTCTGCATCACTGCTTGGTACTATCCAGAGTGGTCTGTATTACTGCATCACTGCTTGGTACTATCCAGAGTGGTCTGTAGTACTGCTTGGTACTATCCAGAGTGGTCTGTAGTACTGCATCACTGCTTGGTACTATCCAGAGTGGTCTGTAGTACTGCATCACTGCTTGGTACTATCCAGAGTGGTCTGTAGTACTGTATCACTGCTTGGTACTATCCAGAGTGGTCTGTATTACTGCATCACTGCTTGGTACTATCCAGAGTGGTCTGCATCACTGCTTGGTACTATCCAGAGTGGTCTGTATTACTGCATCACTGCTTGGTACTATCCAGAGTGGTCTGCATCACTGCTTGGTACTATCCAGAGTGGTCTGTAGTACTGCTTGGTACTATCCAGAGTGGTCTGTAGTACTGTAGTACTGCTTGGTACTATCCAGAGTGGTCTGTAGTACTGCATCACTGCTTGGTACTATCCAGAGTGGTCTGCATCACTGCTTGGTACTATCCAGAGTGGTCTGTAGTACTGTATCACTGCTTGGTACTATCCAGAGTGGTCTGTAGTACTGCATCACTGCTTGGTACTATCCAGAGTGGTCTGTAGTACTGCTTGGTACTATCCAGAGTGGTCTGTAGTACTGTATCACTGCTTGGTACTATCCAGAGTGGTCTGTAGTACTGCTTGGTACTATCCAGAGTGGTCTGTAGTACTGCTTGGTACTATCCAGAGTGGTCTGTAGTACTGCATCACTGCTTGGTACTATCCAGAGTGGTCTGCATCACTGCTTGGTACTATCCAGAGTGGTCTGTAGTACTGCTTGGTACTATCCAGAGTGGTCTGTAGTACTGCATCACTGCTTGGTACTATCCAGAGTGGTCTGTAGTACTGTAGTACTGCTTGGTACTATCCAGAGTGGTCTGTAGTACTGCTTGGTACTATCCAGAGTGGTCTGTAGTACTGTATCACTGCTTGGTACTATCCAGAGTGGTTTGTAGTACTGCATCACTGCTTGGTACTATCCAGAGTGGTCTGTTGTACTACATCACTGCTTGGTACTATCCAGAGTGGTCTGCATCACTGCTTGGTACTATCCAGAGTGGTTTGTAGTACTGTATCACTGCTTGGTACTATCCAGAGTGGTCTGCATCACTGCTTGGTACTATCCAGAGTGGTCTGTAGTACTGCATCACTGCTTGGTACTATCCAGAGTGGTCTGTAGTACTGCATCACTGCTTGGTACTATCCAGAGTGGTCTGTAGTACTGCATCACTGCTTGGTACTATCCAGAGTGGTCTGTAGTACTGCATCACTGCTTGGTACTATCCAGAGTGGTCTGTAGTACTGCTTGGTACTATCCAGAGTGGTCTGTAGTACTGCTTGGTACTATCCAGAGTGGTCTGTAGTACTGCATCACTGCTTGGTACTATCCAGAGTGGTCTGTAGTACTGCATCACTGCTTGGTACTATCCAGAGTGGTCTGCATCACTGCTTGGTACTATCCAGAGTGGTCTGTAGTACTGCATCACTGCTTGGTACTATCCAGAGTGGTCTGCATCACTGCTTGGTACTATCCAGAGTGGTCTGTATCACTGCTTGGTACTATCCAGAGTGGTCTGTAGTACTGCATCACTGCTTGGTACTATCCAGAGTGGTCTGCATCACTGCTTGGTACTATCCAGAGTGGTCTGTAGTACTGTATCACTGCTTGGTACTATCCAGAGTGGTCTGTAGTACTGCATCACTGCTTGGTACTATCCAGAGTGGTCTGCATCACTGCTTGGTACTATCCAGAGTGGTCTGTAGTACTGCATCACTGCTTGGTACTATCCAGAGTGGTCTGCATCACTGCTTGGTACTATCCAGAGTGGTCTGTAGTACTGTATCACTGCTTGGTACTATCCAGAGTGGTCTGTAGTACTGCATCACTGCTTGGTACTATCCAGAGTGGTCTGTATCACTGCTTGGTACTATCCAGAGTGGTCTGTAGTACTGCATCACTGCTTGGTACTATCCAGAGTGGTCTGCATCACTGCTTGGTACTATCCAGAGTGGTCTGTAGTACTGCATCACTGCTTGGTACTATCCAGAGTGGTCTGTAGTACTGTAGTACTGCTTGGTACTATCCAGAGTGGTCTGTAGTACTGTATCACTGCTTGGTACTATCCAGAGTGGTCTTTATTACTGTATCACTGCTCAGTGTACAGATCACGGACAAACTGAATTGTTCCACCCACACAGACAGTGTCGTGAAGAAGGCGCAGCAGCGCCTCTTCAACCTCAGGAGGCTGAAGAAATTCGGCTTGTCACCAAAAGCACTCACAAACTTCTACAGATGCACAATCGAGAGCATCCTGTCGGGCTGTATCACCGCCTGGTACGGCAACTGCTCCGCCCACAACCGTAAGGCTCTCCAGAGGGTAGTGAGGTCTGCAGAACGCATCACCGGGGGCAAACTACCTGCCCTCCAGGACACCTACACCACCCGATGTCACAGGAAGGCCATAAAGATCATCAAGGACAACAACCACCCAAGCCACTGCCTGTTCACCCCGCTATCATCCAGAAGGCGAGGTCAGTACAGGTGCATCAAAGCAGGGACCGAGAGACTGAAAAACAGCTTCTATCTCAAGGCCATCAGACTGTTAAACAGCCACCACTAACATTTAGCGGCCGCTGCCAACATACTGACTCAACTCCAGCCACTTTAAAAATGGGAATTGATGGAAATTATGTAAAAATGTACCACTAGCCACTTTAAACAATGCCACTTAATATAATGTTTACATACCCTACATTACCCATCTCATATGTATATACTGTACTCTATATCATCTACTGCATCTTGCCATCTTTATGTAATACATGTACCACTAGCCACTTTAAACTATGCCACTTTATGTTTACATACCCTACAGTACTCATCTCATATGTATATACTGTACTCTATACCATCTACTGCATCTTGCCTATGCCGTTCTGTACCACCACTCATTCATATATCTTTATGTACATATTCTTTATCCCATTACACTTGTGTGTGTATAAGGTAGTAGTTGTGAAATTGTTAGGTTAGATTACTTGTTGGTTATTACTGCATTGTCGGAACTAGAAGCACAAGCATTTCACTACACTCGCATTAACATCTGCTAACCATGTGTATGTGACTAATAAAATTTGATTTGATTTGATTTTGATACTATCCAGAGTGGTCTGTAGTACTGCATCACTGCTTGGTACTATCCAGAGTGGTTTGTAGTACTGCATCACTGCTTGGTACTATCCAGAGTGGTCTGTAGTACTGCATCACTGCTTGGTACTATCCAGAGTGGTCTGTATCACTGCTTGGTACTATCCAGAGTGGTCTGTAGTACTGCTTGGTACTATCCAGAGTGGTCTGTAGTACTGCATCACTGCTTGGTACTATCCAGAGTGGTCTGTAGTACTGCATCACTGCTTGGTACTATCCAGAGTGGCCTGTATCACTGCTTGGTACTATCCAGAGTGGTCTGCATCACTGCTTGGTACTATCCAGAGTGGTCTGTAGTACTGTATCACTGCTTGGTACTATCCAGAGTGGTCTGTAGTACTGCAGAAACTGCTTGGTACTATCCAGAGTGGTCTGCATCACTGCTTGGTACTATCCAGAGTGGTCTGTAGTACTACATCACTGCTTGGTACTATCCAGAGTGGTCTGTAGTACTGCATCACTGCTTGGTACTATCCAGAGTGGTCTGCATCACTGCTTGGTACTATCCAGAGTGGTCTGTAGTACTGCATCACTGCTTGGTACTATCCAGAGTGGTCTGTAGTACTGCATCACTGCTTGGTACTATCCAGAGTGGTCTGTAGTACTGCATCACTGCTTGGTACTATCCAGAGTGGTCTGTAGTACTACATCACTGCTTGGTACTATCCAGAGTGGTCTGCATCACTGCTTGGTACTATCCAGAGTGGTCTGTAGTACTGCATCACTGCTTGGTACTATCCAGAGTGGTCTGCATCACTGCTTGGTACTATCCAGAGTGGTCTGTAGTACTGCATCACTGCTTGGTACTATCCAGAGTGGTCTGCATCACTGCTTGGTACTATCCAGAGTGGTCTGTAGTACTGCATCACTGCTTGGTACTATCCAGAGTGGTTTGTAGTACTGCATCACTGCTTGGTACTATCCAGAGTGGTCTGTAGTACTGCACCACTGCTTGCTCCTATCCAGAGTGGTCTGTAGTACTGCATCACTGCTTGGTACTATCCAGAGTGGTTTGTAGTACTGCATCACTGCTTGGTACTATCCAGAGTGGTCTGTAGTACTGTATCACTGCTTGGTACTATCCAGAGTGGTCTGTATCACTGCTTGGTACTATCCAGAGTGGTCTGTAGTACTGCATCACTGCTTGGTACTATCCAGAGTGGTTTGTAGTACTGTATCACTGCTTGGTACTATCCAGAGTGGTCTGTAGTACTGCATCACTGCTTGGTACTATCCAGAGTGGTCTGTAGTACTGCTTGGTACTATCCAGAGTGGTCTGTAGTACTGCATCACTGCTTGGTACTATCCAGAGTGGTTTGTAGTACTGCATCACTGCTTGGTACTATCCAGAGTGGTCTGTAGTACTGCATCACTGCTTGGTACTATCCGGAGTGGTCTGTAGTACTGCTTGGTACTATCCAGAGTGGTCTGCATCACTGCTTGGTACTATCCAGAGTGGTCTGTAGTACTGCATCACTGCTTGGTACTATCCAGAGTGGTCTGTAGTACTGCTTCACTGCTTGGTACTATCCAGAGTGGTTTGTAGTACTGCATCACTGCTTGGTACTATCCAGAGTGGTCTGTAGTACTGCTTGGTACTATCCAGAGTGGTCTGTAGTACTGCATCACTGCTTGGTACTATCCAGAGTGGTCTGTAGTACTGTATCACTGCTTGGTACTATCCAGAGTGGTCTGTATCACTGCTTGGTACTATCCAGAGTGGTCTGTAGTACTGCATCACTGCTTGGTACTATCCAGAGTGGTTTGTAGTACTGTATCACTGCTTGGTACTATCCAGAGTGGTCTGTAGTACTGCATCACTGCTTGGTACTATCCAGAGTGGTCTGTAGTACTGCATCACTGCTTGGTACTATCCAGAGTGGTCTGTAGTACTGTATCACTGCTTGGTACTATCCAGAGTGGTCTGTAGTACTGCATCACTGCTTGGTACTATCCAGAGTGGTCTGTAGTACTGCATCACTGCTTGGTACTATCCAGAGTGGTCTGTAGTACTGCATCACTGCTTGGTACTATCCAGAGTGGTCTGTAGTACTGTATCACTGCTTGGTACTATCCAGAGTGGTCTGTAGTACTGCATCACTGCTTGGTACTATCCAGAGTGGTCTGTAGTACTGCATCACTGCTTGGTACTATCCGGAGTGGTCTGTAGTACTGCATCACTGCTTGGTACTATCCAGAGTGGTCTGCATCACTGCTTGGTACTATCCAGAGTGGTCTGTAGTACTGTATCACTGCTTGGTACTATCCAGAGTGGTCTGTAGTACTGTATCACTGCTTGGTACTATCCAGAGTGGTCTGCATCACTGCTTGGTACTATCCAGAGTGGTCTGTAGTACTGCTTGGTACTATCCAGAGTGGTCTGTAGTACTGTATCACTGCTTGGTACTATCCAGAGTGGTCTGCATCACTGCTTGGTACTATCCGGAGTGGTCTGTATTACTGCTTGGTACTATCCAGAGTGGTCTGCATCACTGCTTGGTACTATCCAGAGTGGTCTGTAGTACTGCTTGGTACTATCCAGAGTGGTCTGTAGTACTGCATCACTGCTTGGTACTATCCAGAGTGGTCTGCATCACCGCTTGGTACTATCCAGAGTGGTCTGTAGTACTGTAGTACTGCTTGGTACTATCCAGAGTGGTCTGCAGTACTACATCACTGCTTGGTACTATCCAGAGTGGTCTTTATTACTGCATCACTGCTTGGTACTATCCAGAGTGGTCTGCATCACTGCTTGGTACTATCCAGAGTGGTCTGTATCACTGCTTGGTACTATCCAGAGTGGTCTGTAGTACTGTAGTACTGCTTGCTCCTATCCAGAGTGGTCTGTAGTACTGCATCACTGCTTGGTACTATCCAGAGTGGTCTTTATTACTGCATCACTGCTTGGTACTATCCAGAGTGGTCTGCAGTACTACATCACTGCTTGGTACTATCCAGAGTGGTCTGTAGTACTGCTTGGTACTATCCAGAGTGGTCTGTAGTACTGCATCACTGCTTGGTACTATCCAGAGTGGTCTTTATTACTGCATCACTGCTTGGTACTATCCAGAGTGGTCTGCAGTACTACATCACTGCTTGGTACTATCCAGAGTGGTCTGCATCACTGCTTGGTACTATCCAGAGTGGTCTGTAGTACTGTATCACTGCTTGGTACTATCCAGAGTGGTCTGTATCACTGCTTGGTACTATCCAGAGTGGTCTGTAGTACTGCTTGGTACTATCCAGAGTGGTCTGTAGTACTGCATCACTGCTTGGTACTATCCAGAGTGGTCTGTAGTACTGCTTGGTACTATCCAGAGTGGTCTGTAGTACTGCATCACTGCTTGGTACTATCCAGAGTGGTCTGTAGTACTGCATCACTGCTTGGTACTATCCAGAGTGGTCTGTAGTACTGCTTGGTACTATCCAGAGTGGTCTGCATCACTGCTTGGTACTATCCAGAGTGGTCTGTAGTACTGCATCACTGCTTGGTACTATCCAGAGTGGTCTGTAGTACTGCATCACTGGTTGGTACTATCCAGAGTGGTCTGTAGTACTGCTTCACTGCTTGGTACTATCCAGAGTGGTCTGTAGTACTGTAGTACTGCTTGGTACTATCCAGAGTGGTCTGCATCACTGCTTGGTACTATCCAGAGTGGTCTGTATTACTGCATCACTGCTTGGTACTATCCAGAGTGGTTTGTAGTACTGCATCACTGCTTGGTACTATCCAGAGTGGTCTGTAGTACTGCATCACTGCTTGGTACTATCCAGAGTGGTCTGTAGTACTGCTTCACTGCTTGGTACTATCCAGAGTGGTCTGCATCACTGCTTGGTACTATCCAGAGTGGTCTGCATCACTGCTTGGTACTATCCAGAGTGGTCTGTATTACTGCATCACTGCTTGGTACTATCCAGAGTGGTCTGTAGTACTGTAGTACTGCTTGGTACTATCCAGAGTGGTCTGTAGTACTGCATCACTGCTTGGTACTATCCAGAGTGGTTTGTAGTACTGCATCACTGCTTGGTACTATCCAGAGTGGTCTGTAGTACTGCATCACTGCTTGGTACTATCCAGAGTGGTCTGTAGTACTGCTTCACTGCTTGGTACTATCCAGAGTGGTCTGCATCACTGCTTGGTACTATCCAGAGTGGTCTGTAGTACTGCATCACTGCTTGGTACTATCCAGAGTGGTTTGTAGTACTGTATCACTGCTTGGTACTATCCAGAGTGGTCTGCATCACTGCTTGGTACTATCCAGAGTGGTCTGTAGTACTGTAGTACTGCTTGGTACTATCCAGAGTGGTCTGTAGTACTGCACCACTGCTTGGTACTATCCAGAGTGGTCTGTAGTACTACATCACTGCTTGGTACTATCCAGAGTGGTCTGTAGTACTGTAGTACTGCTTGGTACTATCCAGAGTGGTCTGTAGTACTGCATCACTGCTTGGTACTATCCAGAGTGGTCTGTAGTACTGCTTGGTACTATCCAGAGTGGTCTGTAGTACTGCATCACTGCTTGGTACTATCCAGAGTGGTCTGTAGTACTGCATCACTGCTTGGTACTATCCAGAGTGGTCTGTAGTACTGCATCACTGCTTGGTACTATCCAGAGTGGTCTGTAGTACTGTATCACTGCTTGGTACTATCCAGAGTGGTCTGTAGTACTGCATCACTGCTTGGTACTATCCAGAGTGGTCTGTAGTACTGCATCACTGCTTGGTACTATCCAGAGTGGTCTGTAGTACTGCATCACTGCTTGGTACTATCCAGAGTGGTCTGCATCACTGCTTGGTACTATCCAGAGTGGTCTGTAGTACTGCTTGGTACTATCCAGAGTGGTCTGCATCACTGCTTGGTACTATCCAGAGTGGTCTGTAGTACTGCTTCACTGCTTGGTACTATCCAGAGTGGTCTGTATTACTGCATCACTGCTTGGTACTATCCAGAGTGGTCTGCATCACTGCTTGGTACTATCCAGAGTGGTCTGTAGTACTGCATCACTGCTTGGTACTATCCAGAGTGGTCTGTAGTACTGCATCACTGCTTGGTACTATCCAGAGTGGTCTGAATCACTGCTTGGTACTATCCAGAGTGGTCTGTATTACTGCATCACTGCTTGGTACTATCCAGAGTGGTCTGCATCACTGCTTGGTACTATCCAGAGTGGTCTGTAGTACTGCATCACTGCTTGGTACTATCCAGAGTGGTCTGTATCACTGCTTGGTACTATCCAGAGTGGTCTGTAGTACTGCATCACTGCTTGGTACTATCCAGAGTGGTCTGTAGTACTGTATCACTGCTTGGTACTATCCAGAGTAGTCTGCATCACTGCTTGGTACTATCCAGAGTGGTCTGTAGTACTGCATCACTGCTTGGTACTATCCAGAGTGGTCTGTATTACTGCATCACTGCTTGGTACTATCCAGAGTGGTCTGTAGTACTGCATCACTGCTTGGTACTATCCAGAGTGGTCTGTAGTACTGCTTGGTACTATCCAGAGTGGTCTGTAGTACTGCATCACTGCTTGGTACTATCCAGAGTGGTCTGTAGTACTGCTTGGTACTATCCCGAGTGGTCTGTAGTACTGCTTGGTACTATCCAGAGTGGTCTGTAGTACTGCATCACTGCTTGGTACTATCCAGAGTGGTCTGCATCACTGCTTGGTACTATCCAGAGTGGTCTGTAGTACTGCTTGGTACTATCCCGAGTGGTCTGTAGTACTGCTTGGTACTATCCAGAGTGGTCTGTAGTACTGCATCACTGCTTGGTACTATCCAGAGTGGTCTGTAGTACTGTATCACTGCTTGGTACTATCCAGAGTGGTCTGTAGTACTGCATCACTGCTTGGTACTATCCAGAGTGGTCTGTAGTACTGCTTGGTACTATCCAGAGTGGTCTGTAGTACTGCTTGGTACTATCCAGAGTGGTCTGTAGTACTGCATCACTGCTTGGTACTATCCAGAGTGGTCTGCATCACTGCTTGGTACTATCCAGAGTGGTCTGTAGTACTGCATCACTGCTTGGTACTATCCAGAGTGGTCTGCATCACTGCTTGGTACTATCCAGAGTGATCTGTAGTACTGCCTGCTTGGTACTATCCAGAGTGGTCTGTAGTACTGCCTGCTTGGTACTATCCAGAGTAGTCTGCATCACTGCTTGGTACTATCCAGAGTGGTCTGCATCACTGCTTGGTACTATCCAGAGTGGTCTGTAGTACTGCATCACTGCTTGGTACTATCCAGAGTGGTTTGTAGTACTGCATCACTGCTTGGTACTATCCAGAGTGGTCTGTAGTACTGCCTGCTTGGTACTATCCAGAGTAGTCTGCATCACTGCTTGGTACTATCCAGAGTGGTCTGTAGTACTACATCACTGCTTGGTACTATCCAGAGTGGTCTGTAGTACTGCTTGGTACTATCCAGAGTGGTCTGTAGTACTGTATCACTGCTTGGTACTATCCAGAGTGGTCTGTAGTACTGCCTGCTTGGTACTATCCAGAGTAGTCTGCATCACTGCTTGGTACTATCCAGAGTGGTCTGTAGTACTACATCACTGCTTGGTACTATCCAGAGTGGTCTGTAGTACTGCTTGGTACTATCCAGAGTGGTCTGTAGTACTGCATCACTGCTTGGTACTATCCAGAGTGGTCTGTAGTACTGCATCACTGCTTGGTACTATCCAGAGTGGTCTGTAGTACTGCATCACTGCTTGGTACTATCCAGAGTGGTCTGTAGTACTGCATCACTGCTTGGTACTATCCAGAGTGGTCTGCATCACTGCTTGGTACTATCCAGAGTGGTCTGTAGTACTGCATCACTGCTTGGTACTATCCAGAGTGGTCTGCATCACTGCTTGGTACTATCCAGAGTGGTCTGTAGTACTGCATCACTGCTTGGTACTATCCAGAGTGGTTTGTAGTACTGCTTGGTACTATCCAGAGTGGTCTGTAGTACTGTATCACTGCTTGGTACTATCCAGAGTGGTTTGTAGTACTGCTTGGTACTATCCAGAGTGGTCTGTATCACTGCTTGGTACTATCCAGAGTGGTCTGCATCACTGCTTGGTACTATCCAGAGTGGTCTGTAGTACTGTAGTACTGCTTGGTACTATCCAGAGTGGTCTGTAGTACTGCTTCACTGCTTGGTACTATCCAGAGTGGTCTGTAGTACTGCATCACTGCTTGGTACTATCCAGAGTGGTCTGCATCACTGCTTGGTACTATCCAGAGTGGTCTGTAGTACTGTATCACTGCTTGGTACTATCCAGAGTGGTCTGTATCACTGCTTGGTACTATCCAGAGTGGTCTGTAGTACTGCTTGGTACTATCCAGAGTGGTCTGTAGTACTGCTTGGTACTATCCAGAGTGGTCTGTAGTACTGCATCACTGCTTGGTACTATCCAGAGTGGTCTGCATCACTGCTTGGTACTATCCAGAGTGGTCTGTAGTACTGCATCACTGCTTGGTACTATCCAGAGTGGTCTGTAGTACTGCATCACTGCTTGGTACTATCCAGAGTGGTCTTTATTACTGTATCACTGCTTGGTATAACAGTACATTCAAAAGCCAGGGTAACAAGTCTACTGAAAACTGAAAAAAATGATCGGCAAGCCCACCAACAAAACCTTTCTGGACAGTTTACTACACAGAAATGCTGAGGACGGTAAACCAAATAGCAGAGGACCCCTCCAATGTGCTCAACTCAGAGTTTGTGCTCCTGCCGTCCAGGAAGAGCAAACTGGTCAGGTCTGGCCTATCCCAGTCTCACTGGGGCTTCCTCTCAGGCAGTTTACAGCTGCATCAGAGCACAGGTCCCACCTGCTGCCAGCGCGCGTGTGTGTGTGTGTGTACACTGTGAGAGGAGGTGTCTTTCAGGTTCACGAGTAACCAGAATGACACAGCAATATCTCCATTAGCAACAAAACTGGCTCTATTTTCGATCAAACACTGCTGCCTTCCCATGAAGGGATTACTGGGTCTTTACCTAGCCTGACCTTCCTCTCTGATTCCTTCCCATGAAGGGATTACTGGTCCTTTACCTAGCCTGACCTTCCTCTCTGCTGCCTTCCCATGAAGGGATTACTGGTCCTTTACCTAGCCTGACCTTCCTCTCTGCTGCCTTCCTATGAAGGGATTACTGGTCCTTTACCTAGCCTGACCTTCCTCTCTGCTGCCTTCTTATGAAGGGATTACTGGGCCTTTACCTAGCCTGACCTTCCTCTCTGCTGCCTTCCTATGAAGGGATTACTGGGCCTTTACCTAGCCTGACTTCTTCTCTGCTGCCATTTGGGGACAGATAACATGCATCCCAAACTGCTCACTATTCCCTATGGGGCCCTGGTCCAAAGTAGTACACTATGTAGAGAACATAGGGTACTATTTGGGACTCAACGATAGAAAGATCTATCGAACAGATGGACAGGTGGAACGAAGGGTCGTGAGGATTGGGACCAGTAGAGGCTTATTAGGACACACGTGGCTGCAATCACACCTGGGTTCAAATACACATTTGATATTTTCCTTTTCTAGTCTGCCTGGAGTCCCAGATGGGATGAGTTTGCAATTTTTGCAAGTATTTGATCGGTTTCATTGCGCAAGATGAGTTCAATCAAACCCAGAAAAAGTATTTGAAATGATTACAAATAGTATTTGAACGCGGGTTCTGAACACAATAGATGAATACCCTGTCCCCTGACCGACAGTGGGTGAGTGACTATAGCATGACAACAGGATTAACTACCAATCAGGATCGGGTCAGTGGGGGCGTGGCTCAACCAGCTGATCTGACTCTTAACTGAATGAGTGTTGCACTGCTATAGGCTACGTCCACATGGCTTCTATGGACTACATCCACATGGCTTCTATAGACTACATCCACATGGCTTCTATAGACTACGTCCACATGGCTTCTATAGACTACATCCACATGGCTTCTATAGACTACGTCCACATGGCTTCTATAGACTACATCCACATGGCTTCTATAGACTACATCCACATGGCTTCTATAGACTACATCCACATGGCTTCTATAGGCTACATCCACATGGCTCCTATAGACTACATCCACATGGCTTCTATAGGCTACATCCACATGGCTTCTATAGGCTACATCCACATGGCTTCTATAGGCTACATCCACATGGCTTCTATAGACTACATCCACATGGCTTCTATAGACTACATCCACATGGCTTCTATAGATAATGTCCACATGGCTTCTATAGGCTACATCCACATGGCTTCTATAGACTACATCCACATGGCTTCTATAGACTACATCCACATGGCTTCTATAGATAATGTCCACATGGCTTCTATAGGCTACATCCACATGGCTTCTATAGACTACATCCACATGGCTTCTATAGATAATGTCCACATGGCTTCTATAGACTACATCCACATGGCTTCTATAGATAATGTCCACATGGCTTCTATAGACTACATCCACATGGCTTCTATAGGCTACATCCACATGGCTTCTATAGACTACATCCACATGGCTTCTATAGACTACATCCACATGGCTTCTATAGACTACGTCCACATGGCTTCTATAGACTACATCCACATGGCTTCTATAGGCTACATCCACATGGCTTCTATAGACTACATCCACATGGCTTCTATAGGCTACGTCCACATGGCTTCTATAGGCTACATCAACATGGCTTCTATAGGCTACATCCACATGGCTTCTATAGACTACATCCACATGGCTTCTATAGGCTACATCCACATGGCTTCTATATATAATGTCCACATGGCTTCTATAGACTACGTCCACATGGCTTCTATAGACTACATCCACATGGCTTCTATAGACTACATCCACATGGCTTCTATAGACTACATCCACATGGCTTCTATATATAATGTCCACATGGCTTCTATAGACTACATCAACATGGCTTCTATAGACTACATCCACATGGCTTCTATAGACTACATCCACATGGCTTCTATAGACTACATCCACATGGCTTCTATAGGCTACATCCACATGGCTTCTATAGGCTACATCCACATGGCTTCTATAGGCTACATCCACATGGCTTCTATAGATAATGTCCACATGGCTTCTATAGACTACATCCACATGGCTTCTATAGGCTACATCCACATGGCTTCTATAGATAATGTCCACATGGCTTCTATAGACTACATCCACATGGCTTCTATAGGCTACATCCACATGGCTTCTATAGGCTACATCCACATGGCTTCTATTGGCTACATCCACATGGCTTCTATAGATAATGTCCACATGGCTTCTATAGACTACATCCACATGGCTTCTATAGACTACATCCACATGGCTTCTATAGACTACATCCACATGGCTTCTATAGACTACATCCACATGGCTTCTATAGACTACATCCACATGGCTTCTATAGGCTACATCCACATGGCTTCTATAGGCTACATCCACATGGCTTCTATAGGCTACATCCACATGGCTTCTATAGGCTACATCCACATGGCTTCTATAGACTACATCCACATGGCTTCTATAGGCTACATCCACATGGCTTCTATAGGCTACTTCCACATGGCTTCTATATATAATGTCCACATGGCCTCTATAGACTACATCCACATGGCTTCTATAGACTACATCCACATGGCTTCTATAGACTACATCCACATGGCTTCTATAGGCTACATCCACATGGCTTCTATAGGCTACATCCACATGGCTTCTATAGGCTACATCCACATGGCTTCTATAGATAATATCCACATGGCTTCTATAGACTACGTCCACATGGCTTCTATAGATAATATCCACATGGCTTCTATAGGCTACGTCCACATGGCTTCTATAGACTACGTCCACATGGCTTCTATAGGCTACATCCACATGGCTTCTATAGACTACATCCACATGGCTTCTATAGGCTACATCCACATGGGTTCTATAGACTACGTCCACATGGCTTCTATAGGCTACATCCACATGGCTTCTATAGGCTACATCCACATGGCTTCTATAGACTACGTCCACATGGCTTCTATAGACTACATCCACATGGCTTCTATAGACTACATCCACATGGCTTCTATAGGCTACATCCACATGGCTTCTATAGACTACATCCACATGGCTTCTATAGATAACGTCCACATGGCTTCTATATGCTACATCAACATGGCTTCTATAGGCTACATCCACATGGCTTCTATAGGCTACATCCACATGGCTTCTATTGGCTACATCCACATGGCTTCTATAGATAATGTCCACATGGCTTCTATAGACTACATCCACATGGCTTCCATAGATAACGTCCACATGGCTTCTATAGGCTACATCCACATGGCTTCTATAGACTACGTCCACATGGCTTCTATAGGCTACATCCACATGGCTTCTATAGACTACATCCACATGGCTTCTATAGGCTACATCCACATGGCTTCTATAGGCTACATCCACATGGCTTCTATAGGCTACTTCCACATGGCTTCTATATATAATGTCCACATGGCCTCTATAGACTACATCCACATGGCTTCTATAGACTACATCCACATGGCTTCTATAGATAACGTCCACATGGCTTCTATAGACTACATCCACATGGCTTCTATAGACTACATCCACATGGCTTCTATAGGCTACATCCACATGGCTTCTATAGGCTACATCCACATGGCTTCTATAGGCTACATCCACATGGCTGCTATAGACTACATCCACATGGCTTCTATAGGCTACATCCACATGGCTTCTATAGGCTACATCCACATGGCTTCTATAGGCTACATCCACATGGCTTCTATAGACTACATCCACATGGCTTCTATAGGCTACATCCACATGGCTTCTATTGGCTACATCCACATGGCTTCTATAGATAATGTCCACATGGCTTCTATAGACTACATCCACATGGCTTCCATAGATAACGTCCACATGGCTTCTATAGGCTACATCCACATGGCTTCTATAGACTACATCCACATGGCTTCTATAGACTACATCCACATGGCTTCTATAGATAACGTCCACATGGCTTCTATAGACTACATCCACATGGCTTCTATAGATAATATCCACATGGCTTCTATAGACTACGTCCACATGGCTTCTATAGATAATATCCACATGGCTTCTATAGGCTACGTCCACATGGCTTCTATAGACTACGTCCACATGGCTTCTATAGGCTACATCCACATGGCTTCTATAGACTACATCCACATGGCTTCTATAGGCTACATCCACATGGGTTCTATAGACTACGTCCACATGGCTTCTATAGGCTACATCCACATGGCTTCTATAGGCTACATCCACATGGCTTCTATAGACTACGTCCACATGGCTTCTATAGACTACATCCACATGGCTTCTATAGGCTACATCCACATGGCTTCTATAGACTACATCCACATGGCTTCTATAGATAATGTCCACATGGCTTCTATAGGCTACATCCACATGGCTTCTATAGACTACATCCACATGGCTTCTATAGACTACATCCACATGGCTTCTATAGGCTACATCCACATGGCTTCTATAGATAATGTCCACATGGCTTCTATAGACTACATCCACATGGCTTCTATAGATAACGTCCACATGGCTTCTATATGCTACATCAACATGGCTTCTATAGGCTACATCCACATGGCTTCTATAGGCTACATCCACATGGCTTCTATTGGCTACATCCACATGGCTTCTATAGATAATGTCCACATGGCTTCTATAGGCTACATCCACATGGCTTCTATAGACTACATCCACATGGCTTCTATAGGCTACATCCACATGGCTTCTATAGACTACGTCCACATGGCTTCTATAGACTACATCCACATGGCTTCTATAGGCTACATCCACATGGCTTCTATAGACTACATCCACATGGCTTCTATAGATAATGTCCACATGGCTTCTATAGACTACATCCACATGGCTTCTATAGATAACGTCCACATGGCTTCTATATGCTACATCAACATGGCTTCTATAGGCTACATCCACATGGCTTCTATAGGCTACATCCACATGGCTTCTATTGGCTACATCCACATGGCTTCTATAGATAATGTCCACATGGCTTCTATAGGCTACATCCACATGGCTTCTATAGACTACATCCACATGGCTTCTATAGACTACATCCACATGGCTTCAATAGGCTACATCCACATGGCTTCTATAGGCTACATCCACATGGCTTCTATAGGCTACTTCCACATGGCTTCTATATAAATGTCCACATGGCCTCTATAGACTACATCCACATGGCTTCTATAGACTACATCCACATGGCTTCTATAGACTACATCCACATGGCTTCTATAGATAATGTCCACATGGCTTCTATAGACTACTTCCACATGGCTTCTATATATAATGTCCACATGGCTTCTATAGGCTACATCCACATGGCTTCTATAGGCTACATCCACATGGCTTCTATAGGCTACATCCACATGGCTTCTATAGATAATATCCACATGGCTTCTATAGACTACGTCCACATGGCTTCTATAGATAATATCCACATGGCTTCTATAGGCTACGTCCACATGGCTTCTATAGACTACGTCCACATGGCTTCTATAGGCTACATCCACATGGCTTCTATAGGCTACATCCACATGGCTTCTATAGGCTACATCCACATGGCTTCTATAGATAATGTCCACATGGCTTCTATAGACTACATCCACATGGCTTCTATAGACTACATCCACATGGCTGCTATAGACTACATCCACATGGCTTCTATAGACTACATCCACATGGCTTCTATAGACTACATCCACATGGCTTCTATAGACTACATCCACATGGCTTCTATAGGCTACATCCACATGGGTTCTATAGACTACGTCCACATGGCTTCTATAGGCTACATCCACATGGCTTCTATAGGCTACATCCACATGGCTTCTATAGACTACGTCCACATGGCTTCTATAGACTACATCCACATGGCTTCTATAGACTACATCCACATGGCTGCTATAGACTACATCCACATGGCTTCTATAGATAATGTCCACATGGCTCCTATAGACTACATCCACATGGCTTCTATAGACTACATCCACATGGCTTCTATAGACTACATCCACATGGCTTCTATAGATAATGTCCACATGGCTTCTATAGACTACATCCACATGGCTTCTATAGACTACGTCCACATGGCTTCTATAGATAATGTCCACATGGCTTCTATAGACTACATCCACATGGCTTCTATAGACTACGTCCACATGGCTTCTATAGACTACATCCATATGGCTCCTATAGACTACATCCACATGGCTTCTATAGATAATGTCCACATGGCTCCTATAGACTACATCCACATGGCTTCTATAGACTACGTCCACATGGCTTCTATAGGCTACATCCACATGGCTTCTATAGACTACATCCACATGGCTTCTATAGACTACATCCACATGGCTTCTATAGACTACATCCACATGGCTGCTATAGACTACATCCACATGGCTTCTATAGACTACATCCACATGGCTTCTATAGGCTACGTCCACATGGCTTCTATAGGCTACGTCCACATGGCTTCTATAGATAACGTCCACATGGCTTCTATAGACTACATCCACATGGCTTCTATAGATAACGTCCACATGGCTTCTATAGACTACGTCCACATGGCTTCTATAGGCTACGTCCACATGGCTTCTATAGACTACATCCACATGGCTTCTATAGACTACATCCACATGGCTTCTATAGATAATGTCCACATGGCTTCTATAGATAATGTCCACATGTCTTCTATAGATAATGTCCACATGGCTTCTATAAACAAATCAAAATATATTTGAGATTTGAGATTCTTCAAAGTAGCCAACCTTTGCCTTGATGACAGCTTTGCACACTCTTGGCATTCTCTCAACCAGCTTCATGTGGAATGTGGTTGTATTTATAACAGGATAAGGTGATGGAATGCGAATGTATTTATAACAGGATGAGGTGATGGAATCAAAGGCGGCTGCTGAGGGGAGGACGGCTCACAATAATGGCTGGAACAGAACAAATAGAATGGCATCAAACACATGGAAACCATGCGTTTGATGTATATGATACCATTCCACTGATTCCGCTCCAGCCATTACCACGAGCCCGTCCTCCCTAATTAAGGTGTCACCATCCTCCTGTGATGGAATGTGGATGCATTTATAAGTACATAACCAATATGCCATAATGTGCTGTATACTGGCAAAGATGTGCATTTGGAGAAAAAAAACAACGAAGAAGAAGAAACAGGATGTGTTATATGAAGAGGGTTGCTGGTTCGAATTCCAGAGTGGACTAGGTGAAACATCTGTCTATGTGCCTTTGAGCAAGGCACTTACGCCTAATCGCTCCTGTAAGTGTCTCTGGATATGAGCGTCTGCTAAATGACATTTACATTACATTTACATTTAAGTCATTTAGCAGACGCTCTTATCCAGAGCGACTTACAAGTACATACATTCATACTTTTTTTGTACTGGCCCCCCGTGGGAATCGAACCCACAACCCTGGCGTTGCAAGCGCCATGCTCTACCAACTGAGCCACACGGGACCCGTGACTCAAACGTACATGTAAAAATGAAGATGAGTGTCAGAGATGTTGGCCGCTTCCACATGATTCAAGACAGTGGTTAGCTGAGGCTCAATATCACATAGCCCCCAGTAAATTACTTGTACGCATGCTTGATTTGGCGAGGCAACATAGCACAGTGAATAACGGGGAAGTTTATTTTATTTTAGACAGACCCAGCATCCCAAATGGCACCCTATTCCCTATGTAGTGCACTCCTTTTAACCAGGGCCCATTAGTCTTTGGTTAAAAGTGGTCCACTATATAGGGAATAGGTTGCCATTTGGGAAACACTTTCAGTCTATCACCACTGTAGTTATAGTAACGTTCCCAGAATAGAAGGACACATTCCGACGCCTCCATGCCATCATCACTCTCATTGTGGTTGTCTCAGCAACACAAAACATTCCATTTTCAACGGCTCTTGTACTTCACTTCCTGACATAAACCTAGGTTGATGATAAACAATATTTCTTCAACCTAGACATGATCACTATGTAGATTAAACTCAAGATTTCACAGTTCAGCCTCGACAGATATATTTGTTTGGGTTTTAAAATAAACCCAAACGAAACACCAAAACATTTGACTTGGTTACAGCTTACAAGGCTTGGCAATTAGTGGAATGACTTATGACAATTCTGAAATTACATTACATGACATTACGCTTTCGGCTAAAAAACATTTTACGGTCCTTCCAAGTGGCGCAGCGGTCTAAGGCACTGCAACGCAGTAATTGAGGCATCACTACAGACTCGGGTTTGATCCCAGGCTGTGTCACAACAGACCGTGACCAGGAGTCCCATAGGGCTGCGCACAATTGGCCCAGCGTCGTCCGAATTAGGGGAGGGTTTGGCCGGGTGGGCTTTATTTGGCTCATTCCTGGTAGAAAGCCGGGCACCTGCAGGCTGACTTCCGTCTTCACTTGAACGGTGTTTCCTCCGACACATTGGTGAAGCTTCCGGGTTAAGCGGACGGGTGATAAGAAGCGTGGTTTGGCGGGTCATGTTTCGGAGGACGCATTACTCAACCTTCACCTCCCGAGACCGTTGGGTAAGGACTGTCAACACTAACATATAGGGAGGACTGTCCCACACTAACAGGTAGGGAGGACTGTCCCCCACTAACAGGTAGGGAGGACTGTCCCACACTAACAGGTAGGGAGGACTGTCCCCCACTAACAGGTAGGGAGGACTGTCCCACACTAACAGGTAGGGAGGACTGTCCCCCACTAACAGGTAGGGAGGACTGTCACACTAACAGGTAGGGAGGACTGTCACACTAACAGGTAGGGAGGACTGTCACACTAACAGGCAGGGAGGACTGTCACACACTAACAGGTAGGGAGGACTGTCACACACTAGGGAGGACTGTCACACTAACAGGTAGGGAGGACTGTCCCACTAACAGGTAGGGAGGACTGTCCCACAATAACAGGTAGGGAGGACTGTCCCACACTAACAGGTAGGGAGGACTGTCCCACACTAACAGGTAGGGAGGACTGTCCCACACTAACAGGTAGGGAGGACTGTCCCACACTAACAGGTAGGGAGGACTGTCCCACACTAACAGGTAGGGAGGACTGTCCCACACTAACAGGTAGGGAGGACTGTCCCACTAACAGGTAGGGAGGACTGTCCCACTAACAGGTAGGGAGGACTGTCACACACTAACAGGTAGGGAGGACTGTCACACACTAGGGAGGACTGTCACACTAACAGGTAGGGAGGACTGTCACACACTAACAGGTAGGGAGGACTATCACACACTAACAGGTAGGGAGGACTGTCACACACTAACAAGTAGGGAGGACTGTCACACTAACATATAGGGAGGACTGTCCCACACTAACATATAGGGAGGACTGTCCCACACTAACATATAGGGAGGACTGTCCCACACTAACAGGTAGGGAGGACTGTCACACACTAACAGGTAGGGAGGACTGACCCACACTAACAGGTAGGGAGGACTGTCCCACTAACAGGTAGGGAGGACTGTCACACACTAACAGGTAGGGAGGACTGTCACACACTAGGGAGGACTGTCACACTAACAGGTAGGGAGGACTGTCCGACTAACAGGTAGGGAGGACTATCACACACTAACAGGTAGGGAGGACTGTCCCACACTAACAGGTAGGGAGGACTGTCACACTAACATATAGGGAGGACTGACCCACACTAACAGGTAGGGAGGACTATCACACACTAACAGGTAGGGAGGACTGTCCCACACTAACAGGTAGGGAGGACTGTCCCACTAACAGGTAGGGAGGACTGTCCCACACTAACAGGTAGGGAGGACTGCCCCACTAACAGGTAGGGAGGACTGTCCCACTAACAGGTAGGGAGGACTGTCCCACACTAACAGGTAGGGAGGACTGCCCCACTAACAGGTAGGGAGGACTGTCCCCCACTAACAGGTAGGGAGGACTGTCCCACACTAACAGGTAGGGAGGACTGTCCCACACTAACAGGTAGGGAGGACTGTCCCACTAACAGGTAGGGAGGACTGTCCCACACTAACAGGTAGGGAGGACTGTCACACTAACAGGTAGGGAGGACTGTCACACACTAACAGGTAGGGAGGACTGTCCCACTAACAGGTAGGGAGGACTGTCACACTAACAGGTAGGGGGGACTGTCACACTAACATATAGGGAGGACTGTCCCACACTAACATATAGGGAGGACTGTCACACACTAACAGGTAGGGAGGACTGTCCCACACTAACAGGTAGGGGGGACTGTCCCACACTAACAGGTAGGGAGGACTGTCCCACACTAACAGGTAGCGAGGACTGTTCCACACTAACAGGTAGGGATGACTGTCCCACACTAACAGGTAGGGAGGACTGTCACACTAACAGGTAGGGATGACTGTCCCACACTAACAGGTAGGGAGGACTGTCCCACACTAACAGGTAGGGATGACTGTCACACTAACAGGTAGGGAGGACTGTCCCACTAACAGGTAGGGAAGACTGTCACACTAACAGGTAGGGAGGACTGTCCCACACTAACAGGTAGGGAGGACTGTCACACTAACAGGTAGGGAGGACTGTCACACACTAACAGGTAGGGAGGACTGTCACACTAACATATAGGGAGGACTGTCCCACTAACAGGTAGGGAGGACTGTCCCACTAACAGGTAGGGAGGACTGTCACACTAACAGGTAGGGAGGACTGTCACACTAACAGGTAGGGAGGACTGTCCCACACTAACAGGTAGGGAGGACTGTCACACTAAAATATAGGGAGGTCTGTCCCACACTAACAGGTAGGGAGGACTGTCACACTAACAGGTAGGGAGGACTGTCACACTAAAATATAGGGAGGTCTGTCCCACACTAACAGGTAGGGAGGACTGTCACACTAACAGGTAGGGAGGACTGTCACACTAACAGGTAGGGAGGACTGTCCCACTAACAGGTAGGGAGGACTGTCACACACTAACAGGTAGGGAGGACTGTCCCACACTAACAGGTAGGGAGGACTGTCACACTAAAAAGTAGGGACAGGCCATCTTTTCTATTTTTACCAGTGACCTTCCACTGGCATTAAACAAAGCATGTGTGTCCATGTATGCGGATGATTCAACCATATACTCATTAGCAACCACAGCTAATGAAGTCACTGAAACCCTTAACAAATAGTTGCAGTCTGTTTTGAAATGGGTGGCCAGTAATAAACTGGTCCTGAACATATCTAGAAATAAGAGCATTGTATTTGTTTCAAATCATTCCCTAAACTCTAGACCTCAGCAGAATCTGGTAATGAATAGTGTGGCTGTTGAACAAGTTGAGGAGTCTCAGTTACTTGGCATTACATTCATGGCAAAACATACACGTTGCCTTCGGAAAGTATTCTGACCCCTTTGTTACGTTACAGCCTTAATCTAAAATGGATTAAATAAAAATAAATCCTGTCATCAATCTGCACACAATACCCTCAAATGACATCACAATACCCTCAAATGACATCACAATACCCTCAAATGACATCACAATACCCTCAAATGACAAAGCGAAAACAGTTTTTTAGAAATGCTTGCAAATGTTTTGAAAACCTGTAATGTTCTCTCCTCTGGTCCTCTACGCAGCCTGAAATATAACCTGTAATGTTCTCTCCTCTGGTCCTCTATGCAGCCTGAAATATAACCTGTAATGTTCTCTCCTCTGGTCCTCTAAGCAGCCTGAAATATAACCTGTAATGATCTCTACTCTGGTCCTCTATGCAGCCTGAAAGATAACCTGTAATGATCTCTACTCTGGTCCTCTACACAGCCTGAAATATAACCTGTAATGTTCTCTACTCTGGTCCTCTATGCAGCCTGAAAGATAACCTGTAATGTTCTCTACTCTGGTCCTCTATGCAGCCTGAAAGATAACCTGTAATGTTCTCTACTCTGGTCCTCTACACAGCCTGAAAGATAACCTGTAATGATCTCTACTCTGGTCCTCTACACAGCCTGAAATATAACCTGTAATGTTCTCTACTCTGGTCCTCTATGCAGCCTGAAAGATAACCTGTAATGTTCTCTACTCTGGTCCTCTACACAGCCTGAAAGATAACCTGTAATGATCTCTACTCTGGTCCTCTACACAGCCTGAAATATAACCTGTAATGTTCTCTACTCTGGTCCTCTATGCAGCCTGAAAGATAACCTGTAATGTTCTCTACTCTGGTCCTCTATGCAGCCTGAAAGATAACCTGTAATGTTCTCTACTCTGGTCCTCTACACAGCCTGAAAGATAACCTGTAATGATCTCTACTCTGGTCCTCTACACAGCCTGAAATATAACCTGTAATGTTCTCTACTCTGGTCCTCTATGCAGCCTGAAAGATAACCTGTAATGTTCTCTCCTCTGGTCCTCTATGTAGCCTGAAAAATAACCTGTAATGTTCTCTACTCTGGTCCTCTACGCAGCCTGAAAGATACCTGTAATGTTCTCTACTCTGGTCCTCTATGCAGCCTGAAAGATAACCTGTAATGTTCTCTCCTCTGGTCCTCTATGTAGCCTGAAAGATACCTGTAATGATCTCTACTCTGGTCCTCTACACAGCCTGAAAGATAACCTGTAATGATCTCTACTCTGGTCCTCTACACAGCCTGAAATATAACCTGTAATGTTCTCTACTCTGGTCCTCTATGCAGCCTGAAAGATAACCTGTAATGTTCTCTCCTCTGGTCCTCTATGTAGCCTGAAAAATAACCTGTAATGTTCTCTACTCTGGTCCTCTACGCAGCCTGAAAGATACCTGTAATGTTCTCTACTCTGGTCCTCTATGCAGCCTGAAAGATAACCTGTAATGTTCTCTCCTCTGGTCCTCTATGTAGCCTGAAAGATACCTGTAATGATCTCTACTCTGGTCCTCTACGCAGCCTGAAATATAACCTGTAATGATCTCTACTCTGGTCCTCTACGCAGCCTGAAAGATAGCTGTAATGATCTCTCCTCTGGTCCTCTACGCAGCCTGAAGGAACACATTCCATGGAACTTAGCTAACTTCAAAAGTCAAAGCATGGTGTGTACAAAATATGTCTAAGGAAATATATGAAATATAGGGAGAGGAAGACAGCTGGGTCAAGGTAAGGCTGAGGGCCAGGGAGAGGAAGTTTTGGAATTCAGGGCAGCAGTCAGAAGAAAACAAACAGAGTGTAGGCATCCTATTGTGTCAGACACAAACAGACGAACACACAGAGTAGCCGTGCTCGTCCCGTCACCAGGTCAGACACAAACAGACGAACACACAGAGTAGCCGTGCTCGTCCCGTCACCAGGTCAGACACAAACAGATGAACACACAGAGTAGCCGTGCTCGTCCCGTCACCAGGTCAGACACAAACAGACGAACACACAGAGTAGCCGTGCTCGTCCCGTCACCAGGTCAGACACAAACAGACGAACACACAGAGTAGCCGTGCTCGTCCCGTCACCAGGTCAGACACAAACAGACGAACACACAGAGTAGCCGTGCTCGTCCCGTCACCAGGTCAGACACAAACAGACGAACACACAGAGTAGCCGTGCTCGTCCCGTCACCAGGTCAGACACAAACAGATGAACACACAGAGTAGCCGTGCTCGTCCCGTCACCAGGTCAGACACAAACAGATGAACACACAGAGTGGCCGTGCTCGTCCCGTCACCAGGTCAGACACAAACAGATGAACACACAGAGTAGCCGTGCTCGTCCCGTCACCAGGTCTGCAGAAACGCTCCCCAGGGGGACAAACAATATTCCTTGCAGGTTGACAACAGGACGTTACACACATGCAGTGACATTCCAGCGCCTGCAGGAATATAACGGAAATCTCAACCCTGGTGTTATCCGAGCCTGGACTCCAGCTGACCCCAATGCAGCTGAGCCCAAACCACCGCTGTAATACAATTTATATGTACAGCAGCAGTCGAAACATCGGCGGGATTTCTTTCCCCCGGGTCTTGTCGATGCTTCAATCCTTTAGAAATTATACTTAAAGTCTCGAATAGAATTATCCTTAAAAGACCCCCCCCCCCCTACTAAACAACTTCACATATTGCATATGTGATCCCTTCCACATCTCACCCACAGTATCCAGGCCTGTAATATCATCCTACCGCATGGATATTGGGTCAGAGAATGTTTACACATCATGGAACCTGTCGGCAGACAACTAGGGCATCACATGATTATGTTGCAGTGCAATAAGACCAAGTGTTGGGAACCCCCCCCCCAAAAAAAATGTTTTATAAAAAAAATATGCATAACATACATAACATAACATAACATACAACTGTCGATTAATATTAAAAAACTATCTTAAAAACAATCTGTGTAAAACGTTTAAATGGTTACATGTATTATTTATGTTGTTTCTATCATCTGTTATGAATACATTAAAAACCATATGGTGAACTATGAGCTCCCGAATGGTGCAGCGATCTAAGGCACTGCATCTCAGTGCACCATCCCCAGCGTCGTACGGGTTTGGCCGGGTGTAGGCCCGTTGTAAATAAGAATTTGTTCTTAAATGACTTGCCTAGTTAAATACAGGTTAAATAAAACATGTATTAAATTACAGCAAGATTTTAAATGCACTATTCCTCATGCATGTAATAGGCTATATTATATGAATACATTTATGAGTAGGTAGATGCTGTACAGTACATGTCTGCTTCTCAAATGGCACCCTATTCCCTACTTAGTGCCCTACTTTTGACCAAGGGCCCTGGTCAAAACAAGTGTACTATATTTGGGACACACACAAGCCTGTCTCTATAGCCACTCCCAGACAACAGACATCTCTATCCGTCTATAATAACCTGTCACTCCCAGACACCAGACATCTCTATCCATCTCTACACTCCCAGACACCAGACATCTCTATCCATCTATAATAACCTGTCACTACACTCCCAGACACCAGACATCTCTATCCATCTATAAAAACCTGTCACTACACTCCCAGACACCAGACATCTCTATCCATCTATAATAACCTGTCACTCCCAGACACCAGGCATCTCTATCCATCTATAAAAACCTGTCACTACACTCCCAGACATCAGACATCTTTATCCATCTATAAAAACCTGTCACTACACTCCCAGACACCAGACATCTCTATCCATCTATAATAACCTGTCACTACACTCCCAGACACCAGACATCTCTATCCATCTATAATAACCTGTCACTACACTCCCAGACACCAGACATCTCTATCCATCTATAATAACCTGTCACTACACTCCCAGACACCAGACATCTCTATCCATCTATAATAACCTGTCACTACACTCCCAGACACCAGACATCTTTATCCATCTATAATAACCTGTCACTCCCAGACACCAGGCATCTCTATCCATGTATAAAAACCTGTCACTACACTCCCAGACACCAGACATCTTCATCCATCTATTATAACCTGTCACTCCCAGACACCAGACATCTCTATCCATCTATAATAACCTGTCACTACACTCCCAGACACCAGACATCTCTATCCATCTATAATAACCTGTCACTCCCAGACACCAGGCATCTCTATCCATGTATAATAACCTGTCACTACACTCCCAGACACCAGATATCTCTATCCATCTATAATAACCTGTCACTCCCAGACACCAGACATCTCTATCCATCTATAATAACCTGTCACTCCCAGACACCAGACATCTCTATCCATCTAGGAGGAGGAGGAGGAGGAGGGGGAGGAGGAGATGGCTGGCTGAGCCCTGTACATATTACAGGGAGGGGAGAGATAGACGGCTTCCTGAAGGAGCTTACTGAGAGAGAGAGAGAGAGAGAGAGAGACGCAGGCAGATGGCAGATAGGGCGGGTATATCAACATTGACTACTGCTGCGACCAGCTAACATCTTTTAAATCGCTAACTATTCTCCTTTTTGATATTTAGCTGCATGTAAAACACTGTGTATAATCACTGTGCATCAGTGAGAGCTTTCAGATTGTTGAAGACAGCACCCCCAATGGAGGAGCAGTAAACAGACACACTGAGTGCCACTGCAAAGCAGCGACAAGCTTATTTCAAGTAGTGCTTTGTGGTCGAGTCGAGTGTTACTGCACAAACACATCCTCGACGAGGCTTTAACAAAGACCTCGGCTCATTAGTAGCTTGATGTAAAGCACACAGAGATAAACAGAGACGAAGTCGGCCTCTCAAAGCACACAAAGATGAACTCATTCTCTTCAAGTATCTTTCTCTCAAACAATTACCCAGGAGAATCACCATGAACATCTGGGGACAACAGACCTATGAGGACCCCTCCACAATTCTGAAGATGTTTACACCCTCAACATAAAGCACAGTCACTCAATCAACTGAGGGATAGAGATAGAGAGAGAGAGAGAGAGAGAGAGAGAGAGAGAGAGAGAGAGAGAGAGAGAGAGAGAGAGAGAGAGAGAGAGAGAGAGAGAGAGAGAGTATGTATCTGTTGTTAACAGGCTACAGCAGCACACAGTGATCTGAGGTCCACACCAGTAGCAGTTTATCATCACCTGAGATATTAAATATCTGTCCACATATTCCATGTCCACACATGTTCACATGTTATTCAGATTCCCACTTCGCACAGATTCTCTCAGCTGTGCCTCAAGGGGTACTAGCCTTGGTTAATCAGCGCATATATTTAGCAGTATCCCCAGGCTCTAGATACATATCATTATCCTCAGGCTCTAGAGACATGTCATTATCCCTCAGGCTCTAGAGACATATCATTATCCCCAGGCTCTAGAGACATATAATTATCCCCAGGCTCTAGAGACATATCATTATCCCCAGGCTATAGAGACATATCACTATCCCCAGGCTCTAGAGACATATCATTATCCCCCAGGCTCTAGAGACATACCATTATCCCCAGGCTCTAGAGAAAAATAACATTATGCCCAGGCTCTAGAGAGACATATCATTATCCCCAGGCTCTAGAGAAACATAACATTATGCCCAGGCTCTAGAGAAACATAACATTATCCCCAGGCTCTAGAGAAACATAACATTATCCCCAGGCTCTAGAGAGACATATCATTATCCCCAGGCTTGAGAGATGCATAACATTATCCCCCGGCTCTAGAGAAACATAACATTATCCCCAGGCTCTAGAGAAACATAACATTATCCCCAGGCTATAGAGAGACATATCATTATCCCCAGGCTTGAGATGCTTAACATTATCCCCAGGCTCTAGAAAGACATAACATTATCCCCAGGCTCTAGAGAAACATAACATTATCCCCAGGCTCTAGAGAGACATATCATTATCCCCAGACTCTAGAGAAACATATCATTATCCCCAGGCTCTAGAGAAACATAACAGTATCCCCAGGCTCTAGAGAAACATATCATTATCCCCAGGCTCTAGAGATGCATAACAGTATCCCCAGGCTCTAGAAAGACATATCATTATCCCCAGGCTCTACAGACATATAATTATCCCCAGGCTCTAGAGACGTATCATTAACCCCAGGCTATAGAGACATATCACTATCCCCAGGCTCTAGAGACATATCACTATCCCCCAGGCTCTAGAAACATACCATTATCCCCAGGCTCTAGAGAAAAATAACATTATCCCCAGGCTCTAGAGAGACATATCATTATCCCCAGGCTCTAGAGAAACATAACATTATCCCCAGGCTCTAGAGAAACATATCATTATCCCCAGGCTCTAGAGAAACATACCATTATCCCCAGGCTCTAGAGAAAAATAACATTATCCCCAGGCTCTAGAGAAACATAACATTATCCCCAGGCTCTAGAGAGACATATCATTATCCCCAGGCTCTAGAGAGACATTTCATTATCCCCAGGCTTGAGAGATGCATAACATTATCCCCAGGCTCTAGAGAAACATAACATTATCCCCAGGCTCTAGAGAAAAATAACATTATCCCCAGGCTCTAGAGAAACATAACATTATCCCCAGGCTCTAGAGAAAAATAACATTATCCCCAGGCTCTAGAGAAACATAACATTATCCCCAGGCTCTAGAGAAACATAACATTATCCCCAGGCTCTAGAGAGACATTTCATTATCCCCAGGCTTGAGAGATGCATAACATTATCCCCAGGCTCTAGAGAAACATAACATTATTCCCAGGCTCTAGAGAAAAATAACATTATCCCCAGGCTATAGAGACATATCATTATCCCCCAGGCTCTAGAAACATAACATTATCCCCAGGCTCTAGAGAAACATAACATTATCCCCAGGCTCTAGAGACATATCATTATCCCCCAGGCTCTAGAAACATAACATTATCCCCAGGCTCTAGAGAAAAATAACATTATCCCCAGGCTCTAGAGAAACATAACATTATCCCCAGGCTCTAGAGAAAAATAACATTATCCCCAGGCTCTAGAGAAACATAACATTATCCCCAGGCTCTAGAGAAACATAACATTATCCCCAGGCTCTAGAGAGACATTTCATTATCCCCAGGCTTGAGAGATGCATAACATTATCCCCAGGCTCTAGAGAAACATAACATTATTCCCAGGCTCTAGAGAAAAATAACATTATCCCCAGGCTCTAGAGAAACATAACATTATCCCCAGGCTCTAGAGAGACATATCATTATCCCCAGGCTCTAGAGAAACATATCATTATCCCCAGGCTCTAGAGAAACATAACATTATCCCCAGGCTCTAGAGAAACATATCATTATCCCCAGGCTCTAGAGATGCATAACAGTATCCCCAGGCTCTAGAAAGACATATCATTATCCCCAGGCTCTAGAGATGCATAACAGTATCCCCAGGCTCTAGAAAGACATAACATTATCCCCAGGCTCGAGAGATAACGGAACAAGTAAACAGTACACAAGGTCAGTTAGTAGTACACCAGGTCAGTTAGTAGTACACCAGGTCAGTTAGTAGTACAGCAGGTCAGTTAGTAGTACACCAGGTCAGTTAGTAGTACACCAGGTCAGTTAGTAGTACAGCAGGTCAGTTAGTAGTGCAGCAGGTCAGTTAGTAGTGCAGCAGGTCAGTTAGTAGTGCAGCAGGTCAGTTAGTAGTACAGCAGGTCAGTTAGTAGTGCAGCAGGTCAGTTAGTAGTACAGCAGGTCAGTTAGTAGTACACCAGGTCAGGTAGTAGTACAGCAGGTCAGTTAGTAGTACACCAGGTCAGTTAGTAGTACACCAGGTCAGTTAGTAGTACACCAGATCAGTTAGTAGTACACCAGGTCAGTTAGTAGTACACCGGGTCAGTTAGTAGTACACCAGGTCAGTTAGTAGTACACCAGGTCAGTTAGTAGTACACCAGGTCAGTTAGTAGTACACCAGGTCAGTTAGTAGTACACCAGGTCAGTTAGTAGTACACCAGGTCAGTTAGTAGTACACCAGGTCAGTTAGTAGTACACCAGGTCAGTTAGTAGTACACCAGGTCAGTTAGTAGTACACCAGGTCAGTTAGTAGTACACCAGGTCAGTTAGTAGTACACCAGGTCAGTTAGTAGTACAGCAGGTCAGTTAGTAGTACAGCAGGTCAGTTAGTAGTACAACAGGTCAGGTAGAGGGCAGTGTCAGCGTAGTCTGAAGGGTTTATGTAATGTCAATATTGAAGGGAATGAGAGTTAATACATGCGTGTGGTTCTCTGTCATTTCTCTGAGTTTTTCACAGTTATTACAATACGTGATCTTATTATCTGTGACCACATCTCTTCTAATTATGTACAAATAAGAGTTTTATTCCTTCAATTTCCCCAGACAGAAAAGATTAGAAAGTTTGCTGAGCTGATCTGAGCTGGTCCCTCCCAGGTTGGGGATAAAGAGAGACAGAGAGAGATAGAGATAAAGAGAGAGAGAGAGAGAGAGAGAGAGAGAGAGAGAGAGAGAGAGAGAGAGAGAGAGAGAGAGAGAGAGCGAGAGCGAGAGAGATATGATCTGAGCTGGTCCCTTCCCAGGTTGGAGAGAGAGAGAGAGAGAGAGATCAAAGTTATCAAGTTCAAAGCCTTTTAACATTCAAATGAGCTGTGTGTCTACTGCTGCCTTAGAGACAGGGAGACAGAGAGAGAGAGAGAGAGAGAGAGAGAGAGAGAGAGAGAGAGAGAGAGAGAGAGAGAGAGAGAGAGAGACAGAGAGAGACAGAGAGAGACAGAGAGAGACAGAGAGAGACAGAGAGAGACAGGGAGACAGAGAGAGAGAGAGAGAGAGAGAGAGAGAGAGATCACATTCATATCCTCAAAGACACGATGGGGGGGACCACATCAATGGAACAAAGAGCTCTACAGACAGTACAATATCTAAATAAGTGCATAAAGGAGAAGGTAAACAACAACATCTGTTGATGCTTCAGTCCCTCTCTCTTTTAGGTAACGTCACTCAACAACGACGAGAAGACGAAAGCTATATTATTGATGCATCGTTGGCCTGGTTCCTGTAATGGAATGTCTCTCAAGTCATTCTTCTACTTCTCCCATTGATACAACAGTGGAACTCTGAAGTCATCCCCACCACTATATGGACACAATATACGACAACATTTTATGCACATCCTAACTGTATTTAACACAATATGGATACGCATAATAGGTTATAAGTCTGAGCCTTTACAATCCCTTAATATAAGGCTTTTGATACGTTATGTCTCTTCTACGTTGTATTTCTCTGAGGTCGTAAAGACTCGGGGCTGCCGAGTGGGGCAGTGGTCTAAAGGCGCTTGAGGCTTCACTACTACAGACCCTGGTTTGATCCCGGGCTGTATCACAACCAGCCGTGATCGGGAGTCCCATAGGGCGGCGCACAATTGGCCCAGCGTCGTCTGGGATAGAGTAGGGATTGGCCGGGGTAGGCCATCATTGTACATCAGAATTTGTTCTTAACTGACTTGCCTAGTTAAATAAAGGTTAATGAAACATGTACTTAAAGAATGACTAGGATATGGATACACAAGCTGGCAGATCAGGACAGTGAAGCAGCTTTAGTGTTGAATTAGCTTCAGCAAGACCGTTTTTTAACCAGCTGATTCAGCAGTCTTTTGTATAGTGGGTCAACACAGCTAGGCTGAACACAGAACAGCTTTAGGTAATGCACAGTCATCTATTATGATAATGACACACTCTCTCTCTCTCTGTCTCTCTCTCCCTCCCTCCCTCTCTCTCCCTCCCTTCCCCCTTCTCTCTCTCTAATTCCATTCAGTTCAATTTAAGGGCTTTATTGGCATGGGAAACATATGTTTACATTGCCAAAGCCAATAAACAAGTCAATAAACAAAGGGGAAATAAACAATCAGAAATGAACGGTAAACATTACACTCACAAAAGTTTTTAAATAATATAGACATTTCAAATGTTATATTATTGGCTATGTACAGTGTTGTAACAATAAGCACAGAGTTAAAGTACGAAGGGGAAAAAATACAAGGTTGTACTTCCAATGATGTTTCTGCTCCACTGGCTGCCCTTTTCTTGTGGCAACAGATCCCACATCTTACTGCTGTGATGGCACACAGTGCTACTTCACACAATAGATATGGGGTCTATGTATATGAAAGCCAGGTCTGGCTACTGCGGCCTCTCTCAATGGCAAAGCTATGCTCACTGAGTCTGTACATAGTCAAAGCTTTCCTTAATTTTGGGTCAGTCACAGTGGTCAAGTATTCTGCCACTGTGTACTCTCTGTTTAGGGCCAGTCACAGTGGTCAGGTATTCTGCCACTGTGTACTCTCTGTTTAGGGCCAGTCACAGTGGTCAGGTATTCTGCCACTGTGTACTCTCTGTTTAGGGCCAGTCACAGTGGTCAGGTATTCTGCCAATGTGTACTCTCTGTTTAGGGTCAGTCACAGTGGTCAAGTATTCTGCCACTGTGTACTCTCTGTTTAGGGCCAGTCACAGTGGTCAGGTATTCTGCCACTGTGTACTCTCTGTTTAGGGCCAGTCACAGTGGTCAGGTATTCTGCCACTGTGTACTCTCTGTTTAGGGCCAGTCACAGTGGTCAGGTATTCTGCCACTGTGTACTCTCTGTTTAGGGCCAGTCACAGTGGTCAGGCATTCTACCAATGTGTACTCTCTGTTTAGGGTCAGTCACAGTGGTCAGGTATTCTGCCAATGTGTACTCTCTGTTTAGGGTCAGTCACAGTGGTCAGGTATTCTGCCAATGTGTACTCTCTGTTTAGGGTCAGTCACAGTGGTCAGGTATTCTGCCAATGTGTACTCTCTGTTTGGAGACAAATAGCATTCTAGTTTCCTCAGTTATTTTGTTAATTCTTTCCAATGTGTCAAGTAATTATCTTTTTGTTTTCTCATGATTTGGTTGGGTCTAATTGTGTTGCTGTCCTGGGGCTCTGTGGAGTCTGATTGTGTTTGTGAACAAGGTCCCCGTACCAGCTGGCTGAGAGGACTCGAGGGGACTCTTCTCCCGGTTCATCTCAATGTAGGTGAGGGCTTTGTTATGGAATGTTTAAGAATAGGTTTCTTTTAGGTGGTTGTAGAATTTGAATGTCTCTTTTCTGGATTTTGATAATTAGCGAGTATTGGCCTAATTCTGCTCTAAATGCATTATTTTGTGTTTTATGTTGTACACAGACAATGTGTTTGTAGAATTCTCCCTTCACAGTCTCAAATGCGGTGTTTGTCCCCAGACCTTACAACTAGGATCGTTACGGTGACCGTATTACTGCCACATCGGCGGTCACGAGTCATGACGGCAGTCAAATTCCATGTGATCGTCTAGTCACTGTAATTAGGCTTCTCCAAGCTCTGACGCTGCTGATGGTCATTAGTAGCCTACCAAACTTGCTAACTGCATGGTACTCTGCACTTTACTGTCCCTCTAATTACTTCATGTAAATGTATTCGACAAACTAATCTCATGTTGTGCAACATTTCTATAGGCTATGCAATTGAGGTGAGAAAACAGAGTGATGTCCTCTATTAAAAATAGGAGGATCCCATCAGTTTTCTATAGGCTAGGCCTACTATATTTATTTCTCAACTTTCCTAAAATTAAGCACTTTGCTTATTTCTACAACAGGAGTGTAGCCTACCTGGCTGGCATGAAAATGAACCACGGGAAGGGTGTCCTACATTCGCTATTTAAATGCATAGATGACATGTCTTTTTCCCCCCTTGTTCCGAGACAGGTGTATGAGATAATGATCCATTCTAAATCAAAACTAATTTCAGACATTATTTAGTAAAGTCAGCAAAAAAAGAAACGCCCTCTCACTGTCAACTGCGTTTATTTTCAGCAAATTTAACATGTGTAAATATTTGTATGAACATAACAAGATTCAACAACCCGAGACATAAACTGAACAAGTTCCACAGACATATGACTAACATAAATGGAATAATGTGTCCCTGAACAAAGTGGGGGTCAAAATGAAAAGTAACAGTCAGTAACTGGTGTGGCCACCAGCTGCATTAAGTACTGCAGTGCATCTCCTCCTCAAGGACTGCACCAGATTTGCCAGTTCTTGCTGTGAGATACTAGCCCACTCTTCCACCAAGGCACCTGCAAGTTCCCTCACCTTCCGATCCAACATGTCCCAGACGTGTTCAATGGGAGATCCGGGGTCTTAGCTGGCCATTGCAGAACACTGACATTCCTGTCTTGCAGGAAATCACACACAGAACGAGCAGTATGGCTGGTGGCATTGTCATGCTGGAGGGTCATGTCAGGATGAGCCTGCAGGAAGGATACCACATGAGGGAGGAGGATGGCTTCCCTGTAACGCACAGCGTTGAGATTGCCTGCAATGACAACAAGCTCAGTCCGATGATGCTGTGACACACCGCCCCAGACCATGACGGACCCTCCACCGCCAAATCGATCCCGCACCAGAGTACAGGCCTCGGTGTAACGCTCATTCCTTCGACAATAAACACGAATCCGACCATCAGCCCTGGGGAGACAAAACCGTGACTCGTCAGTGAAGAGCACTTTTTGCCAGTCCTGTCTGGTCCAGCGACGGTAGGTTTGTGCCCATAGGCGATGTTGTTGCCGGTGACGTCTGGTGAGGACCTGCCTTACAACAGGCCTACAAGCCCTCAGTCCAGCCTCTCTCAGCCTATTGTGGACAGTCTGAGCACTGATGGAGGGATTGTGCGTTCCTGGTGTAACTCGGACAGTTGTTTTTGCCATCCTGTACCTGTCCCGTAGGTGTGATGTTCGGATGTACTGATCCTGCGCAGGTGTTGTTACACATGGTCTGCCACTGCGAGGACGATCAGCTGTCTGTCCGGTCTCCCTCTAGCGCTGTCTTAGGCGTCTCACAGTACGGTCATTGCAACTTACTGCCCTGGCCACCTGTGGAAAGATCGCTAAGACACTAACGGCTTACAGACGGTAGGCAATTAAGGTCCCAGTTATGAAAACTTAGGACACTAAAGAGGCCTTTCTACTGACTCTGAAAAACACCAAAAGAAAGATGCCATATAATGTGAAGAAATAGACAAATCATTTATTTACATTTTAAGCTAAACGTTCTGATCTGTTGCGTCAGCCTCATTTCTTAAAAAAGTTTTTTTGATTCTAGTGGTTGTATTAATTTGGGATCTATCGCATCCCACAACTGTCCCAGACTACGTTTTGGAATATTTATTTCTCACACAGAATATAAAAAATATATTCTGGGGGATAGTAGATTGTCATACTGTAGGCTAGTACTTTTGCTGTCCGTTAGGTCTACTCATCTTGTTGGCTGACGAAAAGTAAATGTGGACAGTTCTTCCAATATCTTCAATATGCACCTCGGAATTGGATAAGGACATGCACAGTTGCGTCCGTGATGTGTCTGTCTTCACTTGTAGCCTGTGCGGAAGACACGATCATGTGACGGGCATTGAGCTCTTTGAGAGAGCCATGTGAGTGAGAGGTGCTTCGGAGCACACAGCCAGGAGAAGGGAATTATAATATTCAGCCCAAGGGCACAATGGCCACTGGTCACAAAAAGCATGGATTTTATTAGGGGAGCATTAGGGCCACATAAAGGCATTATCAAGTGCTTGTCAAATTGTGAATGGGTGACTGATGTAGTGTGTACAGCCTGCACAGAAAACAAAGCACAGCACATGCCTTTCATGTAACTTGTTTTCAAATCATCATGCAGCCTTCTAAACTTTTAGCTCAATGTTTGTAGAACAACTAAAGTCACATTAATAACTTGAAATGAAGCATATAGGAACACCTGTTTCTTTGTTAACCGCTCAACACAGAATAGCCGCATGTGCGCACTCCCTCAAATCATTTAGAGAACATATGTCTGCTAAATGAACTAGTGTCGCCCACAGCCATTATGGCCGGATCAGGGCCTAACGTAAGGACAACCCAGTGTTTGTGATTCAATTCCTCTGAAAATAGACAACCTTTTTCTTCATTTCATGATTCTTTAGATCTGTCTAAAACAAATAATGGATTTATTGTGAAAGTGTTGGCTATATTACATGGATTACTTCAACTTTTTTTTAAATGTAGAAGCCATGAGATACTAAATGTGTTTATGTTAATTAACAGTTAACTACCGTGAGACCAGCAGTTATTTGCTTGACAATCCCCGGCTGACAGAATTCCATGACTGCCACAGCCGTACTCACAACCATAGAGGACAATGGGTTCTACTACTGATTCAAGTATTATTTGCCAAATCCTAATTGGGATTTCCTGTTTTATGTTCCTTTTGATGGCGTAGGAGGCCCTTCTTGACTTGTCTCTCAGATCGTTCACGGCTTTGTGGAAGTTACCTGTGGTGCTGATGTTTAGGCCGAGGTAGGTGTAGTTTTTAGTGTGCTCTACAAACGGTGTCTAGGTGGAATTTGTAATTGTCTCTCTCCCCCCTCTCTCACAGTGACACACTCTCTCTCACTCTCTCTCTCTCTCTCGCTCTCTCTCTCTCTCTCTCTCTCTCACACAGTAGAACACTCTCTCTCTCTCTCTTTCCCTCTCTCACATTGTCACTCTCTCTTTCCCTCTCTCACAGTGACACTCTCTCTCTCTCTCTTTCCTTCTCTCACATTGTCACTCTCTCTCTCTCTCTTTCCTTCTCTCACATTGTCACTCTCTCTCTCTCTCTCTTTCCCTCTCACGCTCTCTCTCTCTTTACCTCTCTCACTCTCTCTCTCTTTCCCTCTCTCACATTGACACTCTCTCTCTCTCCCTTTCCCTCTCTCACATTGTCACTCCCTCTTTCCCTCTCTCACAGTGACACTCTCTCTCTCTCTCTTTCCTTCTCTCACATTGTCACTCTCTCTCTCTCTCTCTCTTTCCCTCTCTCACATTGACACTCTCTCTTTCCCTCTCCCACAGTGACACTCTCTCTCTCTCTCTCTCTCTTTCCTTCTCTCACATTGTCACTCTCTCTCTTTCCTTCTCTCACATTGTCACTCTCTCTCTTTCCTTCTCTCACATTGTCTCTCTCTCTCTCTCTCTCTCTCTCTCTCTCTCTCTCTCTCTCTCTCTTTCCTTCTCTCACATTGTCACTCTCTCTCTTTCCTTCTCTCACATTGTCACTCTCTCTCTTTCCTTCTCTCACATTGTCACTCTCTCTCTTTCCTTCTCTCACATTGTCACTCTCTCTCTTTCCTTCTCTCACATTGTCACTCTCTCTCTCTCTCTCTTTCCCTCTCTCACATTGACACTCTCTCTTTCCCTCTCCCACAGTGACACTCTCTCTCTCTCTCTCTCTTTCCTTCTCTCACATTGTCACTCTCTCTCTTTCCTTCTCTCACATTGTCACTCTCTCTCTTTCCTTCTCTCACATTGTCACTCTCTCTCTTTCCTTCTCTCACATTGTCACTCTCTCTCTTTCCTTCTCTCACATTGTCACTCTCTCTCTTTCCTTCTCTCACATTGTCACTCTCTCTCTCTCTCTCTTTCCCTCTCTCACATTGACACTCTCTCTTTCCCTCTCCCACAGTGACACTCTCTCTCTCTCTCTCTCTTTCCTTCTCTCACATTGTCACTCTCTCTCTTTCCTTCTCTCACATTGTCACTCTCTCTCTTTCCTTCTCTCACATTGTCACTCTCTCTCTCTCTCTCTCTCTCTCTCTCTCTCTCTCTCTCTCTTTCCCTCTCTCACATTGACACTCTCTCTTTCCCTCTCTCACATTGACACTCTCTCTTTCCTGTTGGAGCCTGTGATATCTGTTCCTGTTGGAGCCTGTGATATTTTGTTCCTGTTGGAGTCTGTGAAATCTGTTTCTGTTGGCCCGAAAGAGGACATTTTCGAAACAAGCTCATGAAAAACAATAATAGGCTACTGACTGTAAACACACGGAGACTGTAAACAGCGTCACTCCTACAATAACACACATACGGAGGCTGTAAACAGTGTCACTCCTACAATAACACACATACAGAGGCTGTAAACAGAGTCACTCCTACAATAACACACATACAGAGGCTGTAAACAGAGTCACTCCTACAATAACACACATACAGAGGCTGTAAACAGTGTCACTCCTACAATAACACACATACAGAGGCTGTAAACAGAGTCACTCCTACAATAGCACACATACAGAGGCTGTAAACAGTGTCACTCCTACAATAACACACATACAGAGGCTGTAAACAGACGGCTGTGTCACTCCTACAATAACACACATACGGAGGCTGTAAACAGTGTCACTCCTACAATAACACACATACGGAGGCTGTAACAGAGGGCTGTGTCACTCCTACAATAACACACATACAGAGGCTGTAAACAGTGTCACTCCTACAATAACACACATACAGAGGCTGTAAACAGAGGGCTGTGTCACTCCTACAATAACACACATACGGAGGCTGTAAACAGCGTCACTCCTACAATAACACACATACGGAGGCTGTAAACAGTGTCACTCCTACAATAACACACATACGGAGGCTGTAAACAGCGTCACTCCTACAATAACACACATACGGAGGCTGTAAACAGAGGGCTGTGTCACTCCTACAATAACACACACACAGAGGCTGTAAACAGAGGGCTGTGTCACTCCTACAATAACACACACACAGAGGCTGTAAACAGAGGGCTGTGTCACTCCTACAATAACACACATACGGAGGCTGTAAACAGAGGGCTGTGTCACTCCTACAATGACACACACACAGAGGCTGTAAACAGAGGGCTGTGTCACTCCTACAATAACACACATACGGAGGCTGTAAACAGAGGGCTGTGTCACTCCTACAATAACACACATACGGAGGCTGTAAACAGTGTCACTCCTACAATAACACACATACGGAGGCTGTAAACAGCGTCACTCCTACAATAACACACACACAGAGGCTGTAAACAGAGGGCTGTGTCACTCCTACAATAACACACATACAGAGGCTGTAAACAGCGTCACTCCTACAATAACACACACACAGAGGCTGTAAACAGAGGGCTGTGTCACTCCTACAATAACACACATACGGAGGCTGTAAACAGAGGGCTGTGTCACTCCTACAATAACACACATACAGAGGCTGTAAACAGTGTCACTCCTACAATAACACACACACAGAGGCTGTAAACAGAGGGCTGTGTCACTCCTACAATAACACACATACGGAGGCTGTAAACAGAGGGCTGTGTCACTCCTACAATAACACACATACGGAGGCTGTAAACAGCGTTAGGGTTAGCCCATGGGGTTAGGGTTAGCCCATGGGGTTAGGGTTAGCCCATGGGGTTAGGGTTAGCCCATGAGGTTAGGGTTAGGGTTAGCCCATGGGGTTAGGGTTAGCCCATGGGGTTAGGGTTAGCCCATGGGGTTAGGGTTAGCCCATGGGGTTAGGGTTAGCCCATGGGGTTAGGGTTAGCCCATGGGGTTAGGGTTAGCCCATGAGGTTAGGGTTAGGGTTAGCCCGTGGGTTTAGGGTTAGCCCATGGGGTTAGGGTTAGGGTTAGCCCATGAGGTTAGGGTTAGCCCATGTGGTTAGGGTTAGCCCATGGGGTTAGGGTTAGCCCATGGGGTTAGGGTTAGCCCATGAGGTTAGGGTTAGCCCATGAGGTTAGGGTTAGGGTTAGCCCGTGGGTTTAGGGTTAGTCCATGGGGTTAGGGTTAGGGTTAGTCCATGAGGTTAGGGTTATTCCATGTGGTTAGGGTTAGCCCATGAGGTTAGGGTTAGGGTTAGCCCGTGGGTTTAGGGTTAGCCCATGGGGTTAGGGTTAGGGTTAGCCCATGAGGTTAGGGTTAGCCCATGGGGTTAGGGTTAGCCCATGGGGTTAGGGTTAGCCCATGAGGTTAGGGTTAGCCCATGAGGTTAGGGTTAGGGTTAGCCCATGGGGTTAGGGTTAGCCCATGGGGTTAGGGTTAGCCCATGGGGTTAGGGTTAGCCCATGATGTTAGGGTTAGGGTTAGGGTTAGCCCATGGGGTTAGGGTTAGCCCATGGGGTTAGGGTTAGCCCATGATGTTAGGGTTAGCCCATGGGGTTAGGGTTAGCCCCTGATGTTAGGGTTAGCCCATGGGGTTAGGGTTAGCCCATGATGTTAGGGTTAGCCCATGGGGTTAGGGTTAGCCCATGATGTTAGGGTTAGCCCATGGGGTTAGGGTTAGCCCATGATGTTAGGGTTAGCCCATGGGGTTAGGGTTAGCCCATGGGGTTAGGGTTAGCCCATGATGTTAGGGTTAGCCCATGGGGTTAGGGTTAGCCCATGGGGTTAGGGTTAGCCCATGATGTTAGGGTTAGCCCATGGGGTTAGGGTTAGCCCATGAGGTTAGGGTTAGCCCATGATGTTAGGGTTAGCCCATGATGTTAGGGTTAGCCCATGGGGTTAGGGTTAGCCCATGATGTTAGGGTTAGCCCATGGGGTTAGGGTTAGCCCATGGGGTTAGGGTTAGCCCATGAGGTTAGGGTTAGCCCATGATGTTAGGGTTAGCCCATGATGTTAGGGTTAGCCCATGGGGTTAGGGTTAGCCCATGTCATGGCAAGATGAAAACAATAATAGCTTAATCACTTTCACAAAATGTGTTTTTAATTCATGTGAATTTACCAACATTTCTGAAAATGTATATGTTGCATTTTGGAATCAAACCCTTCAAACGCAGTTTGTTGAGGTGTACAGTCAGTGTGTGATCTGTGTATTAGAGAGGGGGGGGTGGGGGCTCACCTTGAGTTTGTTGAGGTGTACAGTCAGTGTGTGATCTGTGTATTAGAGAGGGGGGGGTGGGGGCTCACCTTGAGTTTGTCGAAGCGTTCGCTGAGAGAGGAGACTTGATGTTCTCTGTGTCGTCCCACCAGCTTACACAGGGCACATATCAGCTGGTCATCCACGATGCAGTACATATTAACCTTCTCATTCTCATGCTCCAGACAGGTGAGGCCTCTCATGTGAGCGTCATGCACCGGCTCCACCAACCGGTGACTGGTAAACGGCTTCTTATTGGGGTGCGTGGCACGCAGACACCGGTCGCAGTACGACACCTCGCAGGTCACACATGTCTTGACTGCCTCGCGCGGCGGGTCCTGCTCGCAGAACTGGCAGCTGATACGGTGCTCCAGAGACATGGTGGCAGTGTGCTGATGAGAGGAGGGCTGGGCCGGGCTGGAGCGGGCGCTGTGGCTGCCGGAGCCTCCTCCTCCGCTGCTGCTATAGGGCCTGTGGCCTCCGGAGAGACCTGGGGCACGACGGCTCTCACTGGGGGAGTTAGGGCCGCTGACGGAGGCCTTCTGGAAACGGTGGATGATGTTCTGCAGGGTCACATTGCGCTTCAGGCCCTCCAGACCGCGGTGGTTCAGCGTGATGACGTAACGGCAGGTGGGGCACTGGAAGGCGGAGATGGACTCTAGAGGTTTGTTGGACGAGCAGTGGGAGACTAAGATGCGGTGGGCGCAGTTGAAACACAGGCTGTGGGCGCAGGGTAAGAGCAGGGGATCTTCAAACAACTCCAGGCAGATTGGACAGGTGAGCTCAGACTCCAGTGTTTCCATCTTCAGCAGAACCAATCTAGAGGCGACATCAAATCCCAGGGAAGCTGGTCAGTCACCTGAACGAGGAGATCAGAGACAGAGTTGACAATGAGTACATAGGACTCTAAAACTCTATGCCTCGCTGGCAGACTGAATAATGAGACTAGATGGGTAGAGATGGGGCTGGCAGACTGAATAATGAGGCTAGATGGGTAGAGATGGGGCTGGCAGACTGAATAATGAGACTAGATGGGTAGAGATGGGGCTGGCAGACTGAATAATGAGACTAGATGGGTAGAGATGGGGAGGGCAGACTGAATAATGAGACTAGATGGGTAAAGGATGGGCCTGGCAGACTGAATAATGAGACTAGATGGGTAGAGATGGGGCTGGCAGACTGAATAATGAGACTAGATGGGTAGAGATGAGGATGGCAGGCTGAATAATGAGACTAGATGGGTAGGGATGGGGCTGGCAGACTGAATAATGAGGCTAGATGGGTAGAGATGAGGATGGCAGGCTGAATAATGAGACTAGATGGGTAGAGATGGGGCTGGCAGACTGAATAATGAGGCTAGCTGGGTAGAGATGGGGATGGCAGACTGAATAATGAGACTAGATGGGTAGAGATGGGGATGGCAGACTGAATAATGAGGCTAGCTGGGTAGAGATGGGGCTGGCAGACTGAACAATGAGGCTAGATGGGTAGAGATGGGGCTGGCAGACTGAACAATGAGGCTAGATGGGTAGAGATGGGGCTGGCAGACTGAATAATGAGGCTAGATGGGTAGAGATGGGGCTGGCAGACTGAATAATGAGACTAGATGGGTAGAGATGGGGCTGGCAGACAATAATGAGACTAGATGGGTAGAGATGGGGCTGGCAGACTGAATAATGAGACTAGATGGGTAGAGATGGGGCTGGCAGACTGAATAATGAGACTAGATGGGTAGAGATGGGGCTGGCAGACTGAATAATGAGGCTAGATGGGTAGAGATGGGGCTGGCAGACTGAATAATGAGACTGGATGGGTAGAGATGGGGCTGGCAGACTGAATAATGAGACTAGATGGGTAGAGATGGGCCTGGCAGACTGAATAATGAGGCTAGCTGGGTAGAGATGGGGCTGGCAGACTGAATAATGAGGCTAGATGGGTAGAGATGGGGCTGGCAGACTGAATAATGAGACTAGATGGGTAGAGATGGGGCTGGCAGACTGAATAATGAGACTAGATGGGTAGAGATGGGACTGGCAGACTGAATAATGAGACTAGATGGGTAGAGATGGGGATGGCAGACTGAATAATGAGGCTAGCTGGGTAGAGATGGGGATGGCAGCCTGAATAATGAGGCTAGATGGGTAGAGATGGGGATGGCAGACTGAGTAATGAGGCAAGCTGGGTAGAGATGGGGATGGCAGCCTGAATAATGAGGCCAGATGGGTAGGGATGGGGCTGGCAGACTGAATAATGAGGCTAGCTGGGTAGAGATGGGCCTGGCAGACTGAATAATGAGGCTAGCTGGGTAAAGGATGGGCCTGGCAGACTGAATAATGGGACTAGATGGGTCGAGATGGGGATGGCAGACTGAATAATGAGGCCAGATGGGTAGAGATGGGCCTGGCAGACTGAATAATGAGACTAGATGGGTAAAGGATGGGCCTGGCAGACTGAATAATGAGACTAGATGGGTAGAGATGGGGATGGCAGACTGAATAATGAGACTAGATGGGTAGAGATGGGGAGGGCAGACTGAATAATGAGACTAGATGGGTAGGGATGGGGCTGGCAGACTGAATAATGAGACTAGATGGGTAGGGATGGGGCTGGCAGACTGAATAATGAGGCTAGCTGGGTAGAGATGGGCCTGGCAGACTGAATAATGAGACTAGATGGGTCGAGATCGGGCTGGCAGACTGAATAATGAGACTAGGTGGGTAGAGATGGGGCTGGCAGCCTGAATAATGAGGCTAGCTGGGTCGAGATGAGGAAGGTCTGTACAGACAGAAAGGATACACCCTGTTCCCTATATAGTGCACTAGTTTTGACCAGGGCCCATAGTAGTGCACTATACAGGGAATAGGACGTGATTTAGGACACACCCAGACAGAGATGCAGGCTAGTGATTTGGGACACACCCAGACAGAGATGCAGGCTAATCTGATCAGTGTAATGTCTCTAGCTGAAGACCGGGCACAGTGGTGGCAGCCCTGCTCTGCCTGGCATCTCTCCAGAGCCTCCAGCCTCAGTGAGTCTAGCAGCACACTCACACACACACACACAACTGCCTGCCTGGTGCTGTCAAATGACATGGCATATAATGCATGAGAGGGAGAGAGAGAGAGAGAGAGAGAGAGAGAGAGAGAGAGAGGAGACACACACAGAGACACAGAGAGAGAGAGAGAGACAGACACACAGAGACACACAGAGACACAGAGAGAGAAGAGATAGAGAGAGAGAAAGAGAGACATAGAGAGAGTTAGAGAGCTACCCATCGATGCATGTCATAAGAATAGCATCTATCTGTTGCATCTATCTGCGTGTGTAATGTTTACTGCTAATTTGTATTATTTATTTCACTTTTGTTTATTATCTACACTTGCTATGGCAATGTTAACATATGTTCCTCATGCCAATAAAGCCCTTAAATTGAATTGAGAGAGAGACAGAGAAATATTAGAGAGAGAGAGAGAGAGAGAGAGAGAGAGAGAGAGAGAGAGAGAGAGAGAGAGAGAGAGAGAGAGAGAGAGAGAAACAGAGACAGAGGGCTGCTCCGACTCCCAAAACACTCTAAGTATTTTCTTCTCCATTTATTTTTAACCACTCCTTCCTTTCTCTGCCTTGCCTCCAGAGAGGCCTAAATTTAACAGAGTCTGTTGGCTGGACAGATTATAATGTTTCTGAATTCATGGATTTCACTGGGTCCTGAACATGAAAGGCACAAATCACCTCAGCCAGGCAGGGAAAGTGGCAAGCCGGGTCTGCACTCCCTCTCTTCCCCTCCCCCTCCTCTAACACTGGCGACCCTCTCTCTCTCCCCCCTTCCCTTCCCCTCCTCTAACACTGGCGACCCTCTCTCTCTCCCCCCTTCCCTTCCCCTCCTCTAACACTGGCGACCCTCTCTCTCTCCCCCCTTCCCTTCCCTTCCTCTAACCCTGGCGACCCTCTCTCTCTCCCCCCTTCCCTTCCTCTAACCCTGGCGACCCTCTCTCTCTCCCCCCTTCCCTTCCTCTAACCCTGGCGACCCTCTCTCTCTCCCCCCTTCCCTTCCCCTCCTCTAACCCTGGCGACCCTCTCTCTCTCCCCCCTTCCCTTCCTCTAACACTGGCGACCCTCTCTCTCTCCCCCCTTCCCATCCCCTCCTCTAACCCTGGCGACCCTCTCTCTCTCCCCCCTTCCCTTCCTCTAACCCTGGCGACCCTCTCTCTCTCCCCCCTTCCCTTCCCCTCCTCTAACCCTGGCGACCCTCTCTCTCTCCCCCCTTCCCTTCCCCTCCTCTAACCCTGGCGAACACCTCGCATGCAGACAGTTCCACACTCCTCATCTACTACCTCCGACCCTCTCTCTCGCTCTCTCCTCCTCTCTCTCCCCCTCCCAACCTTCTCTCTCCTCCTCGCTCTCTCCTCCTCCCCCCCTCTCTCTCTCCTCCTCTCTTCCCCCTTCTCTCTCCTCCTCCCCCCTCTCTCTCTCCTCCTCTCTCCCCCCCTTCTCTCTCCTCCTCGCTCTCTCCTTCTCCCCCCTCTCTCTCCCCCCTCCCCCTTCTCTCTCCTCCTCGCTCTCTCCTCCCCCCCCTCTCTCTCTCCCCCCCTCCTCTCTCCTCCTCACTCTCTCCCCCCTCTCTCTCCTCCTCACTCTCTCCCCCCCTCTCTCTCTTCTCCTCTCTCTCTCCCTCCCTCTCTCCTCCTCTCCCCCCCTCTCTCTCATCCTCTCTCTCTTCTCCTCTCTCTCTCTCTCCCTCCCTCTCTCTCTCCTCCTCTCCCCCCCTCTCTCTCATCCTCTCTCTCTCTCCTCCTCTCTCCCCCCCCCCTCTCTCTCATCCTCTCTCTCATCCTCTCTCTCTCCTCCTCTCTCTCTCTCTCCCCCCTCTCCTCCTCTCTCTCCCCCCCTCTCTCTCATCCTCTCTCTCTCTCCTCCTCTCTCCCCCCCTCTCCTCCTCTCTCTCTCCTCCTCTCTCCCCCCTCTCTCTCATCCTCTCTCTCTCTCCTCCTCTCTCCCCCTCTCTCTCATCCTCTCTCTCTCTCATCCTCTCTCTCTCTCATCCTCTCTCTCTCTCATCCTATCTTTTACTTGCTCTTTTCTTTTTTCTAGAGAAACAAAGTAAGCAGCATGGAACAGAAGGGTATTAAAACAGCTGACCCCTGATGATGTATTGTCATTAAGAGTTGTCATTCTTGCATGAAAATCCCACCCTCCCAATTCTCTCTCACTGCTCTTGCAAGGACCTAGACCTCTCCCATCAGAGTTGAAACATGTCTATACATAGTGTACATACATAGTGTACATACATAGTGTACATACATAGTGTACATACATCGTGTACATACATCGCCTATTCCATTGAGGACCACAATGGAAACATCCTCTTTTTTTCACTGGTGTTCAATGTTCATTTGTATATTTGATGGCAACTGACAACTTCGTCCACTATGGAAGCTCCTCAAATGAAAACAGCACATACAAAGACAGGAACGGTCACAAGAGAGGACAGAGGCTTGAAGACATCATTCCCCAACCCAAACCCCACAGACATGTCAACTTAGACTGGTTTCAGATCTCTTTGTACTCTCACCATCGTAGTTGGCAAGAGAGCACAAACAGATCTGGGACCAGGCTAACGGTCACTACCCTCGGACATCGAACCAGTTTTCAAAGCGAACATGATTTAAGCACCAGATAACTGCTTGTGACGGCCTAGCTAGCTACCGTTCCACTACAAATTAATCACCGGGAAAAATAGACAATATCTCAGACCCGTAGCCAATCATGCAGATAATATGCCAGGGCCAGTGTCTGTCCTTCACGTTCACCTTGGTCGGACGGACGGAGGCACGGCTGAGATTTTATCAGCTGCTTTATTTGGTCGATATCAGGTAGGTTGGTTTTATGTGAGTTGGGAGACCTCACAGGCAGCAACTAGGCCTGCGTCTCAAATGTCACCCTGTTCTCTATATAGTGCACTACTTTTTGACCAGAGCTCTATGGGTAGTTGTGCACTATATATGGAATAGGGCACCATTAGAGACACATCCCTAGGTGGTATATGTTAAGAGGTAAACGAGGCTGGCTGGTCCACCATGTTAACAAAAGGCCTGTTCTATCTGTGTCAGACAGTCAGATAGGAGATCAGCATCCCGGAGACAGAGACGAGGAAGGGGGAGGAAGGAAGGTTGACCTCTGTGACCCCTTGGCTGATGCTCCAGGTGACTGGTAAGATAGCAGATAGAAAGACATAGCCTAGCTACTGTAGATGGGCAAATGTATATACTAATCGGGACAATAGTTCACCCAAAATGACACATTCGTTTCCTTACCCTGTAAGCAGTCTATGGACAAGGTACGACCACATTCCATGCTTGGGTTTTATTTCCCTGACAGCGTATCCAAATGCTAACAAGTTGGCATTTTGTGGAACAAATCCCATTCAACTCATGGTCACGATATTAGCATTTTTCACGCATCATATCCAAATCATCCAAAAGTATCTCAAATTGATTGTAAAAGCTCAACAAAGTCACTTCTAGCTGATTTGAACATGTCCATAGACTGCTTATAGGGTAAGGAAACCATTCTGTAATTTGGTACTTTGGGTGATCTAACCCTTTATCAATACTAAACTAGAATGATGCTAAATCTCTTCCACTGAGGGTTATTTCTCTATTTGACTGGTGAGGAGTGGGCCTCCCACAATGGCCAGATTGACGCGGACAGTGACTCATTTGGCAGACATATTTCATTTGATTGGAATTAGCTTTTTATTGCTTAACAGGGTGAGAAACGTGTGTACGTACGCCACATAGCTTACAAATGAAGAGACATATGTGTAAGCATTAACACTGAATAGACAGCCTCATTATCCATTTTCTCCGCTGTGCCACTTGGGAGAATAAAGCTCAGAAGACGAGGACACCAGCCAGTTTGGGAGAACACAGAAATAAAAACAGATTTAGTCTCCGTTCCAAATCAGCCCTATTCCCTATATAGTGCACTATTTTGGACTAGAGCCCATAGAAGCTCTGGTCATTAGTAGTGCACATACCCGCCGTTTCGAACAAGCTAAATTAGTTATCTGTAATATTCATTTATTCATTGTCACCATCTGATTCAGCTGAAAATGCCTGTCTGGACTATAAACGTTAAGTCCTGCAGTAATCAACATAAGACGAGGTGAAATAGAGACGGCTCTCTGTAAAGCTGAGTGGCTGAGTCTGTTCTCAAGGGGTTCTGTACTCCACAGCAAGCTGTTCTGGAGCCTTATTGAACACTTCTCCTCAACAAGAACTTCACATTAAGGCTTGCATCTCAAATGGCACCCTATTCCCTACATAGTGAACTACCTTTGACCGGGGTCTATAGGACTCAGGTCCAAATAAGTGCACTATATGGGGAACAGGGTGCATTTGGGACGTACCCAGAGTGGCATACATTAGTCAGCTGCTGTTTCTCTAATCCACTTATAGAAACAGTATAGAAGTATACAGTATAGAACTATACAGTACAGAACTATACAGTATAGAACTATACAGTATAGAACTATACAGCTGCACAGAATTAAACACATTTTACGCTTTATACAACAAACTAAACATTTTGACTATCTCAAATCTGCTATCTACCTTACTGGTTCACTGTCCTACAGCTCAATGAGGATATCACCTCCCTGTTAAACTACTGGTTCACTGTTCTACAGCTCAATGAGGATATCACCTCCCTGTTAAACTACTGGTTCACTGTTCTACAGCTCAATGAGGATATCACCTCCCTGTTAAACTACTGGTTCACTGTCCTACAGCTCAATGAGGATATCACCTCCCTGTTAAACTACTGGTTCACTGTTCTACAGCTCAATGAGGATATCACCTCCCTGTTAAACTACTGGTTCACTGTCCTACAGCTCAATGAGGATATCACCTCCCTGTTAAACTACTGGTTCACTGTCCTACAGCTCAATGAGGATATCACCTCCCTGTTAAACTACTGGTTCACTGTCCTACAGCTCAATGAGGAAGTAACCTCCCTGTTAAACTACTGGTTCACTGTTCTACAGCTCAATGAGGATATAACCTCCCTGTGAAACTACTGATTCACTGTCCTACAGCTCAATGAGGAAGTAACCTCCCTGTTAAACTACTGGTTCACTGTCCTACAGCTCAATGAGGAAGTAACCTCCCTGTTAAACTACTGGTTCACTGTCCTACAGCTCAATGAGGAAGTAACCTCCCTGTTAAACTACTGGTTCACTGTCCTACAGCTCAATGAGGATATCACCTCCCTGTTAAACTACTGGTTCACTGTCCTACAGCTCAATGAGGATATAACCTCCCTGTTAAACTACTGGTTCACTGTCCTACAGCTCAATGAGGTTATCACCTCCCTGTTAAACTACTGGTTCACTGTTCTACAGCTCAATGAGGATATCACCTCCCTGTTAAACTACTGATTCACTGTTCTACAGCTCAATGAGGATATCACCTCCCTGTTAAACTACTGGTTCACTGTTCTACAGCTCAATGAGGATATAACCTCCCTGTTAAACTACTGGTTCACTGTCCTACAGCTCAATGAGGATATCACCTCCCTGTTAAACTACTGGTTCACTGTCCTACAGCTCAATGAAGATATCACCTCCCTGTTAAACTACTGGTTCTCTGTCCTACAGCTCAATGAGGAAGTAACCTCCCTGTTAAACTACTGGTTCACTGTCCTACAGCTCAATGAGGAAGTAACCTCCCTGTGAAACTACTGGTTCACTGTCCTACAGCTCAATGAGGAAGTAACCTCCCTGTTAAACTACTGGTTCACTGTTCTACAGCTCAATGAGGATGTAACCTCCATGTGAAACTACTGGTTCACTGTCCTACAGCTCAATGAGGAAGTAACCTCCCTGTTAAACTACTGGTTCACTGTCCTACAGCTCAATGAGGATATAACCTCCCTGTGAAACTACTGGTTCACTGTCCTACAGCTCAATGAGGATGTAACCTCCCTGTTAAACTACTTGACCAGCTGTTCAAATGCTAATAAGGTTCGTATAACATATGCTTTGACATGTTTTGGGCTCTCAGTATTGGAGTCTATTGTAGGCATGACAACCAGGGGTTCTGATTGACTCTCAGTATAGGAGTCTATTGTAGAGTCTATTGTAGGCATGACAACCAGGGGTTCTGATTGACTCCCAGTATAGGAGTCTATTGTAGAGTCTATTGTAGGCATGACAACCAGGGGTTCTGATTGACTCCCAGTATAGGAGTCTATTGTAGAGTCTATTGTAGGCATGACAACCAGGGGTTCTGATTGACTCCCAGTATAGGAGTCTATTGTAGAGTCTATTGTAGGCATGACAACCAGGGGTTCTGATTGACTCCCAGTATAGGAGCCTATTGTAGACATGACAACCAGGGGCTCCGATTGACTCTCAGTATAGGAGTCTATTGTTGACATGACAACCAGGGGTTCTGATTGACTCTCAGTATAGGAGTCTATTGTAGGCATGACAACCAGGGGTTCTGATTGACTCTCGGTATAGGAGTCTATTGTAGGCATGACAACCAGGGGTTCTGATTGACTCTCAGTATAGCAGTCTATTGTAGGCATGACAACCAGGGGTTCTGATTGATGTTTATTTTGTGTTTGCATTTGTCTGAGTCTCTGTCTGCGTCCCAAATGGCAACACACTCCCTATGGGCCCTGGTCAAAAGTAGTACACTACTTCGGGAACATAGGAGGTTAGTGGCACCTTAATTAGGGAGGACGGGCTCGTGGTAATGGCTGGAGCGGAATCAGTGGAATGGTATCAAATACATCAAACACACGGTTTCCATGGTTTCCATGTGTTTGATGCCATTCCATTTGTTCTGTTCCAGCCATTATTATGAGCCGTCCTCCCCTCAGCAGCCTCCACTGATAGGGAATAGGGTGCCATTTGATACACAGTCTCTGTCTTTGTTTTGTTTGTGTATTTAATCCCAGGGAAGGAACATCCTCAGGGGACTGTGTTCACTGGGCTCTAGCTGAGCCCAGACAAAGCATGCGTCACATTAGAATATGGCATTTCTGGAACAATGACAATTAGCCTTGTTAAAACAATTGGGGACATTTTACTGTAAAATCACCCACAATGTTTAGGCCTCTTCCTTGATGTTTTTTTCCCACATTCACATGAACACAAAATAAATCCTTTTTGACGTGGTCTTACATATAGAAACAGACTACTATACAGTTCCTTTAAAATAGAATATAGTAACACAAAACATTGTCGATCCAGCGAGGTCCCTTTCAAAAATAATACTGTATTTCTGTTATGCCAACTCCCTTCCAGGAGTGAAAAAAGGACACATACATTAAGAGCCTACAAGACATTAATGCTGAAGCCACGTAACCAGTCCATTAGTCTCTATATTACTATATTCTATGTGTTTGAGTGGGAGGCTGCCTGGGTGTGTGTGTGTGCGTACATGTGTGTGTGTGTGTGCGTGCATGTGTGTGTGTGTGTGTGTGTGTGTGTGTGTGTGTGTGTGTGTGTGTGTGTGTGTGTGTGTGTGTGTGTGTGTGTGTGTACTCCCCTTGGCGTGTGTGCGTGTGTGTGTGAGAGAGAGAATGGGCAGCTCGGCTGCCTGGGTGTGTGTGTGTGTGAGAGAGAGAATGGACAGCTCGGCTGCCTGGGCATGCTGGGCTGGCAATCACCTGAAAGTGATGCGGGGGCTGACCCCCTGACTTTTAATGATGGGTGGAACTTGTAAAGGTTAGAAGGTCAGGGCAGAACCGAGCCAGAACTAACATGGAACCGTAAGAACCATTCTAAGAGGCTGCAGCTGTGGATAAAAGTCCCTTTAAATGATGTGGATAAAAGTCCCTGTAAAGGATGTGGATAAAAGTCCCTGTAAATGACGTGGATAAAAGTCCCTGTAAATGATGTGGATAAAAGTCCCTGTAAATGATGTGGAAAAAAGTCCCTGTAAATGATGTGGATAAAAGTTAATGTAAATGATGTGGATAAAAGTCCCTGTAAATGATGTGGATAAAAGTCCCTGTAAATGACGTGGATAAAAGTCCCTGTAAATGACGTGGATAAAAGTCCCTGTAAATGACGTGGATGAAAGTCCCTGTAAATGACGTGGATAAAAGTCCCTGTAAATGACGTGGATAAAAGTCCATGTAAATGACGTGGATAAAAGTCCCTGTAAATGACGTGGATAAAAGTCCCTGTAAATGACGTGGATAAAAGTCCCTGTAAATGATGTGGATAAAAGTCCCTGTAAATGATGTGGATAAAAGTCCCTGTAAATGATGTGGATAAAAGTCCCTGTAAATGATGTGGATAAAAGTCCCTGTAAATGATGTGGATAAAAGTCGCTGTAAATGATGTGGATAAAAGTCCCTGTAAATGATGTGGATAAAAGTCCCTGTAAATGACGTGTAAAAAAGTCCCTGTAAATGATGTGGATAAAAGTCCCTGTAAATGATGTGGATAAAAGTCCCTGTAAATGATGTGGATAAAAGTCCCTTTAAATTATGTGGATAAAAGTCTAAATGACGTGGATAAAAGTCCCTGTAAATGATGTGGATAAAAGTCCCTGTAAATGATGTGGATAAAAGTCCCTGTAAATGATGTGGATAAAAGTCCCTGTAAATGATGTGGATAAAAGTCCCTGTAAATGATGTGGATAAAAGTCCCTGTAAATGATGTGGATAAAAGTCCCTGTAAATGATGTGGATAAAAGTCCCTGTAAATGATGTGGATAAAAGTCCCTGTAAATGATGTGGATAAAAGTCCCTGTAAATGATGTGGATAAAAGTCCCTGTAAATGATGTGGATAAAAGTCCCTGTAAATGATGTGGATAAAAGTCCCTGTAAATGATGTGGATAAAAGTCCCTGTAAATTATGTGGATAAAAGTCCCTGTAAATGATGAGAGTGAAGAGTGGAGGCAGTTATAGCAGCAAAAGACCAACTCTATATTTACGGCCATGATTTTGGACTGACATGTTCGACGAGCAGGTGTCCACATACATACACTACATGGTCAAAAGGTATGTGACAGAATACGTCTCAGAAACACAGTAACGATGCACTTACTCATCACATAGCCTACAGTAGGAATGACGATGCTACGGTATTGGTGCCAGCGAGCTGCAGTATGAATGACAAGTGAGTCTTTTTCTACGAGCATTTATTGGAGTGACAATTACCACGACGCCCGTGTTGCTACCAGATCTCCACGTGATGTTATTCCTCTCCCTGGGAGATGTCTTGTCTGTCACATAATGTGTCCCAAAATGGCGACATGTTCCCCTATATAGTGCACTACTTTTGAGAAGGACCCATGGCGCACCATAAAAGGAATAGCATGGCATTTGGTACCCGGCGAACCTCTCTCTGTCACAGTATCATCCCATGAGGGGTTAGTGTCAATGGGAACTGTGTAGGTGGCTTTAAAGAACAGTATGACAACAGGGATGTACGGTCTGAGGCTGGGAGTGTTACAGTATGCTAGCACCATGACAACAGGGGGTGTTCGGTCTGAAGCTGGGAGTGTTACAGTATGCTAGCACCATGACAACAGGGGGTGTACGGTCTGAGGCTGGGAGTGTTACAGTATGCTAGCACCATGACAACAGGGGGTGTACGGTCTGAAGCTGGGAGTGTTACAGTATGCTAGCACCATGACAACAGGGGGTGTACGGTCTGAAGCTGGAAGTGTTACAGTATGCTAGCACCATGACAACAGGGGGTGTACGGTCTGAGGCTGGGAGTGTTACAGTATGCTAGCACCATGACAACAGGGGGTGTACGGTCTGAGGCTGGGAGTGTTACAGTATGCTAGCACCATGACAACAGGGGGTGTACGGTCTGAGGCTGGGAGTGTTACAGTATGCTAGCACCATGACAACAGGGGGTGTACGGTCTGAGGCTGGGAGTGTTACACTATGCTAGCACCATGACAACAGGGGGTGTACGGTCTGACGCTGGGAGTGTTACAGTATGCTAGCACCATGACAACAGGGGGTGTACGGTCTGAAGCTGGAAGTGTTACAGTATGCTAGCACCATGACAACAGGGGGTGTACGGTCTGAAGCTGGGAGTGTTACAGTATGCTAGCACCATGACAACAGGGGATGTACGGTCTGAGGCTGGGAGTGTTACAGTATGCTAGCACCATGACAACAGGGGGTGTACGGTCTGAGGCTGGGAGTGTTACAGTATGCTAGCACCATGACAACAGGGGGTGTACGGTCTGAGGCTGGGAGTGTTACAGTATGCTAGCACCATGACAACAGGGGGTGTACGGTCTGAAGCTGGGAGTGTTACAGTATGCTAGCACCATGATAACAGGGGGTGTACGGTCTGAGGCTGGGAGTGTTACAGTATGCTAGCACCATGACAACAGGGGGTGTACGGTCTGACGCTGGGAGTGTTACAGTATGCTAGCACCATGACAACAGGGGGTGTACGGTCTGAGGCTGGGAGTGTTACAGTATGCTAGCACCATGACAACAGGGGCGGTACGGTCTGAGGCTGGGAGTGTTACAGTATGCTAGCACCATGACAACAGGGGGTGTTCGGTCTGAAGCTGGGAATGTTACAGTATGCTAGCACCATGACAACAGGGGGTGTACGGTCTGAGGCTGGGAGTGTTACAGTATGCTAGCACCATGACAACAGGGGGTGTACGGTCTGAAGCTGGGAGTGTTACAGTATGCTAGCACCATGACAACAGGGGGTGTACGGGCTGACGGTGGGAGTGTTACAGTATGCTAGCACCATGACAACAGTTATTCAAGGGGTTCCGGAACTATCTGTCAGGTTCCATTTACCAATCACATAGTTCAATCATGAGACAGTTACTGGTGAGAGACTACAAGTCATAACACAAAGCCCTTTGAAACATATTTAGGACCTTTTTACCTCTATTGTGTGACAATCAGACACCACACTAACAGGAAGCTAGTAGAGATGTCAGAGGTTAAATCACTTGAAGGAATCCTTTTTACGTGGTCTTACCTATAGTAAAAGACTACTGTACAGTACCTTTAAAATAGAATATAGTAACATAAAACACTATACATTCATGGAGGTCCCTTTAAAAAATGGTTAGCTGGCTAAAACAACCATTATTGACATTCCTAGTAGCTAGTAGACCTCAACTTCATTCAGGTTTGCTAATCTGCCAAACGTGCACTATGCTAAACGTGCACTCCCCTAAACGTGCGTTCTGCTGCTTCTCCTCTCTACAGACTGTAACACTTAACAAAATCCAGATGAGGGTTCATTGTGTAGTCAGGTCCGTGCTTTAGTCTGGTCCGTGCTTTAGTCAGGTCTGTGCTTTAGTCTGGACCGTGCTTTAGTCTGGTCCGTGCTTTAGTCAGGTCCGTGCTTTAGTCACTTTAGTCACGTCTGTGCTTTAGTCTGGTCCGTGCTTTAGTCTGGTCCGTGCTTTAGCCTGGTCCGTGCTTTAGCCTGGTCCGTGCTTTAGTCACGTCCGTGCTTTAGTCACGTCCGTGCTTTAGTCACGTCCGTGCTTTAGTCTGGTCCGTGCTTTAGTCACGTCCGTGCTTTAGTCACGTCCGTGCTTTAGTCACGTCCGTGCTTTAGTCACGTCCGTGCTTTAGTCACGTCCGTGCTTTAGTCACGTCCGTGCTTTAGTCTGGTCCGTGCTTTAGTCAGGTCCGTGCTTTAGTCAGGTCCGTGCTTTAGTCTGGTTCGTGCTTTAGTCACGTCCGTGCTTTAGTCACGTCCGTGCTTTAGTCACGTCCGTGCTTTAGTCACGTCCTTGCTTTAGTCAAGTCCGTGCTTTAGTCAGGTCCGTGCTTTAGTCAGGTCCGTGCTTTAGTCACGTCCGTGCTTTAGTCACGTCCGTGCTTTAGTCAGGTCCGTGCTTTAGTCAGGTCCGTGCTTTAGTCAGGTCCGTGCTTTAGTCTGGTCCGTGATTTAGTCTGGTCCGTGCTTTAGTCAGGTCCGTGCTTTAGTCAGGTCCGTGCTTTAGTCACGTCCGTGCTTTAGTCAAGTCTGTGCCGTAAACTTTAATTGATAGGCTAGGTTGTAGCAACCTCATTATGGGTATAGGGAACATTATAGTATCATCACGGATTGCCCCGGTACTGCTGCTCATTCGTGCACCAGTTCCGGAGGTCTACCTCACCGGCCTCTAGGAACTGAACTGTTTAATTACGCACACCTGGTTCCAATTCCCCTGATTAGTAATTGTATATATGTTCCCTCTGTTCCCCATTGTCCTTGTGGGTTATTGTTCCATGTCCGTTGGTCTTGTGCTTTGTTATTTTGGCTTTCGTGCTGCGTGTATTGTGCTCTCGTAAATACGGGTCTCGCCCCGTGTATTGTAGTGTACTTGCTATTACAGGTCTCGCCCCGTGTATTGTTGTGCAATTGTTATTACGGGTCTCGTCCTGTGTAGTGTATTGCAGGTCTCGTCCCGTGTAGTGTATTGCGGGTCTCTTCCCGTGTAATGTATTGCGGGTCTTGTCCCGTGTAGTGTATACAGTACTCGTCCTGTGTAGTGTATTACGGGTCTCGTCCCGTGTAGATTGTTGTGGGTCTCGTCCCGTGTAGTGTATTGCGGGTCTCGTTCCGTGTAATGTATTGCGGGTCTTGTCCCGTGTAGTGTATTACAGTACTCGTCCTGTGTAGTGTATTACGGGTCTCGTCCCGTGTAGATTATTGTGGGTCTCGTCCCGTGTAATGTATTACGGGTCTCGTCCCGTGCAGTGCATTACGGGTCTCGTCCCGTGTAATGTATTACAGGTCTCGTCCCGTGTAATGTATTACGGGTCTCGTCCCGTATAATGTATTACAGGTCTCGTCCCATGTAATGTATTACGGGTCTCGTCCCGTGTAGGGCATTACGGGTCTCGTCCCGTGTAGTGCATTACGGGTCTCGTCCCGTATAGTGTATTGCGGGTCACGTCCCGTGTAGTGTATTTACTAGAGGTTTAACCTCGTGTTTGGGTTACATCCCCGTGTCCTGTATTTACTAGAGGTTTATCCTCTTGTGTTTGGGTTACATCCCCATGTCCTGTATTTACTAGAGGTTTAACCTCTTTTGTTTGGGTTACATCCCCGTGTCCTGTATTTACTAGAGGTTTATCCTCTTGTGTTTGGGTTACATCGCCATGTCCTGTATTTACTAGAGGTTTATCCTCTTGTGTTTGGGTTACATCCCCATGTCCTGTATTTACTAGAGGTTTATCCTCTTGTGTTAGGGTTACATCCCCATGTCCTGTATTTACTAGAGGTTTAACCTCTTTTGTTTGGGTTACATCCCCGTGTCCTGTATTTACTAGAGGTTTTACCTCGTGTTTGGGTTACATCCCCGTGTCCTGTATTTACTAGAGGTTTATCCTCTTGTGTTTGGGTTACATCCCCATGTCCTGTATTTACTAGAGGTTTATCCTCTTTTGTTTGGGTTACATCCCCGTGTCCTGTATTTATTAGAGGTTTATCCTCTTCTGTTTGGGTTACATCCCCATGTCCTGTATTTACTAGAGGTTTAACCTCTTTTGTTTGGGTTACATCCCCATGTCCTGTGTTTACTAGAGGTTTAACCTCTTCTGTTTGGGTCACATCCCCGTGTGCTGTATTTACTAGAGGTTTAACCTCTTCTGTTTGGGTCACATCCCCGTGTGCTGTATTTACTAGAGGTTTAACCTCTTGTTTGAGTTACATCCCCGTGTCCTGTATTTACTAGAGGTTTATCCTCTTGTGTTTGGGTTACATCCCCATGTCCTGTATTTACTAGAGGTTTAACCTCTTTTGTTTGGGTCACATCCCCATGTCCTGTATTTACTAGAGGTTTAACCTCTTTTGTTTGGGTTACAATCCTGTGTTTTTGTGTTTGTTTTGGGCTTCGTCCCCGTGCCTTTTCATGTCATGTTGTATATTTTGGGTGGAGTATTAAACCCCCCCCCCCCTATTACGAATTCCTGCGCCTGTCTCCAATCATTTATACAAGGTGACATAGTAGCCTGAACCTATCCATGTTACATTGAGCTGGGCGAATGGAATATGAATGACAGCATATCCAATATGCCGTCATAGAAATAAGACCATGTTTAGAAGACGAACCACCCTCCCTCATCTTAAACGACACCAACCGCCACTGGTATGCAGAGAAGCATTCCTCAAATATCAGACGAGAACAAAAAGGTTATGGACGGTAATTACAAATTACTGGATTACTCTGCTCTGTTAGCTACTTCATGTGAAACAGCAACACATTACTCATTAAATAACCATTTTGAGGCCAGTAGAGATGTTGTAATTGGCCCTGTAGTGTAGTGTAGGGTAGAACCGCTATAATAAGGTTAGAATAGGGTTAAAATGTGACAATTGATTCTCCACTCTCCAAAGAGCAACGTACTATAACTGATTTCAAATAAGCAGTTATATTTCACAGTTTCACAGAGTATAGAAAGTCAATACAGTGTTATTTCATACAGGAGTACATAAAAGAAATACAGTATTATTTCATATAGGATTACATCAGTAAAATACAGTATTATTTCATATAGGAGTACATCAATAAAATACAGTATTATTTCATATAGGATTAGCTTCACATAGAATGTCCTGCATCTGCCTGTTGGTTGGATAACACCAGCACTGAGCCTAAACATGTGTTCTGTTCCAACACCCACACTAGCTTACGTATTGGATATGCTTGCTAAGTAGTGAGCTAGTATGTACAAAGGAACGTAGCGATGATCTATGAAGCTAATCATCGTGAGGGAGACTTAATGCTAACCGAATAGGAACGTTCCAAGTGGACATTCCAGGAGATTTGAGTGGGCTACCCAGGTATTCTTCAGCTAGCTAGCTGGTCATGTCAATGTTTGTGTTGAAATATACTCAACACAGGCATATTAAAATGATGTTAACACCATGTACTGTAGAGGGTTGACATGCGCCCGGACAAGCCGTTTCCCTTCCTCTCTGGCATTACATTGGGAAACATCAGACACCACAATTACAAGTTAACAACTTAACCAGAATGTACCATAACTGAACTATAATCGCGGCATGAAACAAAGAGATAAAGTTCATTAGGAAATCAGTCAATTTAAATAAATCCATTAGGCCCTAATTGATGGATGTCACATGACTGGGAAGACAGATATGCATCTGCTGGTCACAGATACCTTAAAAAAAGAGGCTGGATCAGAAAACCAGTCAGTATCTGGTGTGACCACCATTTGCCTCATGCAGCGCGAACACATCTCCTTCACATAGAGTTGATCGGGCTGTTGATTGTGGCCTGCAGAATGTTGTCCCGCTCCTAAATGGCTGTGTGAAGTTGCTGGAGAGTAACCTTTTATTGTTCCCAGCACAAGGTGCACCTGTGTAATGATCATGCAGTTTAATCAGCTTCTTCATATGCCACACCTGTCAGGTGGATATGATTATCTGGGTAAAGGAGAAATGCTCACCAACAAGGATGTAAACAAATTCGAGCACAAACATTTTGAGAGAAATACGCTTTTTTTGTGCGTTTTTTGTAAAATCTCTGGGATCTTTTACTTCAGCTCATGAAACATGGGACCAACACTTGACGTGTTGTATTTATATTTGAGTTCAGTGTAGTTAGCAGAGATCAGGTAACACATTACAGCTGGCATGCTATAGTTCCTATCCTCTATAGGAAAAGCCCAAGGTAACATCCCAAGTGGCACCCTATTCCCTATATAGTGTACTGCTTTTGACCAGGGCCCTCTTCCCTATATAGTGTACTGCTTTAGACCAGGGCCCTATTCCCTATATAGTGTACTGCTTTAGACCAGGGCCCTATTCCCTATATAGTGTACTGCTTTAGACCAGGGCCCTATTTCCTAGGAAGGGCCCTACTATAGACCAGGGCCCTCTTCCCTATATAGTGCACTGCTTTTGACAAGGGCTTTGGTCTAAAGTAATGGAGAATATAGGGTGACATGGTATATATTTACAGTGGCTAGAAAGATAGATATATTTAAACACATGGGGTTTCTGGCCACAGTTCATTTTCCACATCTTCTCTCTCTAGCCAACGCTCTCTAGACGGTTGGTTTAATCAAACATGCCATTTCTATTCATAGAATGTAAACAGGCACAAAGTCTGAAACACAAATAGCACCCTATTCCCTGTGTAGTGCACTACTTTTGACCAGCAAGAGCCTATAGGGCTCAGGTCAAAAGTATTGTACTATACAAGGTGCCATTTGGGACACAGACAGTTATGCAGCCAGGCGTTTCAATTTCACATTGGGTGCAGTTCTCAGAGCAGCGGTTCCTGCCTGGCTCAGGGGTTAACTCTTTACAGTCATCCGCTCTGCTCTGAAGAACCAAGATGGCCGACTAGTTTCACAAAACCTCTTGCATTGCGATCCAGGTCATAGTGTATCTAACTGTGCTGATATGACACAATGGCTGACAACCCTATTGGTTGGGTGATCCTGATGCCGTCAACCCTATTGATCAAGTGTCTCTGATGAGGACAACCTTATAGGCTGGGTGTCTCTGATGATAAAACCTTATTGGCTGGGTGCCTCTGATGACAAAATCTTATTGGCTTGTTTTAACACCAGACAGTTACATCAGACCATCACCCCCCCCCCCCCCCCCTTAACACCAGCCAGTTACATCAGTCCATCAGCTCTCTCCCCCCTTAACACCAGCCAGTTACAACAGTCCATCACCTCTCCCCCCCCTCCCTTAACACCAGCCAGTTACATCAGTCCATCACCTCTCCCACCCCCCCTAACACCAGCCAGTTACATCAGTTCATCATCTCCCCCCCCTTAACACCAGCCAGTTACATCAGTCCATCACCCCCCCCCCCCAACACCAGCCAGTTACATCAGTCCATCACACCCCCCCCACCCCATAACAGCAGCCAGTTACATCAGTCCATCACCTCTCCCACCCCCCCTAACACCAGCCAGTTACATCAGTTCATCATCTCCCCCCCCTTAACACCAGCCAGTTACATCAGTCCATCACCTCCCCCCCCCCCCCCAACACCAGCCAGTTACATCAGTCCATCACACCCCCCCCACCCCATAACAGCAGCCAGTTACATCAGTCTATCACCCCCCCCCCCCCCTTAACACCAGCCAGTTACATCAGTCCATCCCCCCCCCCCTTAACACCAGCCAGTTACATCAGTCTATCACCCCCCCCCCCTTAACACCAGCCAGTTACATCAGTCCATCCCCCCCCTTAACACCAGCCAGTTACATCAGTCCATCCCCCCCTTAACACCAGCCAGTTACATCAGTCCACCCCCCCCCCCCCCCACTTGTCTTACAGAATAAGTCGGTCAACGACTATGATTGCATGTTATCCACTCTTCAACACAGAGATGGTTTGACACATTGACATTGACTACCGCCCATCGGCTAAGAAGCAAAAGATTTCCTTCACACTTTCTGGAAACATTTAATCCCCCCAGATCTCAGCATTATAGAGAGGTACTCAGAGACTGAAGTCTAAATCCACAGCGAAAAACAATAACACGTTTGGGTAATGGAAAATGGGGTTATTGTTGTCACTATGGATAAAACTGGAGGAATTGAAATCCTTTTGTTCTGGCTTGGCTTGCCGTAAACAAACTACTTTGCATTGACACAAATTAATTTCCAATCTTGTTTTCCCATTTCCCATTTTACTCTCCAAAAAATGTCAGCGTTGACGGAAATGTTTGCAAACAACTGAACTAATGGCTTTTTTTTATACCCGATTTCCTATAAATATGTTAATTCTGTGCAGCCCCTATGAAAAACCAATCGATGCATAAACGTACGTTAGATTGTCTGTGAGCGAGGACGTTGTCAGAGATGGCCCACGGTTCAGCCTGTACGGTAGTCAAGGAAACGATCTACAGTCGGCTACGTCTCAAATTGAACCCTATTCCCTAGGTCACTACATAGGGAATGTGGTGCCATTTGGGACAAAGCCTTCTAGCGATCTCTAAACTTGGAGATATAGAAAACTTTGAATATATTCATATTCTATTGTGTTACAAAAACTGGCAAACAATTAACATTTTTCATTTCTAATACAGTCCTATTATTATCTAGAAACTGAGGGACACTGCCTGGTATACCTGCCGTCCTGCGTGGAACAGTGGCTGTATCATATTCAATATTACTCCAGTACAGCACAGTACTGTCCGTTTCCTATTTTAGAGACAAAACCCAGAAAGTTCTCTCTCTCTCTCTCTCTCTCTCTCTCTCTCTCTCTCTCTCTCTCTCTCTCTCTCTCTCTCTCTCTCTCTCTCTCTCAGTCTCTCTCTCTCTCAGTCTCTCTCTCTCTCTCTCTAAACCTTTACATGTACCAAGACCTGACTTGACTATTTGGGACACAGACCTGCACTACTGCCTAGCTACCCGACTACGTATCCTAGATCTGACTATATCAACACTGCAGGCGACATTCTGTACAATCATGTGTGTCGAGATTGAACATGCCCTGAGTTCCACCGCCTTCTGTGTTTGCTGATGTAGCTAAAGTATCGAAGGTACCTCAAATCAAATTCAATTGTATTGGTCACACACACTTGTTTTAGCAGATGTTATTGCGGGTGTAGCAAAATGTTTGTGTTTCTAGCTTCAACAGTGCAGTAACATCTAACAATTGCACAACAAAACACACAATACACACAAATCTAAGTAAAGGAATGGAATTAAGAATATATAAATATATATGGACGAGCAATGTCAGAGCGGCATAGACTAAGACACAGTAGAATAGAATACAGTATATACACATGAGCTGAGTAATGCAAAATATGTAGACATTATTAAAGTGACTAGTGTTCCATTTATTAAAGTGGCCAGTGATTTCAAGTCTATGGCTGCATTCCAGACGCACCCTATCCCGTCAGTCCTCAAATGAAGTGGACTCTTCTGATGACGTATCATGATGTCTGACGAGTATACACTTGCAGGGCAAGGGGCGAGGGAGGAAGGAATGATTTTTAAATGGACCACCGCTGGGCCGGAGATTCATCACTCCTTCATCCCGCGGGGATTGTGTTTTCAGCCACCTGTAGCTTGTGGGTGCTTTAAATGCGCTACAGTCAATTATGAGTGCATGTCTACATATATTAAATATATCATTATTAATATACACCTACTGTATGATAGCTAGTAAATGAATTAGCTAACTAACGTTAGCCTGCCTAGCTGGAATTGAAGAAGGAGGGAAATGTTTTATTTCTACAATTTCCAAAACAAAAACATATTTACTTTTTACGAGACGTGCTTGAGCCGTCATCTTCATTAGTAACACAATTTCTAACTTATTTACATTTGTCTTTTACTTACACTTGTATGTTGACTTCTCCATACTGATGTTGAGGTTTTAAGTTTTGGCAGACTTTTCTTAGCGGATGTACAATCATTGCGAATTGAATAATAGGACGTTCCAGGCCCCGAAGTGGACATAATTGTACACTCGCAAACTCGATCAAAAACAAGGGCTGAGAGGCTTACGTTGCGAACTTCCCTTGCTTGGCTAATCGTTTGGACCGATGGCCAAGATGGTCGCGGGGATTCCCCCAAGGGCATAAGGCGAGGGTAACCCCAAGGGCATAAGGCGAGGGTAACCCCAAGGGCATAAGGCGAGGGTAACCCCAAGGGCATAAGGCGAGGGTAACCCCAAGGGCATAAGGCGAGGGTAACCCCAAGGGCATAAGACGAGGGTAAACCCAAGGGCATATGGCGAGGGTAACCCCAAGGGCATAAGGCGAGGGTAACCCCAAGGGCATAAGGCGAGGGTAACCCCAAGGGCATAAGGCGAGGGTAACCCCAAGGGCATAAGGCGAGGGTAAGTGGACTACAGTGTGTCTTTGCTGAGTTTAAAACCCAGCCCGTGTATACAGGGCAGCAGCCTCTAATGTGCTAGTGATGGCTATTTAACAGTCTGATGGCCTTGTAGATAGAAGTTTGTTTTTCAGAAACCTGAAGCTAATGAACATTTTGGTTACTAGTCCAACGCTCTAACCACTAGGCTACCTGCTGGTTACTAGTCCAACGCTCTAACCACTAGGCTACCTGCTGGTTACTAGTCCAACGCTCCAACCACTAGGCTACCTGCTGGTTACTAGTCCAACGCTCTAACCACTAGGCTACCTGCTGGTTACTAGTCCAACACTCTAACCACTAGGCTACCTGCTGGTTACTAGTCCAACGCTCCAACCACTAGGCTACCTGCTGGTTACTAGTCCAACGCTCTAACCACTAGGCTACCTGCTGGTTACTAGTCCAACGCTCTAACCACTAGGCTACCTGCTGGTTTACTAGTCCAACGCTCTAACCACTAGGCTACCTTCCGCCCCATATAGGGAATGTGGTGCCATTTGGGACATATGCCTTGGCAGCCTGCAATTGTGTCAGAAGATGATGTATATTGAACTGTCAAACACGATTTCTATCCTCATTTGGTAAATTCCAGTTATTTCTAGTCATACGCTCGGCCGGTGATATTAAACAACGTCAGTGTGTTCATTTGAAGAGGGGTTAGTAACGCTGTGGTTGTCAGCTGAAGGACAGGAGTCAACTGCCCTGCCGAGCTAAAAGGCTGTAACTGATCATTTGGTCAGATAATGAGTTCATGTCATTTTTTTTTCTACATTAAATACATGCTTAATCAGGTGGACCAGTATCCTACCTCTATTGTATTGTGTTTTGGAGAAAATGGGGGTCATGTTAGCAGTAACTGCATCAAGTTACTGCGAAACCAAGGTAAATAAAAGCCATTTCTCTCAGTTCCACACTATGCGCAGTTATGTCTTTTTGCTTGGTAGGACAGAATAGGGTTTAAGAAGCTCTATGAATGATATTCTATGGGAAACATTATGCTTGTATACATCGACCTGTCAAACGCTGTAATGTACATCTATGACTGGACCTAAACCATGGATCTCACTTTTATTGGCTGGTAATTAAACCTTAAGTGACATTTTTGTTTATTGACAGAGAGCTGTGAGAAAACTGCACTTTCCCCGGACTCTACTCACTCACAATGACAACAGACCTGACTCTACTCACTCACAATGACAACAGACCTGACTCTCCTCACTCACAATGACAACAGACCGGACTCTAATCACTCACAATGACAACAGACCTGACTCTAATCACTCACATTGACAACAGACCGGACTCTAATCACTCACAATGACAACAGACCTGACTCTCCTCACTCACAATGACAACAGACCGGACTCTAATCACTCACAATGACAACAGACCTGACTCTAATCACTCACATTGACAACAGACCGGACTCTAATCACTCACAATGAAACAGACCTGACTCTCCTCACTCACAATGACAACAGACCTGACTCTACTCACTCACAATGACAACAGACCTGACTCTAATCACTCACAATGACAACAGACCGGACTCTACTCACTCACAATGACAACAGACCAGACTACTCACTCACAATGACAACAGACCGGACTCTAATCACTCACAATGACAACAGACCTGACTCTCCTCACTCACAATGACAACAGACCTGACTCTAATCACTCACAATGACAACAGACCGACTACTCACTCACAATGACAACAGACCTGACTCTAATCACTCACAATGACAACAGACCTGACTCTCCTCACTCACAATGACAACAGACCTGACTCTACTCACTCACAACGACAACAGACCAGACTCTAATCACTCACAATGACAACAGACCTGACTCTACTCACTCACAATGACAACAGACCTGACTCTACTCACTCACATTGACAACAGACCGGACTCTAATCACTCACAATGACAACAGACCTGACTTTCCTTACTCACAATGACAACAGACCTGACTCTAATCACTCACAATGACAACAGACCTGACTCTAATCACTCACAATGACAACATACCTGACTCTAATCATTCACAATGACAACATACCTGACTCTAATCACTCACAATGACAACAGACCTGACTCTAATCACTCACAATGACAACAGACCTGACTCTAATCACTCACAATGACAACAGACCTGACTCTAATCACTCACAATGACAACAGACCTGACTCACAATGACAACATACCTGACTCTAATCACTCACAATGACAACAGACCTGACTCTAATCACTCACAATGACAACAGACCGACTACTCACTCACAATGACAACATACCTAACTCTAATCACTCACAACGACAACAGACCTGACTACTCACTCACAATGACAACAGACCTGACTACTCACTCACAATGACAACAGACCTGACTCTACTCACTCACAATGACAACAGACCTGACTCTACTCACTCACATTGACAACAGACCGGACTCTAATCACTCACAATGACAACAGACCTGACTCTCCTCACTCACAATGACAACATACCTGACTACTCACTCACAATGACAACAGACCTGACTCTCCTCACTCACAATGACAGCAGACCAGACTCTAATCACTCACAATGACAACAGACCTGACTCTCCTCACTCACAATGACAACAGAGCTGACTACTCCCTCACATTGAGAGGCATACTCACTGAGATAGCAAGCCAGCTAACTGAGATAGCAAGCCAGCTAACTGAGATAGCAAGCCAGCTAACTGAGATAGCAAGCCAGCTAACTGAGATAGCAAGCCAGCTAACTGAGATAGCAAGCCAGCTAACTGAGATAGCAAGCCAGCTAACTGAGATAGCAAGCCAGCTAACTGAGATAGCAAGCCAGCTAACTGCAGTGTGAAGGGCATGAAAAACACTAGCTATTGAGATGATTATAGCTGAACTTAAAGTAAGCAATGTGTTTGACAACGCAACAAACGACACCGTGTTGCAAACAAAAGTCATTCTTGATAACAATTGGGATATTTTCCAATACACTTGTGTATCCACACGTACGTAATGCTCCCTACCCATCCATTTAGATGTTATGGAGTGAAACTAAACAGGCTGAGACATATTCATATGAATCCATAGCAGTGTGGCCTGAGGCTCTCCCTTGTAAATCACCCAGAACTGTTCTACTATCTGCTACCTGCCAGCTGGTGAGAAGAACTCATTTAAGACACTAGGTGTTACTCAGTAGGTGAAACCTCCATGAAGGAGGGACTAACTATTTGCACATCGTCATAACACTGATATATATACAACTCTCTAGAGACAGCAGGAGCGGTAGAGATACTCTTAATGATCGGCTATGAAAAGCCAACTGACATTTACTCCTGGTTATTATTTGACCATGCTGGTCATTTATGAACATTTGAACATCTTGGCCATGTTCTGTTATAATCTCCACCCGGCACAGCCAGAAGAGGACTGGCCACCCCTCATAGCCTGGTTCCTCTCTAGGTTTCTTCCTAGGTTCTGGCCTTTCTAGGGAGTTCTTCCTAGCCACTGTGCTTCTACACCTGCATTGCTTGCTGTTTGCTGTTTTAGACTGGGTTTCTGTACAGCACTTCGAGATATTAGCTGATGTACGAAGGGCTATATAAAATAAACTTGATTTGGTTTGATTTGAATATTACATTTTAAATGTATTTTATTATTTTTTGGAAGTTCTGTGAGTGTAATGTTTACCGTTAATTTGTATTGTTTATTTCACTTTTGTTTATAATCTACTTCACTTGCTTTGGCAATGTTAACATGTGTTTCCCATGCAAATAAAGCCCCTTGAATTGAATTGAGAGAGAGAGAGAGCACTGTCTATTTCTGAGTCTTGGAGTGAACCAAGCTAGCTCTACACTCTCTCTCTCCTCCCTCGATCTCTCTCGTCCTCTCTCCCTCCCTCTAATCCTTCTTCCCTCACCTCCCGTGATCCCTCTCGTCATCCCTCCCTCCCTCACCTCCCGCGATCCCTCTCGTCATCCCTCCCTCTCTCCTCCTCCATCGATCCCTCTAATCCTTCTTCCCTCACCTCCCGCGATCCCTCTCATCCTCTCTCCCTCCCTCACCTCCTTCGATCTCTCTCGTCCTCTCTCCCTCCCTCACCTCCTTCGATCTCTCTCATCCTCTCTCCCTCCCTCACCTCCTTCGTTCCCTCTCGTTCTCCTGCCCTCCTTCCAGCCTGCAGCCTTCTACCTGCTCTCACTCGCCCGAAACTGAGCTTGGACAAACACACACATGCATTAGATCTGAGTTTGACTGTAGGCAGCTGAGAGTTTCATCTGTGTTCTGTTTATTTTATTAACATAACTGTGTGAAATCATTCATTAATGTATCAAGAGCCTTCTGTTTGAGCAATGCCCTTACTCTTAGTGTGTGTGTGTGTGTATAAGCTATGGTTTCCAAGAGTGAGTGTATGCAGAGCAGGCCAGAGCACACAACACGCCTCTGTTGTGCATTCCATGTAGTTACCTTTTATATGTTTGTCTCTCACTCACTCTCTCACACACACACACACACACACACACACACACACACACACACACACACACACACACACACACACACACACACACACACACACACACACACACACACACACACACACACACACACACGAGGTGGGTGGTGAGTTCCTCCAGCCAAGCGGTATACTGTACCCAGGGGAAAGGGCTCTGGGGCGAGCTGAGGCGGTGTTGCCAGGTGAGATCATGGGAAACACATGTTATAGGGTGGACCCTGCTGGAAGAACACACAGCAGCTGGCTGTTAACTGCCCCACAGCGGGAGGGAACCACTTCAGCCTGCCTCAGCTTCTGCTCCTGGAAACTCCTGACCTCAACTTCCACAACAACCTGGTGCTCCATCCACGGCCGACCAGTTGGGTGTGACGTTTTGTTCAACCTGTTCTGTGGCTCAGGGTACCATGACTCAGAGTGGTCCAACATTCGGGAGAACCTTTTGAAGAACCCTTTTTTAGTTCCAGGTAGAATCATTTTGGTTCCAGGTAGAACCCTTTTGAGTTCCATGTAGAACCCTTTCCACAGCGGTTTCTACATGGAACCCAAAAGAGTTCTTTAAAGGGTTCTCCCGAATAAACCTTTCAGGTTCTAGATAGTATCATCACATTCCCTTCCCTAAAGACCTCTCTCTCTCTCTCTCCTCCTGAAAATGATTTGCCAGTAGATTGTCAACATGATTAATGATGATGACTGCTTGTCTAGATTAATAGCTAATATTTTGAAAGTGTGATGTTGACATGATCAGTCCAATCAAAGCTACGGTAGATATAACGTGATTTGACATCATTGTATCTGTGGCCAATGACCTTGAGCCTTCTTGGACGGGCACTTCTAATGTAAATCTATGTCAGCACCCAAGGGGGCTTGAACTGCCAAGCTCTCCCTGTAGATTCTGCATTGACGTAGTGTCCCCATGAGTGACAGACCACTGAGCCAATCACGGCGCAACTAGAGAAGATTATCAATGCCTACGCTCTATATTGAAAAAGCACTGAGCTAGGCTGAAAAACCTGGATTTTGGAGCTGTCTTTCTCAAGAAAGAGACCATGTTTGTATGCAGCATTATGGACGAAATGATTGTTTTTTTTTCACATTGTTTGCAAACAGATGAAAATGTAAAAATGAATGCCAAAAATGAATGCCAAAATAACTTGCAAAACAGGCTCTGCACCACCTGCCCTGAATGACGGCTCACCACTGAATCTGTTCCAGAACACTGAAGGGTTCCAGAACACTGGATGGTTCCAGAACACTGTTGTGACTCCTCTGTGAACAGGCTTCTCTCCAGACCAGCTGGATGGGCTGACAGTCCCTGAGATGTGGGGGCTACAGCCTACGCCTATAAGCCTGAGCATGACAACTGGCCTGGATCCTAGCCTCGACCCTGGTAGCTAACTGGCACTGTCAATCAGTAAACCCACTGTATACTGTATCATTATGCTGACCTGAATGATGCAGCAGGCAGATGGCTCGTCTTCCTCACTCAAAATCTTTAAAAGGAAATCAACAGAAGCCATAAAAATCACATTAAAGCTTATTTGCCAATGAGGTGAAACAATTCGTGACATGTGTGAACAGGGTTTGCCATTCTACTGCCTGACCCTATACAAGGCATTGCCCAGGGTGGGAGAGAGCTGCTCGGAAAGGGAATATGCATCAAAAATTGCACACTATTCCATATATAGTGCACTATATAAAGGAGTGAGCAGGATGAGGGAGGGATGGCCCGGAGTGAGAGAGAGTGTGAAAGCATCCTGAGGGCACATTGTCACTCCACTTGGCAGCGTGCTCCAAGTCGATTGGCAGAGCCACAGAGTTCTGTTACATCATAACTCATTCATGATCTGTGCTCCTCTGCAAGTGTTACACGAACGCATATTGTTTTCACAAAGTTCATTTACAAAAGTTAATTTACAATACACATGGCCAAGCTCAGAGAGAGAGAGAGTCTTCAAACATGGCTTGTTATGGTAGGCTACTACAAACCTACATGTAAGCTTACCAGCATGTAGAGGACTGATTGCAACCACAACCACTGTTGCTGCTGCAACCATTCAACTAAAGGCCTTGTCTTGTCACTGTGACTGTGACTCAATAACATATTGCGGATGGTGATCCGTTGTTACAGCATGGCAAGAGACAACACGAGGGAGGGAGGGGGAAGGGAGTATTGTAGAGGAACTGTAGAGCGAGACTGTCAACAACACATTAGTCTCTTCATTTAAAATAGACCACATGAAACGTCTGCCTCTGGGTGCGCTCGAGGCAAAAGAGGTCCCCTAAATGGAAACTGTACACAGGACAATCAACAAACTCTCTTCTTTTAACAGGTGGAATACTCCAACATCTGGTCTGGGGCTTTATTCTCTCCCAGTGCTTCATTTGCAAAATTGGGAGGTGTCTCTGAGATACTGGCAACAAAAAAGATAAATCACCTTCATAGCATAGCATTGCATGTCATCACATTGGAGTCATAGAGCAGCAGAGTAGAGACACGTACAGTAAGTAAGACCCTACACCTACTCACCATTATAGTAGGTTTAGGGTCTGGGACAAACTCTGCATTTTATACACGGATTTCAATGTCATTTACATTAGTTGTAAACTTTTCATTCATAGGTTAAGTTGTAGCAACCTCATGATGGGTTATAGGGAAAATGTTAGTATCATGTAGTAGCCTAAACCTATCGTTGTTACATTGAACTGGGTGAAATGAATATGAATGACAAGTCATCCAATACACTGTAATAAAAAGATGGCCATTCTCATGAGAAACCAAAATGGCCTCCCTCATTTTAAACAGCACCGACCACCACTGGAAGGCCATGCCTTGTTATTGTGCTACAATCCAAAGCTAAGCTATTTTTTTTTTTTTTTAAGAAGCTATTGATCCTCTGTGGCTAAATTATAGTCCTTCTAATAGTTTTGTAGGCTTTTCTGAATTATTTAATTTATTTCTGAATAGACAGCAGTAGTTCTATAACTTTAGCAAATGTATTTAAATTAAATCGGGTGTTCTGCAGCTCCTCCAGAAGGCTATGATTCTATAAGGAAATAAATGATGACGTGCAGCGCTGGAGAGATGAGAGTTGCAGGCTCACGTCTATAAGAGCAGAGAGAGAGGGAGATAAATTATAGAAAGTGAATCTCATTCTAGTTATGCCTCTCACACAGCCACGGCCAACGCATTGTTCTCAAACATAGACTGCAAAACCAGAAGTCAGGCCCAACCCAAATCATCCCTTAGAATATCAAGCCCGGGCTGAAAATCAACTTCTTCCAGAATTTTGAGCGGTTTTATTATAATTTTTACATAGCAAAAAGTGAAAATAACTGTTCATGCCACGAGAGGTACCAGATCCGGGAAAATAGGTTCCAGTCCAACATGGAGGAGGTACTGGATCCGGCCAAATAGGTTTCAGTCCAAAATGGAGGAGGTACCGGATCCGGCCAAATAGGTTTCAGTCCAAAATGGAGGAGGTACCGGATCCGGCCAAATAGGTTTCAGTCCAAAATGGAGGATGTACCGGATCCGGCCAAATAGGTTTCAGTCCAAAATGGAGGAGGTACCGGATCCGGCCAAATAGGTTTCAGTCCAAAATGGAGGATGTACCGGATCCGGCCAAATAGGTTTCAGTCCAAAATGGAGGAGGTACCGGATCCGGCCAAATAGGTTTCAGTCCAAAATGGAGGAGGTACCGGATCCAGCCAAATAGGTTTCAGTCCAAAATGGAGGAGGTACCGGATCCAGCCAAATAGGTTTCAGTCCAAAATGGAGGAGGTACCGGATCCGGCTTAAATTAAACACTGTTCTCTCTACAATATAACAATGAATAATAGCACAGATATTGAGACCAACAGTGCATTTAAATAGAATTGCTCATCCGCAGACTTAACATTTGTCCAATACAGAGGAGTTTTACTTGCTTCATTTAACAGCATTATATAGCCTAGCTACCAGCCAATTCTGAACATGCTGTTTCATTCAACACAATGCATACCATCTGCCTCAATGATTTATCTGAGCTGCTAAACTGAGGAATTACTAGAAATACTGGAATCGTTGGGAGTTTAGAACTCAACAGTAGAAGCAGTGATGGGTGAGATGTGGCCAGAGTCCCATGCTGCTGGGACTAACACCTCTACAGTCTCTATAGGTGGGATGGGGCCAGAGTCCCATTCTGCTGGGACTAACACCTCTACAGTCTCTATAGGTGGGATGGGGCCAGAGTCCCATTCTGCTGGGACTAACACGTCTACAGTTTCTATAGGTGGGATCGGGTCAAAGTCCCATTCTGCTGGGACTAACACCTCTACAGTCTCTATAGGTGGGATGGCGACATTGTCGCTTATGCTTTTATTATAGATGCATTTTTATAGTTAAAATTATTTCCCCTAACTTGAAACTACTGCCGTGTGCAAATTTCTGCGCTTATAATATGAAAAAAATTGCCTAATAGTTTATCAACATTTTAAGCTAAACATTCGGATGATTTTATTTTATTTTTGTGGTTGTATTAATTGGATATATCGCATCCCACAAATGTCCCAATATTTATTTTAATAGAATAGGTCAACTTTTGTACAATAGGGGATAGTAGATTGACATACTGTAGGCTAGTACTTTTGCTGTTAGTTAGGCCTACTCATCTTGTTGGCTGATGAAAAGTAAATGTGGACAGTTCTTCCAATATCTTCATTATGGCCACACAAGGGGGATGATGCTGGGAAATTCGAGGCCGTTTGAGAATATTATCAAGTGCTTGTCAAATTGTGAATGAGAGACTGATGAAGTGTGTGCAGCCTGCACAAAAAAACAAAGCAGATCTCATGCCTTTCATGTGACATTTTTCATATCCTCATTTGAAGTCACATCATGCTGCTTTAGAATGTATTAAAAGTCTGAACACATAGCCCAATGTTTGAATCACAACTAAAACGGCATAAATAACTCTGTTTCTTTGTTAACCGCTCAACACAGTGTGTTCAAATGTGCGCTATCGTTTGTAGAATATATTCTTTCTATTTTATTCAGTTATGTTCATTTTGTATTCTTCAACCTATAAAAATAATACCACATAATTCTAAGTAAATCTCGCCTGCTAAATGAACTAGTGTAGCCCACAGCCATATGGCATAGCCACATCAGGACCTAACATAAGGACAACTCAGAGTATGCTATTCTGTTCTTCTAAAATAGACTACATTTTCTCATTATAATGCTTCTTTAGCTCTGTCTAAAATAAATAATGGATTTACTGTGATAGTGTAGGCTATATTAAATTGATTTAAAATGTAGATGTTCCAAAAGTTCAGCATCAGTGGCTTTGTGTGGAAGTCAGGAGATGCTAAACGTGCTCACGTTAATTAACGGTCAATTACTGTGAGACCGGCAGCTATTTGCTTGACAATCACCGGCTGACAAAATTTCATGACCTCCACAGCCCTAGTAGTGAGACATTAGTCTTGTCCTTATGTGTGTGTGTGTGTGTGTGTGTGTGTGTGCGCGCGTGCGTGCGTGTGTGGACCCCATCAGCCCCCCTGGTGCGATGCTAGCTCAGCTAAACAGGATAGATAAACCATCCCTTATCCATTTGGCTCCAACCATAACCAATTCTCCCATCAAGTTATAAAAACACTACCCACATATACAGAACTGCAAGTTTGTTTCAGCCGTCATATCAGAGGCACTTCTGTCCTGGGCTAGTCCTAAATGGCACCCAATTCCCTATATAGTGCACTGTTAGGTTGTGAGCATAAAGACACATTTCCATTCTCTTAAAATCGACAAAAAACTATTATTCTGCTTCTTCTACTATTTATGGGCCCTGGTCAAAAGTAGTGCACTATGTAGGGAATAGGGTGCCATTTGGGGCCTGCTCTCTCTGTACTCAGTAGGGGCGTTAGAGTAGGAGATGGACTGCTACTGTAACAGGCAGAAAACGGTGTGTGTGGTCTGTCCCTGTTTTGGCTTCAACATTGCCCTGTTATTGTTGTTGGAGGCTGTTGTATAAACACTTCAGGGGGACAGCCAGGGGACTTGGATGGATCAACCGATACGTTAAAAAGCTTCTATTGTTGTATAACCGCTGTGTTGATCCTTGAGATACATACTGTTATGTATGCAGTGCATACACTATACAGAAGTGCTTCTGATATAACAGCTGAAATGTATACGTCTGAAATGGCACCCTATTCCCTACATAGTGCACTACTTTTGACCAGGTCCCATAGGGCTCTATACAGTATAGGTAATATGGTACCACACGGGACGCAGACTACTGTGCGGTGAATTCAAACTGGAACGTTTTATAACATGCTAGTCATCAGTACTTCTTTGTTTTGAGCTTGTTTGTTAGGGTTTGAAATATGAACGACAAGTCTGATTTGGCTGATGTGAAACTGAGCTAAAGAGGGTTGTCATGTAATGTTAGTAGAGCGAGAAGGGGGGATACAGTAATAGCCTGCACAGCAGGAGCGGGGCTGGAACCACGGCAACCTAACCTACAGTGCCTTGCAAAAGTATTGATCCCCCTTGGCGTTTTTTCCAATTTTGTTGATTTACAACCTGTAATTTAAATGTCTTTTTTATTTGGATTTCATGTGATGGACATACACAAAATAGTCAAAATTGGTGAAGTGAAATGAAAAAAATAACTTGTTTTAAAAAATGCTAAAAAAATTGAAACATAAAAGTGGTGCGTGCATATGTTTTCACCCCCTTTGATATGAAGCCCCTAAATAAGACCTGGTGCAACTAATTACCTTCAGAAGTCACATAATTAGTTAAATAAAGTCTGTGTGCAATCTAAGTGTCACATGATCTGTCACATCATCTCAATATTTGTACACCTGTTCTGAAAGGCCCCACTCTGCAACACCACTAAGCAAGGGGCACCACCAAGCAAGCGGCACTATCAAGACCAAGGAGCTCTCCAAACAGGTCAGGGACAAAGTTGTGGAGGTTGGGTTATCGGGGTTGGGTTATAAAAAAAGATCAGAAACTTTGAACATCCCACGGAGCACTATTAAATCCATTATTTAAAAATTTATAGAATATGGCACCACAACAAACCTGCCAAGAGAGGGTCGCCCACCAAAACTCAGACCAGGAGGGCATAAATCAGAGAGGCAACAAAGAGACCAAAGATAACCCTGAAGGAGCTGCAAAGCTCCACAGCGGAGATTGGAGTATCTGTCCATAGGACCACTTTGAGCCGTACACTGTACAGAGCTGGGCTTTACGGAAGAGTGGCCAGAAAAAAGCCATTGCTTGAAGAAAAAAATAAGCAAACAAGTTTGGTGCTCGCCAAAAGAAATGTGGGAGACTCCCCAAACATATGGAAGAAGGTACTCTGGTCAGATGAGACTATAATGTAGCCTTTTGGCAATCAAGGAAAACGTTATATCTGGCGCAACCCAACACCTCCCATCCCCCCGAGAACACCATCCCCACAGTGAAGCATGGTGTTGGCGGCATCATGCTGTGGGGATGTTTTTCATTGGCAGGGACTGAGAAACTGGTCAGAATTGAAGGAATGATGGGAAATTCTTGAAAATACAGGGAAATTATTGAGGTAAACCTGTTTCGGTCTTCCAGAGACTTGAGACTGGGAAGGAGATTCACCTTCCAGCAGGACAATGACCCTAAGAATACTGCTAAAGCAACACTCGAGTGGTTTAAGGGGTAACATTTAAAATGTCTTGGAATGGCCTAGTCAAAGCCCAGACCTCAATCCAATTGAGAATCTGTGGTATGATTTAAAGATTGCTGTACACCAGTGGAACCCATCCAACTTGAAGAAGTTGGAGCAGCTTTGCTTGAAGAATGGGCAAACAATCCCAGTGCCTAGATGTGCCAAGCTTATAGAGACATACCCCAAGAGACTTGCAGCTGTAATTGCAGTAAAAGGTGGCTCTACAAAGTACTGACTGGGGGTGGGGGGAGTTATGCACGCTCAAGTTTTCAGTTTTTGTCTTATTTCTTGTTTGTTTCACCCCCAAAAATATTTTGAATCTTCAAAGTGGTAGGCATGTTGTGTAAATGAAATGAAACCAAAACATCTATTTTAATTCCAGGTTGTAAGGCAACAAAATAGGAAAAATGCCAAGGGGGTGAATACTTTCGCAAGCCACTGTAATCCACTCTACAGTACAGTCCACAGCAGGGCTGGAGCCACGGCAACCTAACCTAATCCACTCTACAGTACAGTCCACAGCAGGGCTGGAGCCACGGCAACCTAACCTAATCCACTCTACAGTACAGTCCACAGCAGGGCTGGAGCCACGGCAACCTAACCTAATCCACTCTACAGTACAGTCCACAGCAGGGCTGGAGCCACGGCAACCTAACCTAATCCACTCTACAGTACAGTCCACAGCAGGGCTGGAGCCATGGCAACCTAACCTAATCCACTCTACAGTACAGTCCACAGCAGGGCTGCAGCCACGGCAACCTAACCTAATCCACTCTACAGTACAGTCCACAGCAGGGCTGGAGCCACGGCAACCTAACCTAATCCACTCTACAGTACAGTCCACAGCTGCCTCTTCAGACAGACACTGATTGGCTGTTATGGGGATACTGGATTTGGTTAGTTGTTCTCTCTCAGACTATACAGAGAGAAGAGATCTAATGATACATGCAATCTAGAAAAACTGTATGACCTGTTTGGTTGTAGTAAAACGGCAATTGATCTAAACAGTGCTCTGATGCAACAAGCTGCAGTAAATAGGCCAGGATAATAGGCCAGGATATTAGGCCAGGAAAATAGGCCAGGACAATAGGCCAGGAAAATAGGCCAGGATAATAGGCCAGAAAATAGGCCAGGACAATAGGCCAGGAAAATAGGCCAGGACAATAGGCCAGGATAATAGGCCAGGAAAATAGGCCAGGAAAATAGGCCAGGATAATAGGCCAGGATAATAGGCCAGGAAAATAGGCCAGGAAAATAGGCCAGGACAATAGGCCAGGATATTAGGCCAGAAAATAGGCCAGGACAATAGGCCAGGACAATAGGCCAGGACAATAGGCCAGGATAATTGGCCAGGAAAATAGGCCAGGATAATATGCCAGGAAAATAGGCCAGGATAATAGGCCAGGATAATAGGCCAGGATATTAGGCCAGAAAATAGGCCAGGATAATAGGCCAGTAAAATAGGCCAGGATAATAGGCCAGGACAATAGGCCAGGATAATAGGCCAGTAAAATAGGCCAGTAAAATAGGCCAGGATAATAGGCCAGGATAATAGGCCAGGATAATAGGACCGTTTGAAGAAGAAGGAAAACAAAAAGAGGGAAGTGGTTATAACCGTAAGGGACCACAGGACAATTCATTATTTGTATTTAATTCAACATTATGTTTTAAAAATGATACTAAAGCATTGGCTGTATTTTTTTTGTACAGATTATACTGTAGGCCATGCAGCTACAGGAGGTTGGTGGCACCTTAATTGGGGAGGACGGACTCGTGGTAATGGCTGGAGTGGAATGGTATCCATACATTAAAAAAAAACATGGTTTCCATGAGTTTGATGCCATTCCATTCGCTCCGTTCCAGACATTATTATGAGCCGTCCTCCCCTCAGCAGCCTCCACTGCAACAGGATCATGTTGATCCTCCAGATATGTATCAAATCATGACAGCTGCTAATATGATGTTCTACTCAAATACCCATAAAGTGATCCAATACTTCAACATCACCACATTGTCCAGATCTTTTATTTATTTATTTTGTTTATCTTTATTTAACCAGGAAAATAACCTTTGCGAGGAGGACCTGGCAAGAGGTCAGCAGGAAGTAGAAGGCATGTACACACAACACAAGAACAGAATACAATACATTAAAACAATTACAATAGTCAATCGTATTATTATTATAATTATCATCTTGTGGAGCCCATATAAACTAATGTGAGAGAATTAGATCTATAAGTCAAATTCAAATCAACATTTCATTTTCAACACGAGGGTTATTAAATTGGGAGAGTGGCGCTGACTGTACTCGAGCACTGAGCAGTGGAACTCGGACTATTTTCTCGCCACAGATTAATTACAGGACTCTGCTGACTGTATGAGTTTTGATTTTCAAAGACAAAGCCTTATTGAGCTCGATTGCTTATCTAAAATGTCACGAATTAACATAATATTTTAGCAACATCTGACATATGCTTTGATTTTCGATATCTTCAGGAACGTAAAACACAAGCCGCTGAACCGTACAGTAGCCTAGCCCAAAGGCCAGCAGATGGCGACATTGAGTCATTTTCATTTTACCATCCAAATGCATTGTATGCAGCCGGCAATACATTTGTATCCCTCGTAAAAAAAAAAGTACATTCAAGCTGCATAGGGATCGATTTCCTCCTTAACTTGATTTAATGACGAGGAGGCAGAAAAAAAAAAGGGAAAATATACGTACTTTCCTTACGAAACACCATTTTCCATCACCGTGCTAGACTGCCTAAATGCAAATCCTGGGTGTTATGTATGGTGTTAAGCTAATCAGGTTGAAAATATAAAAAAAAAAAATCATATTCACAATAACTGCATACCAGGGAACAGTGGGTTAACTGCCTCGTTCAGGGGCAGAACAAAAGATGTTTACCTTCGGCTCGGGAAATCGATCCAGCAACCTTTTGGTTACTGCCCCAACGCTCTAACCCCTGGGCTACCTGCCGACCAGGGGATATAACCTGCCGCCCCTTGGCTATTACGTGCCGCCCCTGGGTTATTACCTGCCGCCCCTGGGCTATTACCTGCCGCCCCTGGGCTATTACCTGCCGCCCCATGGCTATTACCTGCCGCCCCTGGGTTATTACCTGCCGCCCCTGGGTTATTACCTGCCGCCCCTGGGCTATTACCTGCCGCCCCTGGGCTATTACCTGCCGCCCCTGGGCTATTACCTGCCTCCCCTAGGCTACCTAATTAATTCTCCCTTCGCTACCTGCCGCCCTTGGCTTACCTGCCGCCCTTAGGCTACCTAATTAATTATCCCTACGCTACCTGCCGCCCCTGGGCTATTACTTGTCTCCCCTAGGCTACCTAATTAATTCTCCCTACGCTACCAGCCGCCCCTGGCTTACATGCCGCCCCTAGGCTACCTAATTAATTCTCCCTACGCTACCTGCCACCCTTGGCTTACATGCCACCCCTAGGCTACCTAATTAATTATCCCTAGGCTACCTGCCGCCCCTGGGCTATTACTTGTCTCCCCTAGGCTACCTAATTAATTCTCCCTACACTACCTGCCGCCCCTGGGCTATTACCTGCCTCCCTTAGGCTATCTAATTAATTCTCCTTAGGCTACCTGCCACCCCTAGGGATTCCGTTTATTTTATTGGGATCACATTAGTGGAAACCAGTACTGTTCTCAGGGCAGACCTGGTTTTAGCTAGATATGTTTGAGTCATTTCGGGAACAATCTTAGCATTTTAGCTAACCCTAACCCTTTAACCTTTACCTAATTCTCCTAACCTGCCATGTTAATTCTCCTAATCTGCTGTGTACATTCTCTTAACCTGCTACGAAAAGTCACTTCTGCTAGTCAAAACCGGCAGACATGCCCTGAGAACAGTTTTGGTGTCCACTAATGTGACACTGCACTGGGTTAGGTTACGCTTCGAAGACACCGACAGCTTCATTTCATTTTGGTACACCACATTACATTCATTTCTAATGAAACGCATACAGTTTGACACATTGGATAAATCCAACCTATGGACCACACCGAACGCACTGCAACTGCAGCATTGTGTTGCAGAGGCAGTTGCAGTGCGTTCGGTGTGGTCCATAGGTTGGATTTATCCAAAGTATGCGTCAAACTGTATGTGTAGATGGCTTGACTTTAGAAATGGTAGCAGAGGGTGAATGTTGAACTTTTGTTGCATATATATCCAGATGATGCTGTGTACTATTTTGCGCAAAAATCATGTCGGTGTGTTCGAAAGCATTAGGGTGAAAAAACAGACTGCTGCAATCTGATTGGCTGAATGGGTTTTACACAACATCCGAGATTAGCATTTAGCCACCCTATCATGGTGGTGTAAAATGGTTTCATTAGGAAAGTAGGCATATTTTAGCCTTTTTTTTCTTCTCAACATTAAATAAAGTTAAGGAGGAAATCGAAGCCTATGCAGCCCGAATGGAGAATGTTTTAGGTACGAACCAGTCTACGAGAGATACGAATGTATCGACGGCTGCATACAACGAAAACTACTCAACATCGCCATCTGCCGGCCTTTGAGCTAACAGTGGCATATGCTTCAGTCAGACAACAAGGCTATTGTCCACTAAATGGCACATCATGACAAACCACACATTCCAAAGGCACGGGGTGATAACAGCTAGCTATTGATCATTGAATCATTATATTCTATTGATCATTGGAATGACAATCCATAATTGCCACTGTTAATCGAATGACAGCCCGGTTATGCGCAATGGCACAAACCATTACCCCACATAGCATGCACGTGCAATTGGATTGTTGTTTGTTTCGTTAATAGGCTATAGGCTACCGTAGGCTATGGCTCAATACCGACCGCAGCCAGCACAACACAACAACCGATCAACACAATCCTTCGATTGGTAAAACAAACACTGGATCCAGCGGAACCTTACAACATCTATTTACAATAGAATATAATGGAATAAAATACTAGATAAAGTTATATTCGATCGGTCTATTTAAAGTTATAATGCATTCCGGTTTAGATTATTTCAATAACAGCCAGTATATCTCTGACATATATATATATATATTCTGATTGTCTCTCAACTCTTTTCACTGATGCAGATCCTCTCTCACACAAAGTGAAAGACTAACCCAAATAGGATAATGTTATGTAGTGATTTCCCAATAATAGCAAAAGTAGCCTACTGTCTTCTCCCAGTTAAATGATCGCTTTCCCCCACCAAGCGCTGCAGAATAAACCTGACACCGACCGACACTCACTGAGACAGCGCGATGGGAGGGGTTGGAGGCACCTACCAGCTTTATATGTCCAACATTCTTTTCTTCTGTCATCTTGAAAGCAAGCAGTCGAAAACGAAGTTAAGAAACACTTGGATCGAACAGAAGAGGAAGAGCCCCGGTTATGTGACATAAACAGCGTCGCTCCGTTCTGTTCCGCTCGCTTTCGACGCAAGCAACGGCAAACCTCGCCGGCGGCGCAAGCACCCACCGTCCGTGAGAGCTCACAGACTTGAATATTTAACTTTGGAAAAATGAGAAACCTGCTAAGAGAGAGAGAGAAGAGGCGGACAATCACAGGAAAGCAGCTCCTCCTACCAATACAATGCGAAAAGTCAAAGAAACAAATCGGGTTCTACAAGCGCAGCGCAGGCAGGCGGACTCCTCTAGCCACACTGGGCAGTAGAGAGATCCATTGTAACCAACCCCTAAACTCCCCTCCGCCCCATCACTGTAAATGTCAAGTTAATGGAATTCCCTCGTCCTGTAATGACGATGATAGGTCTACGGTAGGCTAACTAACCAGTATTCTAATCTAATGGAACGCTACAGTATGATGCAATAAAGGTTATAGGTGGTTGAAGCTTAACGCAGTTAGGGACAGATCGACATTTACTGGGGGGGGGGGGGGGGGGGTGTTCCAAAGTATGGGAGGGTTGTCAAAGTTTTTTTTGTTGCTTTGGGGAGGGTTGTGTCGTTTTTTATTGGGCACAGGGGAGGGTTGTGTGTTTTTTATTGAGCACAGGGGAGGGTTGTGTGTTTTTTATTGGGCACAGGGGAGGGTTGTGTGTTTTTTATTGGGCACAGGGAAGGGTTGTGTGTTTTGTATTGGGCACAGGGGAGGGTTGTGTGTTTTTTATTGGGCACAGGGGAGGGTTGTGTGTTTTTTATTGGGCACAGGGAAGGGTTGTGTGTTTTGTATTGGGCACAGGGGAGGGTTGTGTGTTTTTTATTGGGCACAGGGGAGGGTTGTGTCTTTTTTATTGGGCACAGGGGAGGGTTGTGTGTTTTTTATTGGGCACAGGGAAGGGTTGTGTGTTTTGTATTGGGCACAGGGGAGGGTTGTGTGTTTTTTATTGGGCACAGGGGAGGGTTGTGTGTTTTTTATTGGGCACAGGGGAGGGTTGTGTGTTTTTTCCCTGTTTGTTTTCGCTCTTCGGCTTGCATTTTCCCTATAAACAATGGCTTGACTTATTATGTATATTACCCTATTAAATTTTAGAAATGTTTGTGAAGGTTTGGTATGGGTGTGGCTATTACTGTAGGCCTATGATATGCAGTGCGCTCTGTCGCTCCATCCAATAGTTGAATTTCAGGTGGAGAAGTCTGTTTCAGGCCTACCAGAGTTACTCCTATAATGTAACACTATAATAATTATCTTTATACAAAATAGTCTGATATAAAATGAACGAATTAGCCTCCAACTGAATATCTGAATAGCGGATGCAGTAGCCATCTGACATAAATAAATGCATGTCGATGTCGTAGCAGGTCACCAGCAAATCTCTCTCTCTATCTCTCTGGGGTTAGGTCTAAGCTTCTGGCTTATAAAGAATTGATATATATATATATATATACAGTTGAAGTCGGAAGTTTACATACACTTAGGTTGGAGTCATTAAAACTCGTTTTTCAACCACTCCACCAATTTCTTGTTAACAAACTATAGTTTTGGCAAGTCGGTTAGGACATCTACTTTGTGCAAGACACAAGTAATTTTTCCAACAATTGTTTACAGACAGATTATTTCACTTATAATTCACTGCATCACAATTCCAGTGGGTCAGAAGTTTACATAAACTTAGTTGACTGTGCCTTTAAACAGCTTGGAAAATTCCAGAAAAGGATGTCATGGCTTTAGAAGCTTCTGATAGGCTAATTGACATCATTTAAGTCAATTGGAGGTGTACCTGTGGATGTATTTCAAGGCCTTCCTTCAAACTCAGTGACTCTTTGCTTGACATCATGGGAAAATCAAAAGAAATCAGCCAAGCCCTCAGAAAAAAATTGTAGACCTCCACAAGTCTAGTTCATCATTGGGAGCAATTTCCAAACGCCTGAAGGTACCACGTTCATCTGTACAAACAATAGTACGCAAGTATAAACACCATGGGACCACGCAGCCATCATACCGCTCAGGAAGGAGACACGTTCTGTCTCCTAGAGATGAACGTACTTTGGTGCGAAAAGCGCAAATCAATCCCAGAACAAGAGCAAAGGACCATGTGAAGATTCTGGAGGAAACAGGTACAAAAGTATCTATATCCAAGGTAAAACGAGTCCTATATTTACATAACCTGAAAGGCCGCTCAGTAAGGAGGAAGCCACTGCTCCTAAATCGCCATAAAAAAGCCAGACTACGGTTTGCAACTGCACATGGGGACAAAGATCGTACTTTTTGGAGAAATGTCCTCTGGTCTCATGAAACAAAATTATAACTGTTTGGCCATAATGACCATCGTTATGTTTGGAGGAAAAAGGGGGAGGCTTGCAAGCCGAAGAACACCATCCCAACCGTGAAGCACGGGAGTGGCAGCATCATGTTGTGGGGGTGCTTTGCTGCAGGAGGGCACTTCACAAAATAGATGGCATCGTGAGGGAGGAAAATTATGTGGATATATTACACTTCACAAAATAGATGGCATCATGAGGGAGGAAAATTATGTGGATATATTGATGCAACATCTCAAGACATCAGTCAGGAAGTTAAAGGTTGGTCGCAAATGGGTCTCCAAATGGACAATTTTATTTTATTTTTATTTTTTTATTTCACCTTTATTTAACCAGGTAGGCAAATTGAGAACACGTTCTCATTTACAATTGCGACCTGGCCAAAATAAAGCAAAGCAGTTTGACACATACAACAACACATAGTTACACATGGAGTAAAACAAACATACAGTCAATAATACAGTGAAAAATAAGTCTATATACAATATGAGCAGGTGAGGTGAGATAAGGGAGGTGAAGGCAAACAAAATATATATATATAAATAAATGAAAATATAAAAAGGCCATGGTGGCGAAGTAAATACAATATAGCAAGTAAAAAATAACACTGGAATGGTTGGTTTGCAGTGGAAGAAGGTGCAAAGTAGAGATAGAAATAATGGGGTGCAAAGGAGCAAAATAAATAAATAAATACAGTAGGTAAAGAGGTAGTTGTTTGGGCTAAATTATAGATGGGCTATGTACAGGTGCAGTAATCTATGAGCTGCTCTGACAGCTGGTGCTTAAAGCTAATGAGGGAGATAAGTGTTTCCAGTTTCAGAGATTTTTGTAGTTCGTTCCAGTCATTGGCAGCAGAGAACTGGAAGGAGAGGCGGCCAAAGGAAGAATTGGTTTTGGGGGTGACCAGAGAGATATACCTGCTGGAGCGCGTGCTACGGGTGGGCGTTGCTATGGTGACCAGCGAGCTGAGATAAGGGGGGACTTTACCTAGCAGGGTCTTGTAGATGACCTGGAGCCAGTGGGTTTGGCGACGAGTGTGAAGCGAGGGCCAGCCAACGAGAGCGTACAGGTCGCAGTGGTGGGTAGTATATGGGGCTTTGGTGACAAAACGGATGGCACTGTGATAGACTGCATCCAATTTATTGAGTAGGGTTTTGGAGGCTATTCTGTAAATGACATCACCGAAGTCGAGGATTGGTAGGATGGTCAGTTTTACAAGGGTATGTTTGGCAGCATGAGTGAAGGATGCTTTGTTGCGGAATAGGAAGCCGGTTCTAGATTTAACTTTGGATTGGAGATGCTTGATGTGAGTCTGGAAGGAGAGTTTACAGTCTAACCAGACACCTAGGTATTTGTAGTTGTCCACATATTCTAAGTCAGAGCCGTCCAGAGTAGTGATGCTGGACAGGCGGGCAGGTGCAGGCAGCGATCGGTTGAAGAGCATGCATTTAGTTTTACTTGTATTTAAGAGCAATTGGAGGCCACGGAAGGAGAGTTGTATGGCATTGAAGCTCGCCTGGAGGGTTGTTAACACAGTGTCAAGAGAAGGGCCAGAAGTATACAGAATAGTGTCGTCTGCGTAGAGGTGGATCAGAGACTCACCAGCAGCAAGAGCGACATCATTGATGTATACAGAGAAGAGAGTCGGTCCAAGAATTGAACCCTGTGGCACCCCCATAGAGACTGCCAGAGGCCCGCACAACAGACCCTCCGATTTGACACACTGAACTCGATCAGAGAAGTAGTTGGTGAACCAGGCGAGGCAATCATTAGAGAAACCAAGGCTGTCGAGTCTGCCGATGAGGATGTGGTGATTGACAGAGTCAAAAGCCTTGGCCAGGTCAATGAATATGGCTGCACAGTACTGTTTCCTATCGATAGCGGTTAGGATATCGTTTATGACCTTGAGCGTGGCTGAGGTGCACCCATGACCAGCTCTGAAACCAGATTGCATAGCGGAGAAGGTATGGTGGGATTCGAGATGGTCGGTAATCTGTTTGTTGACTTGGCTTTCGAAGACCTTAGAAAGGCAGGGTAGGATAGATATAGGTCTGTAGCAGTTTGGGTCTAGAGTGTCTCCCCCTTTGAAGAGGGGGATAACCGCAGCTGCTTTCCAATCTTTGGGAATCTCAGACGACACGAAAGAGAGGTTGAAAAGGCTGGTAATAGGGGTGGCAACAATTTCAGCAGATAGTTTTAGAAAGAAAGGGTCCAGATTATCTAGCCCGGCTGATTTGTAAGGGTCCAGATTTTGCAGCTCTTTCAGAACATCAGCTGACTGTATTTGGGAGAAAGAGAAATGGGGAAGGCTTGGGCGAGTAGCAGAGGGGAGGGCAGTGCTGTTGACCGGGGTAGGGGTAGCCAGGTGGAAAGCATGGCCAGCCGTAGAAAAATGCTTATTGAAATTCTCAATTATAATGGATTTGTCGGTGGTGACAGTATTTCCTATCTTCAGTGCAGTTGGAAGCTGGGAGGAGGTGTTCTTATTCTCCATGGACTTTACAGTGTCCCAGAACTTTTTTGAGTTTGTGTTGCAGGAAGCAAATTTCTGCTTGAAAAAGCTAGCCTTGGCTTTTCTAACTGCCTGTGTATACTGGTTTCTAGCTTCCCTGAAAAGTTGCATATCACGGGGGCTGTTCGATGCTAATGCAGAACGCCATAGGATGTTTTTCTGTTGGTTAAGGGCAGTCAGGTCAGGAGAGAACCAAGGGCTATATCTGTTCCTGGTTCTAAATTTCTTGAATGGGGCATGCTTATTCAAGATGGCGAGGAAGGCATTTTAAAAAAATATCCAGGCATCCTCTACTGAAGGGATGAGATCAATATCCTTCCAGGATACCTCGGCCAGGTCGATTAGAAAGGCCTGCTAGCTGAAGTGTTTCAGGGAGCGTTTGACAGTGATGAGTGGAGGTCGTTTGATCGCTGACCCATTACGGATACAGGCAATGAGGCAGTGATCGCTGAGATCTTGGTTGAAAACAGCAGAGGTGTATTTGGAGGGCAAGTTGGTTAGGATGATGTCTATGAGGGTACCCGTGTTTACGGAATTGGGGTGATACCTGGTAGGTTCATTGATAATTTGTGTGAGATTGAGGGCATCAAGCTTAGATTGTAGGATGGCTGGGGTGTTAAGCATGTTCCAATTTAGGTCGCCTAGCAGCACAAGCTCTGAAGATAGATGGGGGGCAATCAGTTCACATATGGTGTCCAGAGCACAGCTGGGGGCAGAGGGTGGTCTATAGCAGGCGGCAACAGTGAGAGACTTGTTTTTAGAGAGGTGGATTTTTAAAAGTAGGAGTTCAAATTGTTTCGGAACAGACCTGGATAGTAAAACAGAACTCTGCAGGCAATCCTTGCAGTAGATTGCAACACCGCCCCCTTTGGCCGTTCTATCTTGTCTGAAAATCTTGTAGTTAGGGATGAAAATGTCTGAATTTTTGGCGGTCTTCCTAAGCCAGGATTCAGACACGGCTAAAACATCTGGGTTGGCAGAGTGTGCTAAAGCAGTGAACAAAACAAACTTAGGGAGGAGGCTTCTAATGTTAACATGCATGAAACCAAGGCTATTACGGTTACAGAAGTCATCAAAAGAGAGCGCCTGGGGAATAGGAGTGGAGCTAGGTACTGCAGGGGCTGGATTCACCTCTACATCACCAGAGGAACAGAGGGGGAGTAGGATAAGGGTACGGCTAAAAGCTATGAGAATTGGTTGATTAGAACGTCTAGAACAGAGAGTAAAAGGAAGTTTCTGGGGGCGATAAAATAGCTTCAAGGAATAATGTACAGACAAAGGTATGGTAGGATGTGAATACAGTGGAGACAAACCTAGGTAATGGGTGATGATGAGAGAGATATAGTCTCTAGAAACATCATTGAAACCAGGTGATGTCATCGCATATGTGGGTGGTGGAACTGAGAGGTTGGATATATAGTGAGCAGGGCTAGAGGCCCTACAGTGAAATAAGCCAATAAACACTAACCAGAACAGCAATGGACAAGGCATATTTACATTAAGGAGAGGCATGCTTAATCGAGTGATCATAAGGGTCCAGTGAGTAGAGGTTGGTTGGGGTCACTGCGATCCAGACAGCTGGCCGGGTAGCTGGCTATCGGTAGCAAGATAACATAGGATGGAGGTCTGTTTTTTTGTCACCTCGTTCGTTTCCGTCGGTAGATTAGTGGGGTTCCGTGTGGTAGAGGGGATCGATCCAATTGGCAAAATAGATATAGTGACCCAGGAAAAAAGAAAAAAAAAAATATATATAATAATAATTTTTTGTCCGGTATGTTTATTTAGATAGCAGCCGATAAGACAGCTAATAATTAGTAGATGGTTATTCAGAAACGTCGCAATGGACAAGCCTGTTGAAACCACCTCGGACAATTACGTCGGCAGACCAGTCGTGATGGATCGGCGGGGCTCCGTGTCGGCAATAAAGGGTCCAGTCCAATTGGCAAAAGAGGTATTGTAGCCCAAGAATTCGCTGGTAGGCCTCTTCGGCTAGCCGGCAGATGGGCCTAGCTCGAGGCTAGCTCAAGGCTAACTGGTGCTTGTTTCGGGACAGAGGTATTAGCCAGTAGTAGTCACTTGGTTGCAGCTAGCTAGCGACGATGATCCGGTGTAATTGTCCAGAGCTTGCGTCAGGAATCCGGTGATGTGGTAGAGAAAAAGCAGTCCTATATTCTCTGGGTTGATATCGCGCCTGCAGACTGGCAGGTATTGGCCCGAGCTGAAGCTGGCTGGTGTCCGAGTTAAGGGTGAAGACCGCAGCAGTGGCTAACTGACTACTAGCTAGTAGCTAGTTATCTGGCTAGCTTCTGATTGGGGTTACGGTTCTAAAGTATAAAAAATAGCAGATCCGTACCACATTGGGTGAGGCGGGTTGCGGGAATGTATATTCAGTTCCAAGATGGAAAGTGAAATTAAAATATATACGAAATGTATACAAAAAATACGAGGACTATTTACGCGGGACAAGACGGGACAAGACAAGACAAACACACGTCCGACTGCTACGCCATCTTGGGATATATATGTGATATATATATATAAACTCCCAGTCATTTATTGGGTAAAACACCAAGGTTTTGGCTTCTTGCACAATTCCAAACCTTTAGCAGCCTGCATAATAGGTTAATCATCTCTCTGGATGTCAACTGTATTGGACTGGCCTACTTACTCACATAGCTCACTGAATAGCCATAACCTACTTCCCCAATCTTTTCCGTTTTTGAGTCAGGAACACCAGCTTGTCATATTTTGGGGCAGAAGGCAGCTCCTGGTTTTATTTTCTATAAACCCTGCATATCCGATCAGATGGAGTGACCGGGATGGAGAGGAGGTATTTCACTGCTCTGGTCAGCTTCAGATACCTGTCCTTTGAGAAACAGACACCTCACAAGTCCTCAACTGGCAGCTTCATTAAATAGTACCCGCAAAACACCAGTCTCAACGTCAACAGTGAAGAGGAGACTCTGACAGCTAATGATCTCGCCTTTGAGCAGTCCCAGCATTCCTTTGTGCTCTGAAGTGCACAAGCAATGTTATTTAATTCAAAAAAGTTGTCTAAACATTTCAAACTCTGTATGGCAAGAGTGAATGTCTGACTGAAAACCGTTTAGGAGGCTGTTTTGAGCCACAGCTTGAAGCTGCGTTAAAAATCTAATCACATCATCACATCATTGTTTTGGCGAGACAGCGTGGTGTGGAGAATCCTCATGACCAAGTGAACAACGTTGTAGTGTGTGACCTGCCGTCTGCTTCACATCGTTAAGTGTGCCGCATCACTGCGTTGGCAAGACAACCAACTGACAGGAAAGACGATGGTTTTAATGAGAGAGGCTCAGCCATTTCAGGATTTTGAAAGTAGTGTAGAGTACACCTGGCTGAATATACATGCGGGTGAAGCCGGCCAGTCTCTGTCAACACAGTCTGCCCTGTCCATATGTAACAGTATAACTTTAGACCGTCCCCTCGCCCCGACACGGGCGCGAACCAGGGACCCTCTGCACACATCAACAACAATCACCCACGAAGCGTCGTTACCCATCGCTCCACAAAAGCCTCGGCCCTTGCAGAGCAAGGGGAACCACTACTTCTAGGTTTCAGAGCGCGTGACGTCACCGACCGAAAGGCAGCTAGCGCGCACCATCGCTAACTAGCTAGCCATTTCACATCCGTTACACACAGAACTCCCATTAAGAATACTAACAACACACACACCTGGTGCGATGGGACACGCACCACTGTTCCATACATTTAGCAGTAGCCAGTAATCATGTGAAGTCTGTGGTCACATGACGACAGGCTAAGGCTAAATGTCTAGCACATTGAGGCGTGTCAGCAGAAGAGGCCTTTAGTGAAGTGCCTTCTAAAGGAGACATATTATTACATTGTGCATGTTTGTCTCACACTTTGAGCAAAGTGGTAGAACTGGACTAAACAAGGAAAATAAATAGGAAATGTACTTTTTTTCCCCCAGTATGCGGCATTTGCTGAAGTGCAGGTATTTTCACCAACAGTGTTTTCTCTCGTCATCTAAAAGTTGTGGCATCCACTTGTTTTTACTCTCAGAGATGCATGTCCCTTCTAGTCCCAACAGCACATATAACTGGTAGAGAATGAATGAATGTTTACGCCCAGAGATGTATATCCCTTCTAGTCCCACCAGCACATCAAACTGATAGAGAATGAATGAATGTTTAACCTTTATTTAACTTGGCAAGTTAGTTAAGAACAAATTGTTATTTTCAATGACGGCATAAGAACAGTGGATTAACTGCCTTGTTCAGGGGCAGAACAACAGATTTTTTACCTTGTCAGCTCGGGGATTCAATCTAGCAACCTTTTGGTTACTAGTCAAAAGCGTTAACCACTAGGCTACCTGCCACCCCAATGAATGAATGGTTGAATGAATGAATGAGTTAGAGTCCCAAATAGCACCCTAAAGTCTAAAGTAGTGCACTATATAGGGAAAAGGGTGGAATTTAGGATACAGCCATAGTTTCAACAGAGCCTCCCATTAATGGCTGATGACAGACTGGGATTGTGTGAGAGACTGGCTCCGTGTGAGAGACTGGCTCCGTGTGAGAGACTGGGGCTTTGTGAGAGACTGGGGCTGTGTGAGAGACTGGGGCTGTGTGAGAGACTGGGAGTGTGTGAGAGACTGGGACTGTGTGAGAGACTGGGGCTGTGTGAGAGACTGGGGCTTTGTGAGAGACTGGGGCTGTGTGAGAGAATGGGGCTGTGTGAGAGACTGGGTCTGTGTGAGAGACTGGGGCTGTGTGAGAGACTGGCTCTGTGTGAGAGACTGGGACTGTGTGAGAGACTGGGTCTGTGTGAGAGACTGGGGCTGTGTGAGAGAATGGGGCTGTGTGAGAGACTGGGGCTGTGTGAGAGACTGGGGCTGTGTGAGAGACTGGGGCTGTGTGAGAGACTGGGGCTGTGTGAGAGACTGGGGCTGTGTGAGAGACTGGGGCTGTGTGAGAGACTGGGGCTGTGTGAGAGACTGGGGCTGTGTGAGAGACTGGGGCTGTGTGAGAGACTGGGGCTGTGTGAGAGACTGGGGCTGTGTGAGAGACTGGGGCTGTGTGAGAGACTGGGGCTGTGTGAGAGACTGGGGCTGTGTGAGAGACTGGGGCTGTGTGAGAGACTGGGGCTGTGTGAGAGACTGGGGCTGTGTGAGAGACTGGGGCTGTGTGAGAGACTGTAGCTGTGTGAGAGAATAGGGCTGTGTGAGAGACTGGGGCTGTGTGAGAGACTGGGGCTGTGTGAGAGACTGGGGCTGTGTGAGAGACTGGGGCTGTGTGAGAGACTGGGGCTGTGTGAGAGACTGGGGCTGTGTGAGAGACTGGGGCTGTGTGAGAGACTGGGGCTGTGTGAGAGACTGGGGCTGTGTGAGAGAATGGGGCTGTGTGTGAGACTGGGGCTGTGTGAGAGACTGGGGCTGTGAGAGAGGATGGGGCTGTGTGAGAGACTGTGACTCTCTGACAGACTGGGGCTGTGTGAGAGACTGTCTCTGTGTGAGAGACTGGGGCTGTGTGAGAGACTGGGGCTGTGTGAGAGACTGGGACTCTGTGTGAGAGACTGGGGCTGTGTGAGAGACTAGGGCTGTGTGAGAGACTGGGGCTGTGTGAGAGACTGGCTCTGTGTGAGAGACTGGGGCTGTGTGAGAGACTGGGGCTGTGTGAGAGACTGGGGCTGTGTGAGAGACTGGGGCTGTGTGAGAGACTAGGGCTGTGTGAGAGACTGGGACTCTCTGACAGACTGGGGCTGTGTGAGAGACTGGCTCTGTGTGAGAGACTGGGGCTGTGTGAGAGACTGGGGCTGTGTGAGAGACTGGGGCTGTGTGAGAGACTGGGGCTGTGTGAGAGACTGGGGCTGTGTGAGAGACTGGGGCTGTGTGAGAGACTGGGGCTGTGTGAGAGACTGGGGCTGTGTGAGAGACTGGGGCTGTGTGAGAGACTGGGGCTGTGTGAGAGACTGGGGCTGTGTGAGAGAATGGGGCTGTGTGTGAGACTGGGGCTGTGTGAGAGACTGGGGCTGTGAGAGAGGATGGGGCTGTGTGAGAGACTGACTCTCTGACAGACTGGGGCTGTGTGAGAGACTGTCTCTGTGTGAGAGACTGGGGCTGTGTGAGAGACTGGCTCTGTGTGAGAGACTGGGGCTGTGTGAGAGACTGGGGCTGTGTGAGAGACTGGGGCTGTGTGAGAGACTGGGGCTGTGTGAGAGACTGGGACTCTGTGTGAGAGACTGGGGCTGTGTAAGAGACTAGGGCTGTGTGAGAGACTGGGGCTGTGTGAGAGACTTGCTCTGTGTGAGAGACTGGGGCTGTGTGAGAGACTGGGGCTGTGTGAGAGACTGGGGCTGTGTGAGAGACTGGGGCTGTGTGAGAGACTAGGGCTGTGTGAGAGACTGGGACTCTCTGACAGACTGGGGCTGTGTGAGAGACTGGCTCTGTGTGAGAGACTGGGGCTGTGTGAGAGACTGGGGCTGTGTGAGAGACTGGGGCTGTGTGAGAGACTGGGGCTGTGTGAGAGACTGGGGCTGTGTGAGAGACTGGGGCTGTGTGAGAGACTGGCTCTGTGTGAGAGACTGGGGCTGTGTGAGAGACTGGGGCTGTGTGAGAGACTGGGGCTGTGTGAGAGACTGGGGCTGTGTGAGAGACTGGCTCTGTGTGAGAGACTGGGACTGTGTGAGAGACTGGGACTGTGTGAGAGACTGGAACACCTCGTCTACGTCCCATATAGAACCTTATTTTTTAAATAGTGCCCATTGGGTTCTGATTAATAGTAGTGCACTACGTAGGGAGCAGAGTGCCGTTTGTGACGCAGTCCTTCTATTCTTCTCAGTGGCAGTAGCATGGCTGATATCAGGATGAGGACTGCCTGGTTGCTTACATAACAAACAGGATCCATCAACATTACACCAGACCACACAGGATCCTTCAACATTACACCAGACCACACAGGATCCTTCAACATTATACCAGACCACACAGGATCCTTCAACATTACACCAGACCACACAGGGATCATTCAACATTACACCAGACCACACAGGATCCTTCAACATTATACCAGACCACACAGGATCCTTCAACATTATACCAGACCACACAGGATCCTTCAACATTACACCAGACCACACAGGGATCATTCAACATTATACCAGACCACACAGGGATCATTCAACATTACACCAGACCACACAGGGATCATTCAACATTATACCAGACCACACAGGGATCATTCAACATTACACCAGACCACACAGGGATCATTCAACATTACACCAGACCACACAGGGATCCTTTTACATTACACCAGACCACACAGGGATCCTTTTACATTACACCAGACCACACAGGATCCATCAACATTACACCAGACCACACAGGGATCCTTTTACATTACACCAGACCACACAGGATCATTCAACATTATACCAGACCACACAGGGATCCTTCAACATTACACCAGACCACACAGGATCATTCAACATTACACCAGACCACACAGGGATCATTTAACATTACACCAGACCACACAGGGATCATTCAACATTACACCAGCACACACACACACACACACACACACACACACACACACACACACACACACACACACACACACACACACACACACACACACACACACACACACACACACACACACACACACACACACACACACACACAAACCCCTAAAACTTGCCTGGGTCACACAACATACTAACAGAACATATGACCAAACAACAGCAACAGATATGGAAGTTGTACCAAACGAAGGTGTCCGGGCCTTGTGGGTTGTCTGTGTCGACGAGGGGGGGGGGGGGGGGGGGGGGCAACACTACAGTAAAATTAATGGAACAACTGCTGCCCCAAAATAGCATGCTTACTTCATAATACAATTTAACACTATACAACAAATATATGCCTTCATGTCATGAACCTTCTGTTTGAAACAATATTTGTAAAGTATTCAGAGGGTGAAAATCATTATTCATTTACATTTACATGTTTTGAGCCTGTGCTGTGCTGATTCAGTAAGTCTCACACAATTATGGACCCGTGCACTCTATGTTACAGCTCCCAAGCTTTCTGTGGGTATAAGGGTTTCCTGGTCTATTCTGGGGCGGCAGGTAGCCTTGTGGGTAGATTGTTGCACTAGTAACTGAAAGGTTGCTAGATCAAATCAGAAATAATGTATTTCTGCCCCTGAACAAGGCAGTTTAACCCACTGTTCCCCGGTAGGCTGTCATTGTCAATAAGAATTTGTTCTTAACTGACTTGCCTAGTTAAATAAAGGTAAAATGACTCATGGCCCTCTCTATACTGTCTTTTGTCCGAGAATAGACAATATAGGAGAAAATCACTCCAAGACAGTCAGCTCAAGTGACAACACTTGACAAAGAAGAGACAGGCACAAACTGTAAGCTTCAGTCAGAGCAGCCACAGGAGCCTAGTACAGCTTCCTATTACAGCTTCATAGTACAGCTTCCTATTACAGCTTCCTAGTACAGCTTCCTAGTACAGCTTCCTAGTACAGCTTCCTAGTACAGCTTCCTATTACAGCTTCCTAGTACAGCTTCCTAGTACAGCTTCCTAGTACAGCTTCCTAGTACAGCTTCCTATTATTTTAGTTTAGAATAATCTATCTTTTACACAAAGACGGAACCCTCTGAGTGGTGAAGCCCCAAGACTGAACCCTCTGAGTGGTGAAGCCCCAAGACTGAACTCTCTGAGTGGTGAAGCCCCAAGACTGAACTCTCTGAGTGGTGAAGCCCCAAGACGGAACCCTCTGAGTGGTGAAGCCCCAAGACTGAACTCTCTGAGTGGTGAAGCCCCAAGACTGAACTCTCTGAGTGGTGAAGCCCCAAGACTGAACCCTCTGAGTGGTGAAGCCCCAAGACTGAACCCTCTGAGTGGTGAAGCCCCAAGACGGAACCCTCTGAGTGGTGAAGCCCCAAGACGGAACCCTCTGAGTGGTGAAACCCCAAGACTGAACCCTCTGAGTGGTGAAGCCCCAAGACTGAACCCTCTGAGTGGTGAAGCCCCAAGACTGAACCCTCTGAGTGGTGAAGCCCCAAGACTGAACCCTCTGAGTGGTGAAGCCCCAAGACTGAACCCTCTGAGTGGTGAAGCCCCAAGACTGAACCCTCTGAGTGGTGAAGTCCAAAGACTGAGCCCTCTGAGTGGTGAAGCCTTCTGGGAAATGTCTGTACAGTAAATTCCATGAAAAACACTTCTGATCCCCACAGGCTCCATCATCAACAGACAGGCTGTCTGTCTGGCTCTGGTCAAAAAGGGAAACGTTTACTGTTTGGGATGCAGACACACAGACATGCTGCCTTGGCTCCCTGACTGACTAAATTATGCAGCCTGCTTTGGCACCGCCCAAAATGTCAGGAACTCCCTGCCTGCACCTCTTGTCTTAGGGAATTCCCTAATACACACACACACACACACACACACACACACACACACACACACACACACACACACACACACACACACACACACACACACCTCCTGCCGTAAGGAATTTCTGATCATATCCCTGTACAGTCTGTCTGCCCCTTGGCCCACAACCAAGAAGGCCCCCTATACCGCAGAGCTTAGCAACAGTAACCAGCTGGTCATCTATTCACGTCTGCTCCGTCATGTTAACAGACATGTGTAAGTAGTAAGCTAAAGTCAAATTCATTCTTTTCTCCCTTCCATATTTGAACCCCTTGATAAAGAGGATGAATGAAGAACACGACTGAAGGTATATTGGAAATATTACAGGCTTAACATGACAAAAGCTGCCAGTGACCGTATGATCCATAACACCAATACAATGTAGCTCTTATGGGAAGGATTTGCTCTGTAAAAAGCATCAATCTGTCCACTGTCAGAGATACATTCTACTGTATAATCATAGATGTGTGATATTATCTGGAGCTAATCTGTCCGTATCCTAAATGACACCCTATTCCTTACTACATAGTGCACTACTTTTGACCACGACTTCTGACCACGACTTCTGACCACTACTTTTGACCACTACTTTTGACCACTACTTCTGACCACTACTTCTGACCACTACTTCTGACCACTACTTCTGACCACTACTTCTGACCACTACTTTTGACCGCTACTTTTGACCACTACTTCTGACCACTACTTCTGACCACTACTTTTGACCACTACTTTTGACCACTACTTTTGACCACTACTTTTGACCACTACTTTTGACCACTACTTTTGACCCACTACTTCTGACCGCTACTTCTGACCGCTACTTCTGACCGCTACTTCTGACCGCTACTTCTGACCGCTACTTCTGACCGCTACTTCTGACCGCTACTTTTGACCACTACTTTTGACCACTACTTCTGACCACTACTTCTGACCACTACTTTTGACCACTACTTCTGACCACTACTTCTGACCACTACTTCTGACCACTACTTCTGACCACTACCTCTGACCACTACCTCTGACCACTACCTCTGACCACTACTTTTGACCACTACTTTTGACCACTACTTCTGACCACTACTTCTGACCACTACTTCTGACCACTACTTCTGACCACTACTTTTGACCACTACTTCTGACCACTACTTCTGACCACTACTTCTGACCACTACTTTTGACCACTACTTCTGACCACTACTTCTGACCACTACTTCTGACCACTACTTCTGGCCACTACTTCTGGCCACTACTTTTGACCACTACTTCTGACCACTACTTCTGACCACTACTTCTGGCCACTACTTCTGACCAGGGCTCCCGAGTGGTGCAGCGGTCTAAGGCACTGCATCTCAGTGCTTGTGGCGTCACTACAGACACCCTGGTTTGATTCCAGGCTCTATCATAACCGGCTGTGATCTCAGGACCCATAGGGCGGCGCACAATTGGCCCAGCGTTGTCCGGGTTAGGGGAGGGTTTGGCCGGGTGTAGGCCGTCATTGTAAAATACACATTTGTTCTTAACTGACTTGCCTGGTTAAATAAAGGTTAAATAAAACATTTAAAATAAGCTTCTAGTCAAAGGTAGTACACTATATAGAGAGTAGGGTGTCATTTGAGACACACGTCTCAAATCAAACTTTATTCATACAGCACATTTCACACATGGAATACAACACAATGTCCTTCACAGGAAGAAAAAAAACCTGAAAAAACAATGAATATAAAAGCTGAAATATTTAGATAGAAATACACAAACTGAACAACTAAAACGCACCCTGAGGAAAAGCAAAGCTACAAATATGTTTTCTAAGATCTCTTTTAAATATGTCCACGGTTTCAGCCCCCCATCAGGTTCTCTGGCAGGCTATTCCAGAGGCTGGGGGCATAGTAACTAAAGACTGTCTCTCCATGCCTCTTGGTCTCCTCAGGTTCTCTGGCAGGCTATTCCAGAGGGCTGGGGGCATAATAACTAAAGGCTGTCTCTCCATGTCTCTTGGTCCCCCATCAGGTTCTCTGGCAGGCTATTCCAGAGGCTGGGGGCATAGTAACTAAAGGCTGGGAGCATAATAACTAAAGGCTGTCTCTCCATGTCTCTTGGTCGCCCATCAGGTTCTCTGGCAGGCTATTCCAGAGGCTGGGGGCATAATAACTAAAGGCTGTCTCTCCATGTCTCTTGGTCCCCCATCAGGTTCTCTGGCAGGCTATTCCAGAGGCTGGGGGCATAATAACTAAAGGCTGTCTCTTCATGCCTCTTGGTTCCTAGGCTTTGGGATAATTAAAAGGCCAGAGGACCTGAAGGACCTACTGAGTACATAACTTAAAGCATGTCTGATATGTATTGAGGTGCACAATTGCGGATTGATTTAAAAAGCAATAGAATAATCTTTAAATGTATTCTAGAACTCACAGGCAGCCAGTCAGAGACCTTAAAACCGGTGTAATGTGTGTTTTCTCCGTCTGGTCTTGGTCAGTACCCACGCTGCAGCATGCTGTATGTTTTGCATTTGACCAATGCCTTTCTTGGGTAGACCAGACAGGAGAGCATTACAGTAGTCAAGCCTGCTTGTAATAAGAGCATGGATGAGTCTCTCTGTATCAGCCTATCAGAAACAGCCGCACCTTGGCAATGTTCCTCAGGTGGTAAAAAACTATTTTGGTCACATTCCTAATGTGTGATTCGAAATTTTGTTCAGAATCTAAAATAACCACTAGGTTTTTTATCTGGTGTTTTATCTTTATTGTCCGTGAATTAAAATGTGCAGCCAGAATCTCTCTCTGTGCTTTGGCTCCAACAATAAGTACCTTGGTCTTGTCTTGGTTTAGCTGGAGGAAGTTGTGAGCCATCCAATAATTTAAATCACTAATACAGTCTAATAATTTATCCGTGTAGCTAAAATCCTCTGATGGGACAAATGCAATGTCGTGTATCGTCTGCGTAGCAGTGAAAATCAATGCTGTGCTTTCTGAAACCGCTACCAAGGGGTAACATGTATAAACTGAACAGTACCGGACCCAAAATCAAACCTTGTGGAACGCCACATGTGATATGTATTTTCTCTGAGTTATGTTCACCAAGGATGACGAAAAACTCTTAGAAATGGACCGGAGTGGACAACCCACCTCTCCAGGACCAGAGTGGCCAACCCACCTCTCCAGGACCAGAGTGGCCAACCCACCTCTCCAGTCTGTCCAGAAGGACATCATGGTCAACAGTGTTGAATACAGCACTTTAATCCAAGAGTCCAAGGACAGGAAGCTGTTCGGCATCTATGTTGGCTCTAAGATCATGTATCACATTAACTCTCTGTGCTGTGGTGGGCACGTAAACCAGATTGGATTATATAAAGAAAAAAAATACAGTTGGCACTTAAAACATTATTTAGCTGTTTGAAAACCAATTTCTCCAGAATTTTGCTTCCAAATGGAAGGTTGTATATTGGCCAAAAATTGCTAAGGGCTGGGCGGTATACCACATTTTACGATATACTTGTACATTTACATTTACATTTAAGTCATTTAGCAGACGCTCTTATCCAGAGCGACTTACAAATTGGTGATTTGATGGTTCTGCTACATTATTACAGTAATGACAGTATCTTTCCTATTGATATGATGGTTCTGCTACATTATTACAGTAATGACAGTATCTGTCCTATTGATATGAAAGTTCTGCTACATTATTACAGTAATGACAGTATCTTTCCTATTGATTTGATAGTTCTGCTACATTATTACAGTAATGACAGTATCTGTCCTATTGATTTGATAGTTCTGCTACATTATTACAGTAATGACAGTATCTTTCCTATTGATATGATGGTTCTGCTACATTATTACAGTAATGACAGTAGCTTTGCCATTGATCTGCTACAGAGCAGTCTTGAAAGTGTTCAATCCATATGCATCAAGAAAGGCTTTTGATTGCTTTGAGAAACCATGAATAGAGAAATAGGCACATATTCTTTACTATCAAAATAAATACATTTTTACACAACCTGATCTGTTCTATTTAGTGAAACGAAGAAAAACAAATTAACGGAACGTAATGTATTCTAATTGAATTTCCAGTCATGTCCTTTCTCAGAAAGAAATGGTCCGATTAATTACATACTGTATCTATGTCTGCATTCCAAATGGCACTCTATCCCCCATTTAGTGCCCTACTTTTCACCAGGGCTCAAGTGCACACTACCGTTCAAACGTTTGTGGTCACTTAGAAATGTCCTTGTTTTCCATGAAAACATTAATGAAATGAGTTGCAAAATGAATAGGAAATATAGTCAAGATGTTGACAAGGTTATAAATAACGATTTTTTATTTAAATCTTACTTCTGTCCTTTCGTCAAAAAATCCTCCATTTGCAGCAATTACAGCCTTGCAGACCTTTGTCATTCTAGTTGTCAATTTGTTCAGGTAATCTGAAGAGATTTCACCCCATGCTTACTGAAGCACCTCCCACAAGTTGGATTGGCTTGATGGTCACTTCTTATGTACCATACGGTCAAGCTGCTCCCACAACCTCTCAATAGGGTTGAGATCCGGTGACTGTGCTGGTCACTCCATTATAGACAGAATACCAGCTGACTGCTTCTTCCCTAAATAGTTATTGCATAGTTTGGAGCTGTGCTTTGGATCATTGTCCTGTTGTAGGAGGAAATTGGCTCCAATTAAATGCCGTCCACAGGGTATGGCATGGTGTTGCAAAATGGAGTGATAGTCTTCCTTCTTCAAGATCCCTTTTACCCTGTACAAATCTCTCACTTTACCACCACCAAAGCACCCCCAGACCATCACATTGCCTCCACCATACTTGACAGATGGCATCAAGCACTCCTCCAGCATCTTTTCATTTTTTCTGCGTCTCACGAATGTTCTTCTTTGTGATCCAAACACCTCAAACTCAGATTCGTCTGTCCATAACACTTTTATCCAATCTTCCTCTGTCCAGTGTTCTTTTGCCCATTTTAATATTTTATTTTTATTGGTCAGTCTGAGATATGGCTTTTTCTTTGCAACTCTGCCTAGAAGGCCAGCATCCCACAGTCGCCTCTTCACTGTTGACGCTGAGACTGATGTTTTGCGAGTACTATTTAATGAAGCTGCCAGTTGAGGTCTTGTGAGGTGTCTGTTTCTCAAACTAGACACTCTAATGTACTTGTCCTCTTGCTCAGTTGTGCACCGGGGCCTCCCACTCCTCTTTCTATTCTGGTTATTGCCAGTTTGTGCTGTTCTGTGAAGGGAGTAGTACACATCCTTGTATTAGATCTTCAGTTTCTTGGCAATTTTGGAATAGCCTTCATTTCTCAGAACAAGAATAGACTGACGAGTTTCAGAATAAATGTCTTTGTTTCTGGCCATTTTGAGCCTGTAATCGAACCCACAAATGCTGATGCTCCAGATACTCAACTAGTCTATAGAAGGCAAGTTTCATTGCTTCTTTAATCAGCAAAACAGTTTTCAGCTGTGCTAACATAATTGAAAAAGGTTTTTCTAATGATCAATTAGCCTTTTAAAATTATAAACTTGGATTAGCTAACACAACGTGCCATTGGAACACAAGAGTGATTGATGGTTGCTGATAATTGGCCCCTTTACGGCTATTTAGATATTCCATTAAAAATCAGCCGTTTCCAGGTACAATATTTATTTACAACATTAACATTTCTGATCAATTTAATGTTATTTTAATGGACAAAAAATGTGCTTCTCTTTCAAAAACAAAGACATTTCTAAGCGACCCCAAACTTTGGAAAGGTAGTGTATATCTTTTTTAGGTATATATCTTTTTTAATTAACTAGGCAAGTCAGTTGAGATTTTAATTTTATTTACAATGACGGTCTACCCCGGCCAATTTTTCGCCACCCTATGGGACTCCCAATCACGGTCGGATGTTATACAACCTGGAATCGAACCAGGGACTGTAGTGACACCTCTTGCACTGAGATGCAGTGCCGTTGAGCTCTGCGCCACTCGGGAGCCCCTATGTTTAATAGGTTGCCATTTGGGCCAACACTATGTATTTACTTCGGATCTGGAATCCACTACTACCGTGTCTCATCACCTTGGCCTGGATGAGGGCAAGGTTCTTGGCAGTCTGGCGAAGTACACTTCCAAGCAAGGTCTTTGGGATGGAGATGCAATATGGCAGTCGTGCCAACATATCTCATCAGTCACCTGGTGGAAGGGACTTTGTGGATCTTTCCCCTGTTGCCTCCATCATCCTCCAAATCCCACCAACATCAGCCGCCTCAGAGCGCAACTGGTCCTTGTTTGGGAACACACACACCAAACCACGCAACAGGCTGACCAATACAAGGGTTGAAAAATTGGTAGCCATCCGGGCAAATTTGAGGCTTTTTGAGCCTGACAACGAGCCGTCCTCAACAAGGTTGGAAAGTGACAGTGAAGAGATGAGGCCTCAGAGTCTGATGTTCAAGTGGTAGACATTGAAGAGGTCCAGGGAGAAGACATGGAAGCCTGAGAGGAAGACAACCAAAGCTTTAGTTTCTAGACTATCATTTTACAGATGTATATTGAAAACGTTTTTGGGAGATGTGATGGATCATTGGGGACCCTTTATTTTGTTGTTCAGTGAAATCATCCCATGTGACGAGTCAACTAATTCATTAAAGTTCAATTTGTAACTCATTTGCTATTTTGATTTCTATTGGAAGGATTTAATAATTTGTAATGATGTCAACTTATTGTAAGTAAAAGGTTTATGTTTCTATCTCCTTATGATATGGTAAATATATCCAATGCAAAAAACATCAACATTTAAATAGTATTAACATTCATTTGTATATATTTCCCTTAATTACAATATATTCCTGTTAAATACCATATATTCCCTTTAATTCACACGGAAAGATTCCACCTTTGATTATACCCCAAAGTGTGCAAACCCTACTATGTAGTGACACGGACTGTGATGTGATACCTGCATAACAGGGACATAATCACATCAAGTGAGACCTATCATACCTAGTTACTATATTTCAGCTGAATTTAGAACACAATGACTCTCTGGAAGTTTCCATTAGAAATCTAATAAAGTAATGTATTATGGTTTCTAAGAAAAAGGTAGCATTTTAAATATATATATATATATATATATATATATATATATATATATATATATATATATGTATATACACTACCAGTCAAAAGTTTGAACACACAAGGGTTTTTCTTTATTTTTACCATTTTCTTGTCACGCCCGTCGTCTAGGTGGAAATGATCGGACCAAGGTGCAAAGAAACAACCGTGAAGCTTAACAGGGCTATAGTGCCACTAACAAAGATAACTACCCACAAACACCAAAGGAAAAAAGGCTGCCTTAGTATGATTCCCAATCAGAGACAACGATAGACAGCTGTCCCTGATTGAGAACCATACCCGGCCAAAACATAGAAATACAAAACAAATTAATAAATAAACTAGAATGCCCACCCTAGTCACACCCTGGCCTAACCAAAATAGAGATTAAAAGCCTCTCTATGGCCAGGGCGTGACATTTCTACATTGTAGAATAATAGTGAAGACATCAACACTATGAAATAACACATGGAATAATGTAGTAACCAAAAAAGTGTTAAACAAATCAAAATATATTTCATATTTCAGATTCTTTAAAGTAGCCAATGAGTAGGTGTGTCCAAACTGTTGATTGGTACTGTATATTTAAAGGTACCAAGAGAGTCTAGGCAAAAAAACAGAGACAACTAAATGAATTCAGAAGACAGAATGGGAAGACTGAAAACTCTTAAAGCAATAATGTGAATAATCCAATAACAGCCCTGTTCCAAATGCTGAGCTTCAGCATGGAGCGCCAAGAACTTTTTAGAGCAATATGCTAATGCATCTGTAATCACGTAGACAGGCCAACACTAATATGCTAAAATGGCTGGAATCTTACAGGAGTCAAAGCCAAATTAGTAAAAAAAAGAAAAGAATCCTTGTCATGTCCTAAGACAGCAGTTAGCTAGAGGAGATGAGATAACCAGCAGACAGAGATGTACCAGTCTGGACAGCAGTTAGCTGGAGGATATGAGATAGCCAACAGAGCTGTACTAGTCAGGACAGCAGTTAGCTGGAGGAGATGAGATAACCAACAGAGCTGTACTAGTCAGGACAGCAGTGACCTGGAGGAGATGAGATTACCAACAGAGCTGTACTAGTCAGGACAGCAGTTAGCTGGAGGAGATGAGATAACCAACAGAGCTGTACTAGTCAGGACAGCAGTGACCTGGAGGAGATGAGATAACCAACAGACAGAGATGTACCAGTCAGGACAGCAGTTAGCTGGAGGAGATGAGATAACCAACAGAGCTGTACTAGTCAGGACAGCAGTTAGCTAGAGGAGATGAGATAACTAACAGAGCTGTACCAGTCAGGACAGCATTTAGCTAGAGGAGATGAGATTACCAGCAGACAGAGATGTACTAGTCAGGACAGCAGTTAGCTGGAGGAGATGAGATAACCAACAGAGCTGTACCAGTCAGGACAGCAGTTAGCTAGAGGAGATGAGATAACCAGCAGAGCTGTACCAGTCAGGACAGCAGTTAGCTAGAGGAGATGAGATTACCAACAGACAGAGATGTACTAGTCAGGACAGCAGTTAGCTAGAGGAGATGAGATAACCAGCAGAGCTGTACCAGTCAGGACAGCAGTTAGCTAGAGGAGATGAGATAACCAGCAGAGCTGTACCAGTCAGGACAGCAGTTAGCTAGAGGAGATGAGATAACCAGCAGACAGAGATGTACTAGTCAGGACAGCAGTTAGCTAGAGGAGATGAGATTACCAGAGGCTGAGCGTTTTAACATGGCATCCCAAATGGCATCATATTCCCTATGGGCTTGATCCAAAACAGTGCACTATATAGGGAATAGGGTGCTTTTTGAGACACAACCAGGGAAGCATGTTGGTGTGGTGTTTTGGGTTCTACCTCCTACAGGGAAGAGAGACTGACACGTTAAATCCCACATTACTTGACCACAGGCATTACAGGGTTTCACACACTGAGCCACACACTGGGAATCAATGACCTTTTAAAACTCCTAGAGATGTTGGCTACCTACTGCAGATGAGGTTTAAGAAGACTGTAGGCTAGCTACTGCAGAGGAGGGTTAAGAAGACTGTAGGCTAGCTACTGCAGAGGAGGATCAAGAAGACTCTAGGCTAGCTACTGCAGAGGAGGGTTAAGAAGACTGTAGGCTAGCTACTGCAGAGGAGGATCAAGAAGACTCTAGGCTAGCTACTGCAGAGGAGGGTTAAGAAGACTGTAGGCTAGCTACTGCAGATGAGGGTTAAGAAGACTGTAGGCTAGCTACTGCAGATGAGGGTTAAGAAGACTGTAGGCTAGCTACTGCAGATGAGGGTTACGAAGACTGTAGGCTAGCTACTGCAGAGGAGGGTCAAGAAGACTGTAGGCTAGCTACTGCAGAGGAGGGTTAAGAAGACTGTAGGCTAGCTACTGCAGAGGAGGGTTAAGAAGCCTGTAGGCTAGCTACTGCAGAGGAGGGTTAAGAAGACTGTAGGCTAGCTACTGCAGAGGAGGGTTAAGAAGACTGTAGGCTAGCTACTGCAGAGGAGGGTTAAGAGGACTGTAGGCTAGCTACTGCAGAGGAGGATCAAGAAAACATGGGTTGCATCCCAAAACGGAACCCTATTCCCTATATGGTGCATTACTTTTAAGCAGAACCCGGAAGGACTAGGGAATAGGGTGCCATTTGGGAAGGATCCATAGCCTGGCGAGGAATATCTGTGGAAGGGAACATCTTAACAGGTCTTAACATGCCCTGACATAACATACCCTAACATACCCTGACTTTACATACCCTAGCACACCTTGACTTAACATACCCTGACTAACCCTGACTTAACATACCCTGACTAACTCTGACTTAAAATACTCTAACATACCCTAACAATACCCTGACTAACATACCCTGACTTAACATACCCTGTCTTAACATACCCTGTCTTAACATACCCTGAATACCATACCCTAACTAACATACCCTGAATAACATACCCTGACTAACATACCCTGACCTAACATACTCTGTCTTAACATACCTTGTCTTAACATACCCTGACTAACATACCCTGAATAACATACCCTAACTAACATACCCTAACTGATATACCCTGACTAACAAACCCTGACGAAACATACCCTGACTGATATAACCTGACCAACATACCCTGACTTAACATACCATAACAAACCCTGACTTAACAAACCTCCAAACAAGCTTCAATGCCAGACAACACTCCTTCCGTGGCCTCCAACTGCTTTTGAATGCTAGTAAAACTAAATGCATGCTCTTCAACCAATTGCTGCCTGCACCCGCCCGCCCGACTAGCGTCACTACTCTGGACGGTTCTGACTTAGAATATGTGGACAACTACAAATACCTAGATGTCTGGTTAGACTATAAACTCTCCTTCCAGACTCACTCTCCAATCCAAAATGACATCTAGAATCGGTTTTCTATTTCGCAACAAAGCCTCCTTCACTCACACTGCCAAACATACCCTCATAAAACTGACTATGCTACCGATCCTTGACTTTGGCGATGTCATTTACAAAATAGCCTCCAACTCTCTACTCAGCAAACTGGTTGCAGTCTATCACAGTGCCATCCGTTTTGTCACCAAAGCCCCATATAATACCCACCACTGCGACCTGTATGCTCTCGTTGTCTGGCCCTTGCTACATATTTGTCGCAAAACCCACTGGCTCCAGGTCATCTATAAGTCTTTGCTAGGTAAAGCACCGCCTTATCTCAGCTCACTGGTCACCATAGCAACACCTACCCGTAGCATGCGCTCCAGCAGGTATATTTCAATGGTCATCCCCAAAGCCAACACTCCCTTTGGCTGCCTTTCCTTCCAGTTCTCTGCTGCAAATGACTGGAACCAATTGCAAAAATCACTGAAGCTGGAGACTTATATCTCCCTCTATAACTTTAAGCATCAGCTGTCAGAGCAACTTACCTGTACACAGCCAATCAGTAAATAGCACACCCAACTTCCTTATCCCTATATTGTTATTTATCTTTTTGCTCTTTTGCACCCCAGTATCTCTACTTGCGCGTCATCATCTGCACATCTATCACTCCAGAGTTAATGCTAAATTGTAATTATTTTGCCTCTATGGCCTATTTATTGCCTTACCTCCCTAATCTTCTACATTTGCACCAACTGTACATATATTTTTGTATTGTGTTATTGACTGTACGTTTGGTATGTCAGTCAGGGTATGTTAAGTTAGGGTATGTTAAGTCAGGGTATGTTAGTCAAGGTATGTTGGTTAGGGTATGTTAAAACCTCTCTTGGGTATGTGAGACGTTAGCGTCCCACCTCTTCAACAGCCAGTGAAACTGCTGCGCGCCAAATTCAAATACAGAAATACTCATTATAAAAATTCAGAAAACAAAACATATTTTACATAGGTTTAAAGACTAACTTCTTGTGAATCCAACCACGGTGTCAGATTTAAAAAATGCTTTATGGCGAAAGGATACCTCACGATTATTTGAGAACATAGCCCAGCAGACAAATCATTACAAACAGTAACCAGCCAAGTAGAAGAGTTACACAATTCAGAAATAGAGATAAAATTAATCCCTTACCTTTGATGATCTTCATATGATTGCACTCAGCAGACATTCATTTACTCAATAAATGTTCCTTTTGTTCGATAAAGACTCTTTATATCCAAAAACCTCAGTTTTGTTTGCGCGTTTTCTTCAGTAATCCACAGGCTCAAACGCAGTCAAAACAGGCAGACAAAAAATCCAAATTGTATCCGTAAAGTTCATAGAAACATGTCAAACGATATTTGTATTCAATCCTCAGGTTGTTTTTTCCCTAAATAATCGATAATATTTCAAACGGACAATAACGTCGTCAATATAAAAGGTAAACAAGAAAGGCACTCTCTCGGTAGCGTGCATGAAAAAGCTCTGTGACACTTTAGGGTCCACTCATTCAGACTGCTTTTACTTCCTCATTTTTCAGAATACAAGCCTGAAACTATTTCTAAAGACTGTTGACATCTAGTGGAAGGCATAGGAACTGCAATTTGAGTCCTAAATCAATGGATACTGTAATGGCATTGAATAGAAAACTACAAAACCAACAAAAAAACCTACTTCCTGAATGGATTTTTCTCAGGTTTTCCCTTGCCAAATCAGTTCTGTTATACTCACAGACACTATTTAACAGTTTTGGAAACTTTAGAGTGTTTTCCATCCAAATCTACAAGTTATATGCATATCATATCTTCTGGGTTCGAGAAGCAGGCAGTTTAATTTGGGCATGCTTTTCATCCAAAATTCCAAATGCTGCCCCCTACCCTAGAGAAGTTAACACAGTGTCCAAAGAAGAGCCAGATGTATACAGAATGGTGTCGTCTGCATAGAGGTGGATCAGAGAATCACCAGCAGCAAGAGCGACATCATTGATATATAGAGAGAAAAGAATCGGCCCGAAAATTGAACCCTATGGCACCCCCATAGAGACTGCCAGAGTTCAGGACAACAGGCCCTCCGATTTGACACATTGAACTCTATCTGAGAAGTAATTGGTGAACCAGGCGAGGCAGTCAATTGAGAAACCAAAGCTATCGAGTCTGCCGATAAGAATGCGGTGATAGACAGAGTCGAAAGACTTGGCCAGGTCGATGAAGACGGCTGCACAGTACTGTCTTTTATCGATGGCGGTTATGATATCGTTTGGGACCTTGAGCGTGGCTGAGGTGCACCCATGACCAGTTCGGAAACCAGATTGCATAGCGGAGAAGGTTCGGTGGGATTCGAAATGGTCGGTGATCTGTTTGTTAACTTGGCTTTCGAAGATTTTAGAAAGTCAGGGCAGGATAGATATAGGTCTGTAGCAGTTTGTGTCTAGAGTGTCTCCCCCTTTGAAGAGGGGGATGACCGCAGCAGCTTGCCAATCTTTGGGGATCTCAGACGATACGAAAGAGAGGTTGAAAAGGGGTTGCAACAATGTCAGTGGATCATTTTAGAAAGAGAGGGTCCAGATTGTCTAGCCCAGCTGATTTGTAGGGATCCAGATTTTGCAGCTCTTTTAGAACATCAGCTGTCTGGATTTGGGTGAAGAAGAAGCGGGGGGGGGGGGGGGGGGGGGGGACTTGGGCAAGTTTCTGCAGGGGGTGCAGAGCTGTTGGCCGGGGTAGGGGTAGCCAGGTGGAAAGCATGGCAAGCATGAACAGCAAACC